>NC_135801.1:142433258-142753883 GCF_964213995.1 Mustelus asterias | reverse complement strand
CCACACTCCAGCGCCTGTTCGGGTACACTGAGGGAGAATTTAGGATGGCCAGTGCACCTAACCAGTGCATCTTTTGGACTGTGGGAGGAAACTGGAGCACCCAGGGGAGCCCACACAGACATGAGGAGAACATGCAAACTCCGCACAGACAGTGGCCCAAGCCAGGAATCGAATCTGGGTCCCTGGCACCGTGAGACAGTGGTGCTAACAATTGTGCCACTGTGGCCTAATGAACTACAGAATGCTGCTGCCCATGACAGAGGTCATGAACCCAGACACAATGTGGAGATTTTGAGGCTTCCAGTGATAGCACTGAGAATAATCACACAGAAATAATTATTATCCTGTTCCTGGCTTTCCATGTTTGCTAAAGCCCTTGAAGTCAGATCATCTCATTCCTCATCCCCATACAGGCTGCTATACTTTTGTGGTGTCTGGAAATTGTTATTGCTCTTTTGCTTAAGAATGACCCATTCTCTCTGTTAAGAATCTGGCTGATGTTAAATGCAAGGGTATCCCAAAAGCCAGAAGAGTAACTTGGAACATTGGTGGTGTATATTTTCAATTTGGTAAAATGTGAAGAAAGATATGCAAACCAGTGAGGAATAGTGGGTCTTGTTGCAATTAATAAATAAAGAATATATATTAATTTAAAGAAACACACAAGAAATACTACAAACCATTACAACAGTACACTTAATACAATAATGGCTATACACACAATATCTCAGGAAGTTAACAACCGCTGTTCCCATTAATCTACATTTCTGAACTCTGAGAAATGCCCCTTTTCCAAACAACATCCAATATCATTTAATTCTATGAGCTAAATCTAACATAATAGTTACCACCCCTAAGCCATCTTCCAGTTTGAGAAAACTTCTCTTCAGTTCACCATAGTGGTTGTTCTCTCAGAGGGCAGCTTTCAACACCAACTTGTTTGCTGGGAGTCAAACTGCCCTCTCCAGCTGAGTGTGGCTATGGTGACAATTGCTTACTTGCCAAACCTTTCTTCCTCCCCTCCTACTGTACTATATTACCCTGCTATTGTTAAACTGTTTCTTGCCTTTAATGCTATTCAATCTTAATAACACCTTGGACCAGCATATAGCTGTGAATTATTTTTCCATTTGCATCTCCTACAATTCCAAAACCTATTTCTATACACCATTGTTCACCACCAACACCCCCATCCCCCAGCTCTCCCCATCTCCCAAGTCACTTTGGTAGACACTTGTTTTCCTGCTGCTAAGCTAATTCACATTTCAAAGACTTGCCAACAGATCGGTTCCACTTGATTTGATTTGGTTTGATTTATTATTGTCACATTTATTGTGATACAGTGAAAAGTATTCTTTCTTGGGTGCTCTACAAACAAAGCATACCATTCATAGAGAAGGAAAGGAGAAAGTGCAGAATGTAGTGTTACTGTCATAGCTATGGTGTAGAGAAAGATCAAGTTAGTATAAGGTAGGTCCATTCAAATGTCTGATGCAGCAGTGAGGAAGTTGTTTCTGAGTCGGTTGGCAGGTATCTTTTGTATCTTTGTATCTTTTTCCCAATGGAAAAAGGTGGAAGAGAGTATGTCCGGGGTACGTGGGGGTCCTTGATTATGCAGGCTGCTTTTCCGAGACAGTGTGGGACGTGTAGGCGGAGTCAATAGATGGGAGGCTGGTTTGTGTGATGAATTGGGCTACATTCACAACCCTTTGTAGTTTCTTGTGGTCTTGGACAGAGCAGGAGCCATACCAAGCTGTGATACCCGATTATTTTATTTTATTTTGTCCCAATGTTATTTTTAATCTTGACTTTATTCAAGACTTGAATCTCCTTTTTTCTCCACTATCCTGACAGCTCTCCAATGTATTAGTATAAAGCAGAATGTAAAATATCACAGGAGTCAATGCAATCTTACTGATCAGAAACAATTATTGATGGAACATAGTCAATTGAATCTCGCAATCATTGAGTTGAGCAAATTTAAACTGAGCATTTGTTCAAGTTGTCGCTGCAACTGAAGAAACAGGACAACCAATTATTTTTGTGAAGTAAAGTTGATTTATTAGTCACAAGGCTTACATGAACACGACACTGAAGTTACTGTGAAATTCCTCTAATCACCACACTCCGGCGCCTGATCGGGTCAATGCACCTAACCAATACATCTTTCAGACTGTGGGAGGAAACCGGAGCACTCGGAGAAAACCCACGCAGACACAGTGAGAATGTGCAAACTCCACACAGACAGTGACCCAAGCCAGGAATGGAACCTGGGTCCCTGGCGCTGTGAGGCATTAGTGCAAACAACTGTGCCACCCCATCCCAACTGCTGACTGTTGGTCAGAGGTTTTATGTACTGGGGAAGATTAATTGAGTAAATTTGAACTCATTTAAACAGAATTTAATATTGTTAAAGTTTATTTAGTATTGTCACAAGTAGGTTTACTTCACACTGTAATGAAGTTACTGTGAAAATTCCCGAGTCGCCACAGTCTGGCGCCTGTTCGGGTACACTGAGGGAGAATTTAACATGGCCAATGCACCAAACCAGCATGTCTTTTGGACTGTGGGAGGAAACCAGAGCACCCGGAGGAAACCCATGCAGACATGGGGAGAATGTGCAAACTCCACAGAGACAGTGACCCAAGCTGGGTATCGAACCCAGGTCCCTGGCGCTGTGAGGCAGCAGTGCTAACCACTGTGTGTGGAATCTGTACAAGGAACAGATCTGAATGAGTTTCAGATGGCTGTTGGACATTGCAGGTGTAAGTTGTTAATTATGGATTCATGGCCCAGATACTCTAAGCAGTGACATTGCTGATTGGCTGCCGCTGTTCTCAAATACTCCCCCAACTCAACACTGCTGCACATTTCGTGGGTGAGATCAGTAGGTTGGGTGAAGTGGGTGTATAGGTACGTGAGTAAAGTGGGTAATTAAGTCAATGAGTATTGTGGATAAGTGGTTGAGGTTTTAGATACATGTGGGTAGTTGGGTCAGGAAGTAGTTGATTTGGGTTGGGTTGCGGGGGTTAATCAGATCACGTCAGGAGAATAGTTGGGTGGTCATAGAATCATGGAACCCCTACAGTGCAGAAGGAGGCCATTCAGCCCACTGAGTCTGCACCGATCACAATCCCACCCAGGCCCTATTCCCGTAACCCCACATATTTACCTTGTTAATCCCCTGACACTAGGGTGAATTTAGCATGGCCAATCAACCTAAGCCGCACATCTTTGGAGTGTGGGAGGAAACCGGAGCACCCAGAGGAAACCCACGCCGACGCGGGGAGAATGTGCAAATTCCACACAGACAGTGACCCAAGGCCAGAATTGGACCCGGGTCCCTGGCGCTGAGAGGCAGCAGTGTTAACCACTGTGCCACCATGCCGCCCAAAGTCAGGAAGGGTAATCAGGTCAGGGCCATGGTAAGGTCTGATCGGGGGACAATCCGGTGTTTAGAAGGGTATGGGGATGATCAGGGAGGTTCGTTCGATGGCCAGGAGGGGCAGGCAGGCCGTGGATAGACAGGTTTGTTCGGATGGGGGTGGGGGGGGGGGGGGGGGGGGGGGGGGGGCGGTGGCGGGGCGTGGTGGTCTGGTCAGAGGTATCTGGTTGTCAATGGAGGGTCATCAGGTTAGATACAGTTGGATCTGGGGTGTGGTTTGGGATTGGGCCGGATCGGTGGGGTAGTCTTTCCTGGTTGGGAGAGCAGTTGGTGGTCATGGGTTGGTAGTTGTGTTGAAAGAATAGTCAGGTTTGGTCAGAGGGATAGTCAGGTCAGGTTGGGACATTAGTGAAATGGTCCTGGGATGATGATCAAGCCAGTGGGTAGTCGTGTGCCCCAGGGGGAGGGGGGCAGAGTCAAGAGTTTGGGATGTGACTGGGGGAGGGTCAGTTAAGGAATTATCAAGGTTTTAATCTGTCTAACATATCCTGGATAATTATCTTTTGGTTCCTGGTTTACTATTCAGCTAAGTCCCATGGATCTCTCCCAAGTCTCTGACACTAGCTCCAAGTTGGGGACATTCACAGAAGGCCCTGGGCAGTGGGAGAATTGTCCATTGGAAGCTCAAATTCAACGGGCAATTCCGTGCATCAGGACTTCCATGTGCATCTTCAACAATAATCCATAGACCTGAAGATTTGATCTGGATGCCTGTGTGCACAATTCGGAGGTCAGTGTGTTGAACACCCAATCAGCAAAAACATACCTTTACATCCTTTGAGGGAATGGCCAGTTTTAGAGGGTGGAGTGAGATGTGCTGCTTTAAGTAAATGGCTTTTTGAACCAATGTAGATATACGCTGGATAATCCAGCGTGAAGTAGTTATAAGCATGAAATTCCATCTTTTTTTTTCAAGCTATTTCATTTCATTCCGCCTCAGGTCTACTGCAACCTAGGTAAAAATCATACAGAAAGTCTGGGCCATGTCTTCAAGCTCCAAATCATATTGCAGCAAGCTGGATGTCTCAGTCAATTCACTGTGGACAGAGGTGTGGTGTAATTTGAGAGGCAGAACCTTGATGGGAATGTTACAGTTTAGATTTTTTTTCCCAACTTTATACAGATAGTCACGGCAAAATGGCAGCTTTCATAAGCGGATCCATATCTCCTGTGAATGGGAAGTGGCAGCCCCATGTTTGGCACTAATGGAGAGTGTATTACAGGATGTACAATTCCCTTTTACCATGATCTGATGAATCAGATGTTGACAGCTCAAGTTTTTCCATCTGCTTCAGAAGGTGAAAAAGTTTGCACCATCAGCTTACTGCATTCAGACTAAAAATAGTGTAAGCCTATTTCCAAGTCGATTAATTAAAGAGAAACATACCAGAAATTGGATTCTGAATTTCACAGGATTCCTGTGCACCAACTGTAAAAATAATCATCAGTTAAACGTGGTTATTTCATTTCAAGAGAATGGTTCTGTACATCCTTATGGATAATTCTCATACTGACTCTTGGATTGGTATTCAGTACCAATAGGTAAAATAAATGAGGTGGAGTCAATCCAACGTACCATGAATTGTTCATCACTGAGTAGAAATATGATCTCATTGGATTATGAGCAGACATGAAATCTTGGGTCACTGTCTGTGTGGAGTTTGCACGTTCTCCTCGTGTCTGCGTGGGTTTCCTCCGGGTGCTCTGGTTTCCTCCCACAGTCCAAAGATGTGCGGGTTAGGTTGATTGGCCATGCTTAAAAAAAAATTGCCCTTAGTGTCCTGAGATGTGTAGGTTAGAGGGATTAGTGGGTAAATATGTAGGGATATTGGGGTAGGGCCTGGGTGGGATTGTGGTCGGTGCAGACTCGATGGGCCGAATGGCCTCTTTCTGTACTGTAGGGTTTCTATGATTTCTTACACAAATTACTGCTGTCATAAAATTATATGGCCTTGAGTGATTATAGGAATGTAAACTTCACTTTCCTGTCTTTTACCTATAAAACAGATTCAAAATTGGATAGAGACAGCTCATTTCAAAGTGCGCCTTCTGTCAAGTCTACTTTTACAGCCAATATTTGGCTGTAACAAAAAAATCTTTTCAGTAGCTTTGATGTTTTAATACAAACTTGCTTTATCAAGATCTTGAAAATCGTATTAGGAGCCGGAAATCAGTCGTTTGAGCTTTCTGGGAGAATGCAGTGGAACAATTTCTGAGGACAGACTTCCTAATCAGGGAAGAGATGGCGAGGTGGTGCCTGGCAGGCACTTTCTTAAGTTATTAAAGATACTGGCCGGAATCTTGTCACCGTCTATGCCGGCGGAATTTTCCCATCCCGTTGCAATGAACGGAGATTTGGCTGGCCGCTAAAATTCTCTGACTTGCTGCAGCAGAAGCGTGGCATGAACATCTGGTAAGATCGGACATACCAGCTTTTAATAACCAATTTCCACATAGTGAATTCCTGGTCCTACTAATCTCATGATGAATCAAGGTCCCAAGGACAGTGAGGTGCTTTCCTGCAGGAGTAAAGGAAAATGGACCAGATGGTCAGTCGCTTCCCAATGGAGGCGATTTTCCGAAGTCTTCGTGTCTGGCATAGATTGCGTCAATCCCGGAAAAATGGTCGAGAGCTTCAAGTTTTTAGGTGTCCAGATCACCAACAACCTGTCCTGGTCCCCCCACGCCGACACTATAGTTAGGAAAGCCCACCAATGCCTCTACTTTCTCAGAAGACAAAGGAAATTTGGCATGTCCGCTACGACTCTCATCAACATTTGCAGATGCACCATAGAAAGCATTCTTTCTGGTTGTATCACAACTTGGTATGGCTCCTGCTCTATGCAAGACCGGAAGAAACTACAAAGGGTTATGAATGAAGCCCAGTCCATCACTCGAACCAGCATCCCACCAATTGACTCTGTCTACACTTCCCGCTGCCTCGGAAAAGCAGCCAGCATAATTAAAGACCCCATGCACCCCGAATATACTGTCTCCCACCTCCTTCCATTGGGACAAAGACACAAAGGTCTGAGGACACGTACAAACTGACTCAAGAACAGCTTCTTCCCTGCTGCCATCAGACTTCTGAATTGAACTACCTTGCATTAAGTTGATCTTTCTCTACACCCGAGCTATGACTGTAACACTACATTCTGCACTCTCCCTTTCCTTCTCTATGTACGGTATGCTTTGTCTGTGTAAGCGCAAGAAACAATACTTTTCACTGTATACTAATGCATGTGACAATAATAAATCAAATCAAATCAAAATTTCGTAGGGGCCTAAAAATGGATTTTGCGCCCACCAAACGATTTGCAATTGTCCTGGATCCTTGCCATTGGCACAAACTGAATCTCGCTCAGAAAAGATGTGAGGCTGATTAGCATATTTAAAGCAGCATTTAAATATGCTTCGCCCATTCAATGCCAGATTCTCCCAGTTCCCAGGATCTTCCAACCCTAGGCGCCACAAGCCCAGCAAGAATCACTACTGCTCTCCACTTTGTGGAGACCAGATGTGATAGCCACACTGGGGGGCTCATAGGCAATTGAAGCCCCCGGTGGTCGGGAACATGGCTGGGTAGTGCCTATCTGGCAGTGCCCACCTGGCAGTTCCACCCACGGACAGTGCCAAGGAGGGTGGGGCTTGAGTGGAGGCAATGTAGGAGATCCTATGCAGAGGGTGGGGTTTGAATGCAGTCACAAATGGGGGCATGTCAGGGGTCACGAAGGGGGACCTATTGGGAGGACCTCAATGCCCTGATTCTGGTGATCTGTGTCAGGATGGGGGTAGGGAAACATGCCGCCAATGAGGGGAGGGTGTCCCAATAGCCGTCAGGGGAGGGAGGGTGTCTCCCAATGCACTGTGAGATTGGGGCACCCTTTCAAAACAGCGCCTGATCGCTTTGCAGTCAGGCTCACCGGTGTGATTAGATCCCCCCTCCCCATACTGGTGCGCAATTCTCCAAACTCCCCAAAAGTATGGAACGATTATGGTCCGGTCCACGCCAGTCTGTCGCTCCAGTTTTCACTCTGTTATGACACTTTATCATTTTTCGGGAATGTCTCTCACGGTTCTTAACACCAACAAATGACTGGCATCAGTGGAGGCCTGGGATCGCTTTAGATCAACCAGGGTGATTGTTAGTAATTTAAGTTTATCAGGGAGGCAGTAATGTAGTGGTATTGTTACTGGACTAGTAATCCAGAGACCCAGGGTTACACTTTGGAGACCCAAGTTTGAATTTCAAAATGGCAGATGATGGAATTTGAATTCTATAAAACTCTTGAATTAATGAGTCTAATGATAACCATGAAACCATAGTTGATTGTCGTAAAAGCCCAACCAGTTCACAGAGTTTATTTATTAGTGTCACAAGAAGGCTTAAGTTCATACTACAATGAAGTTACTGTGAAAATCCCTTAGTCGCCACACTCTGGTGCCTGTTCAGGTACACTGAGGGAGAATTTAGCATGGCCGATTCACCTAACCTGCACATCTTTGGACTGTGGAAGGAAACCCACACAGACGCAGGGAGAACGTGCAGACTCCGCACAGACAGTGACCCAAACCGGGAATTGAACCTGGGTCCCTGGCACTGTGAGGCAGCAGTGCTAACCACTGTGCCGCCCCGGACTAATGTCCTTTAAGGAAGGAAATCTGCTGTCCTTATCTGGTCTGGCCTACATATGACTCCAGACCCACAGGCTGACTCTTAACTGCCCTCTGAAATGGCCTAGCAAGCAACTCAGTTCAAAGGCAATTGGAGATGGGCATTGAATGCTGGCCCAGCTAGTGATACCAACACCCCATGAATAAAATAAAATTGCTGCTACTTGTGATAATTATACAGTTTAAAAAATACTTCATTATCCCAGCCAATAATTAAGAGTAGAAAGCATAACAGTAATTTGGGACCTATTTGCTCCGTGTGTTATGCATTCTAGCCTGTTTGAATCAAAATGGAAAAGATTTTGAAAAATACTTTCTGTGTCCATAAGACCATAAGACATAGGAACAAAATTAGGCCACTTGGTCCATCGAGTCTGCTCCGCCATTCAACCATGGCTGATATTTTTCTCATCCCCATTCCCCAACAGTGTTGAGGAGGAACTTCTTCTCTCAGAGGGTGGTGAATCTCTGGAATTCTCTGCCCACTGAAGTGGTGGAGGCTGCCTCGTTGAATATGTTTAAATCACGGATAGATGGATTCCTGATCGGTAAGGGAATTTGGGGTTATGGGGATCAGGTGGGTAAGTGGAACTGATCCACTTCAGATCAGCCATGATCTTATTGAATGGCGGGGCAGGCTCGAGGGGCTAGATGGCCTACTCCTGCTCCTATTTCTTATGTTCTGCCTTTTCCCCATAACCCCTGATCACCTTATTAATCAAGAACATATCTATCTCTGTCTTAAAGACACTCAATGACCTGCCCTCCACAGCCTTCTGCGGCAAAGAGTTCCATAGATTCACCTCTCTCTGACTGAAGAAATTTCTCCTCATCTCTATTTAAAAGGATCATCCCTTTAGCTTGAGGTTGTGCCCTCTGGTTCTAGTTTCTCCTACTAGTGGAAACATCCTCTCCACGTCCACTCTATCCAGGTCTTGCAGTATCTTGCAAGTTTCAGTAAGATCCCCCCCCTCATCCTTCCAAACTCCAACGAGCACAGACCCAGAATCCTCAACTGTTCCTCATATGACAGGGTGCCTGCTGTTTACAGAATTTATTGAGACATTAAATGGTCAGTTTTGTTATTCTCTTTCTTTAGCAGTAATGGCTAGACATTTCACAACACCTGGATCAATGTTTAGTTAGCAAACTGCATCAGTAGTTTGTCATGTGGCGAATTATCGGTACGTGTCCCATAGTTGAACTCACTGAGCTGAGAACAATTTGTCCCTGACATGCAACGATCACGGTAGTTTTACCATTGTCAGAGGTAAGATCAGAAAAGAGGTGGCTTCTCTTCTGCCACGTCACCTCCTCACCAAGAAAGCATGAGTCGCACTTGGCTTCATTAAAATGGAGAGTGAAGTCGTCAAATCAGAAACTATGATCCTGAATCTAAATAAAAGGAACTATGAGGACATGAGTCGTACATTGGCAAGGATAGATTGGGGAACCTTACTAAAGGGATTGACGATGGATAGGTTACAGTTAAAGAACGTGTGCATGAATTATGACAATTATTCATTCCTGTCTGGTGCAAAAATAAAAGAGGAAAGATGGCTCAACCATGGCTCACAAAAGAATTTAGGAATAATATTAAATCCAAAGAGGAGACATATAAAACTGGCAGAAAAAGCAGCAAGTCTGAAGATTGGAAGCATTTTACAATTCAGCCAAAGGGAACAGAAAAGATTGATCAAGAGGGGGAATAAAGTATGAGAGTAAAGTTTCAGGGAACATAGAAACTGACAGGAGCAAAAATGCTGGCGAAACTCAGCAGGTCTGACAGCATCTGTGGAGAGAGAATAGAGCCAACGTTTTGAGTCTGGATGACCATTCATCAGAGCTGAAGGCAAAAAAAACAGATAAGATTTATACTATGGGGGGGGGGGGGGGGGAGGGGCAACTGTAATTGGTCAAAGGTCTTGATAAAGGCTGAGAAATGTGCTAAAAGCATCCATTAAGTGATCAGAATGTGTGAATGGCAAAGATAAAGATTGTTAGGGACTGCCTGAGGAATGTGGCAGTTGGTTGTAAGCCTACTTGTGACTTTTTGTTTAGAGATAAAATGGAGAGCGAGATTAGAAGTGGAAAAATAAAACTAAGAATAAAAAGGGATAAAAATGGATGAACGAGTTGAAGAGATTAAGTAAAATAAATGGAGGTGTGGTGAAGGTGGAGGGGAGAGTTCGTGATCTGAAGTTGTTGAACTCAATGTTCAGACCGGGAGGTTGGAAATTGCACAGTCAGAAGGTGAGGTGCTGTTCCTTCAGTTTGCGTTGCGTTTGCATTTGCTTCACTTGAGCATCACAAAAGGCCAAGGACGGACATGTGGACAGGAGAGCAGGGTGGTGTGTTGAAGTTGCAAGCGACCGGAAGGTCTGGGTTCTGCTTGCGGACAGACCGAAGGTGTTCAGCGAAACAATCACCCTGTCTGCGTTTGGTCTCTCCGACGTAGAATAGACTGCATTGCGAGCAGTGACTGCAATAGACCAGATTAAAGGGGGTGCAGGTGAAATTCTGCCTCTGTTCTCCCTCCACAGATGCAGAGCTTTTCCAGCATTTTCTGTTTTTGATATAAATTGTTCTTGTTACCGTACTGTACTGGCTGTAAAGTGCTTTGGTACTTCCTGAGGTCCTGAAAGAAACTTTATAAATGCATTTATTTTAAAGGTGCAATATTGCTTGTCCAAGGCACCAAGGAGAAAATTGGGTTGGGGAAGACTGCATGCCTATAGCATAAGCACCAGTATGAACATGCAATGAGCGTCCTCGCCTGTTGCCGTCTTTCTTCAGGTCAACCAACTGCTATTATGACCTTCTACTTTTTACCTTTTTGTATATTCTCACATTCTCAGTCCTGCTATCTGTCGTATCATAGGGAAACATATTAGCACGGTGCATTGGCATTTCAGTGACTCAATGTGAATGAAATTCAATCAGTGGTCATTCTACATCATCCATTTGTGGAGGGAAATATCTCGTAATCTTTAGCCCCAGAGCCTATCTATTATATAATCGATTAAATTGTAATTGGAGCCTCCCAGGCTGCCCACCTCGGCTACTTCACACAAAATTAATAACCAGCTTTCTATCCGTTTTCTTCAGGATGCAGACAGCTTCACCTAAGAAACACTGAGGATATACAGCAATAGACTGCGACAGTCCCATTTTCATTTTAATGCGCATGAAATGGGATATATGATAAGTGGCTGTGGACGGGGACTGCCATATTAGTCATCTTCTTTTGAGATACCAAGGGCTGAATTTAATTCCCCTTATATTAACCCTAGTGCTAGGGAGCACTAATTCATTTTAAAACCAGTGCTTGGGATGTTAGCATTCTGCATTGGTCACAGAGCACTGAGCACTTTAATCCTTTCCTTCTGTCTAGTTGTGAAAAAGATCTTGCAACATTGAGGTATTTTTGAGGCTTGTAGTTATGTTGGGAAATTGCAGCTTTGTGTCCAATCTTTAAATTAAAGGGGCACTACCCTTCATAAGGCATCATTTGGAAAAAAAATTATCTCTTTGTTGAAAACTACGCAAAGTAGCAAGACCATCAAATGCATCATTGCCCTCTTCATCTCAAAAGGGAGGGCGAGCAGCCAGAGGTTGTGGTACACATTGGAACTAATGACATAGGTAGGCAGAGTGACAAAATCTTGCAAAAGTAATTCAGGGAATTGGGTAGCAAGTTGAAAAGCAGGACCTCTAAGGTTGTAATCTTGGGATTACTCCCCATGCCATGTGCCAGTGAGGCTCGGAATAGGAAGGTAGTTGTGGTGACCCACTGTAATTACATGTGTATGCCTGGACACACCCATGCTGCACCTGGCCCGAGACTCCTCCCTTTCCACCTGAGACTCCTCCCTTTCCACCTGAGCGAGGTATAAAGGTGATGGTTCCTCCTTCTCGCCTCAGTCTGGGCCAGGTTAGCTACAAGGGTGTGCTCCAGTTCTTTGCGAATAAAAAGCCTGTTATTTCACTCACTCGCTGGAGTCCTCGTATCGTAATTGATAGTGCATCAGTAGTACAGTTAAATAAGTTGCTTAAGAACTGGTGTAGGAGGGAGGGTTTAAGATACGTGGATCATTAGGATATCTTCTAGGGCAGGTGGGATCTGTACAAGAAGGAAGGTTTGCACCTAAACTGGAGAAGCACCAATATCCTGGCAGAAATGTTTGCGAGTGTCACTTGGGACGGTTTAAACTAATTTGTGTGGCTGGGAGAGTGGGAAGCAGAGTAGTAAGTCAGCAAGTGAAATGACTCAGGAGGAATTAGAGATTAAGGCCAGGAAGGATAAGAGGAAGAACAGACAGGGAGAGATTACTGAACACTGAGGGACTGGCGGTCTGAAGTGTATTTGTTTTCATAGAATCTCTACATGCAGAAGGAGGTCATTCAGCCCTTTGAGCCTGCACCGACAATAACCCCATCTAGGCCCTATCCCCATAACCCCACTTAGTTACCCTATTAATACTCCTAAGGGGCAATTTAGCATGGCCAATCAACCTAACCCACACATCTTTGGACTGTGGGAGGAAACTGGAGCACCCGGAGGAAACTCACGCAGGTTTGGTGAGAATGTGCTGACTCCACACAGACAGTGACCCGAAGCAGGAATTGAACCTGGGCCCCTGGCGCTGTGAGGCGACTGTGCTAACCACCGTGCCACTGTGCCACCCATAAACACGAGGAGTTTGATATCTAAGGCATATAAACTTAGAGCTTGGATTAGTACATATACCTATGATGCTGTAGCAATGACAGAGACTTGGTTGAGAGATGGAAATGACTGGGACTGGCAGCTTAACTTTCTGGGATTTAGATATTTCAGGCGTGATAGAGAGGGATGTTAAGAAGGTGGGGGAGTTGCATTACTGGTTAGGGAGAATATCACAGCTGTACCAACAAGGTCATATGGGTAGAGCTCTTTAATGGGGTTGTACTACAGGCATCCCAACAGCCAGCCAGAGATAGAGGAGCAGTATCTGGACAGATTATGGAAAAGTGTAAAAACAACAGGGTTGTTGTGGTGGGTGATTTTAACTTCCCCTATATTGACTGGGACTCCCTTAGTGTCAGGGGCTTGGATGGGGGCGTGGAATTTGCTAGGTGCGTCCAGGAGTGTTTTCTGAAGTAATATATATGTGTCACTAGTGGAGGAAGTAAATGTTGAAGATGGTGGATGGGGTGCCAGTCAAGTGGACTGCTTTGTCCTGGAAGGCGTCGAGCTTCTTGACTGTTGTTGGAGCTGTACCCATCCAGGTAAGTGGAAAGTATTCCATTACACTCCCGACTTGTGCCTTGTAGATGATGGACAGAGTTTGGAGAGACAAGAGTTGAGTTACTCTCTGTAAAATTCACAGCCTCAGACCTGTTGTTGTAGCCACAGTTTTATTGTTCAAACCAGGCACATGCAGAATAGACATTTGAAAAAGTACCAGATAATTGACATAGTCTGTACCAATAATGATATTCCAGCTTCAAAATAGCTGGTTAATGGCAACGTATAACAATTAAATTACTTTGGATCTCTGGAAAAGTGACACCAATTAGTATTAATATGACAGCTGTCAAAAGGCGGGAAAACTAGAGTAATATTAATACAGTAATAAAAAAGTTGACCAAGATTTCTGTGCTAGTAAACTAATTGTAGATGTATAGTTTTGATTTCCACCTATTGAGTACTTGCTTTGCTGGTACTCTGATTCTTAAACTGTTAAATTATTTATGTGGATTAAATAATAGATGGAAGAGAGAAAATCATTTGTAATTATCCAATAAGAGAATGTGCTGTGTATGGTACTGCTTTTTGCATTAACACCGCTGATGATTAATACATTAGTACCATGTCGTTTATTGAGGCTTGAGTCTTGTGGAGATTATTTTTGTTAAGACAGAGGGTTTTTTCTTTATCCATTGCCCACGTGGAATCCACTTTTATGAGAAGCATTTTTTGTTCGCACTATTTTAAAATCTAGTATTGTGGACAAACTTATTTGTCTGGTCATTTTTTTTAGTCTGTTGAAATATAAGTTTTTTATTGGCTGGGAAACAGTCCTTCCAAGTGTAATTATACATCTTGTATAATTACACTTAGCACATCAGATGTACAAGTTTCAAGTATCATTTCAAACATTATACAAGTTCAAAGGTATCCAAATGCAGTCTACTTTTTTTATACAGTGTATTTACAAGCACTCATCACAGTGGATGACTTACTCCACTGTTTCCATTTATGAGAACAAAGAAGTGACGATTGTAAACAAAACACCATTTTTCTCCGAGTTTCTGTGGCTTTTCTGCTGGGCAGGAATTTGAAAATTATACTTCTTTCAGTAGTGTCTGAGCATTCCTGTCCCTGGGGTAGAAGACTATGGCTTCTAGCTCGACTCCAGAAACTGCTCCCTTCCAATGACATAAATCCCAAGTCAGTATTTCTGGTGCCCTGGTAAACATTTATCTCTCAATTAATACCTTCAAAAGGATCGTCTGTTCATTCTTCTTATTGCTGTTTGTGGAACTTTGCTGCCAGCAAACCATTCCCGTGTTATGTTAGACAAATACGTTTATTTACTAGTATATTGTTAGCAGTAAAGCATTATGGGGAGCCCTGAGGAGATGGTAGATGTTGTATAAACATAAATTTTCTCTTCTGAGTTGTGTTATGATCCCCAATAACTTTTAAATCAGAGGAATGCACAATGGGGGCAATGCCAGGGTGGGGGGGTATGTGGGGGAGGTGCTGGGGGTTCAGGAGGGGTTCGTGTCCATGGAGGGGTGGATTCCGTGTTAGTGGAGGGAAATTCCTTGGGTGGGGGGGGTTTGGGATTCCGTGGTAGTGCAGGGGGTGGTGCTGGGGGGTGGTCAAGGTGGTCGGGGGGGTGGAGGAGCTCCTCTTTTCTATTTTTATCTTCTTTACATTGGGACACCCATTTGGGGTGGGCTCATTCAGAGACCACCCACCAGCGTGATGTGTGAGCCTTCACTTTTTTTTAGTCTCGGGGGGGCGATCTTGCCTTCTTGTACCTCTGATCGATGGGTAGGGTGAGCTGGTACGATCACGCGTGAGGTGGAAAATTGGGTTTCTGCCCGAATTCTTGCCTCTTACAAAGTTACTGGCCCCCGATATCCAGCAAGATCAGTCTCACGCCCTTCCCGGGTGTGAGGCTGATCTCAATATTTAAATCCATGATAATACGGATTTAAATATTATTAGTGAGCCCGGGATGCTATCGCCCAGGTTCACTTGCCTTGGCGGCTTCCCCGGTGAAGGTCCTCACTGGCAAGGATCACATATGGACCCATCAACGGGGACTTGACGTGATGGCCTCACTGGTAGGACCAGAGGCCATTGAGGCCCCCTGAATGGTCAGGGGGAGGGGGGAATGCCAAGACGGTGGGGCCTGTGGGGACGGGCCTAAGAGGTGGGGGCATGATAAGGGTGGCGACTAAGGGGAGGTGGACGGAGGGGGAGAGCTGCGCACTCTCTAATGGGGATTGGCAGTGGATGGCGGGGGAAGCTGCACACTTTGCAACTGCCAATCGATTGGGCCGATGGGATGGGGTGTGATCGACTGGGCTGGGAGGGGGAACAATCAACTGGGGGTAGGTGGGGGGCAATATCCACAGAGGTGAGGGGGGTGATTGGCCGGTGAAGCCAGCGATCCTGGGAGGTAGGGGAGGTGTGTGATATGCAGCAGGGGAAGGTGACTGTCGCTAAGAACAGAGAGATCTGCGCATGCAAAATTGTGCCCTCTCGAAGTATAGAATCATAGAATCTACAGTGCAGAAGGAGGCCCCCTGATCCATTGAGCCTGCACTCCCACCTAGGCCCTATCGCCATAACCCCACATATTAACCTTTCTAATCCCCTGACACTGATGGGCAATTTATCATGGTCAATCAACATAATCCACACATCTTTAGACTGTGGGAGGAAACCTGGTCACCCAGAGGAAACACAGTAAGAAGTCTCACAACACCAGGTTAAAGTCCAACAGTTTTATTTGGTAGCAAAAGCCACTAGCTTTCGGAGCTCTGCTCCTTCATCAGGTGAGTGGGAGTTCTGTTCACAAACAGGGCATATAAAGACACAAACTCAATTTACAAAATAATGGTTGGAATGCGAGTCTTTACAGGTAATCAAGTCTTAAAGGTACAGACAATGTGAGTGGAGAGAGCGTTAAGCACAGGTTAAAGAGATGTGTATTGTCTCCAGACAGGACAGTTAGTGAGATTTTGCAAGCCCAGGCAAGTCGTGGGGATTACAGATGGTATTCCCCATGATTTGCCTGGGCTTGCAAAATCTCTAACTGTCCTGGCTGGAGACAATACACATCTCTTTAACCTGTGCTTAACGCTCTCTCCACTCACATTGTCTGTACCTTTAAGACTTGATTACCTGTAAAGACTCGCATTCCAATCATTATTTTGTAAATTGAGTTTGTGTCTTTATATGCCCTGTTTGTGAACAGAACTCCCACTCACCTGATGAAGGGGCAGCGCTCCGAAAGCTAGTGGCTCTTGCTACCAAATAAACCTGTTGGACTTTAACCTGGTGTTGTGAGACTTCTTACTGTGTTTACCTCAGTCCGCCGGCATCTCCACATCATGACACCCAGAGGAACCCACACAGACACAGGGAGAATGTGCAAATTCCTCAGACAGTTTTTTTTCACATTCCGTCCTTTCATTATTGGAAACCAGCCCAGACATGATGTGCTGATATCAAAAAGGTTGTAATCTGTTGCTGCACACTCTAGGTCAACCAGATTGTGGCTTGTGCCGTATAAAATACAACTGCTGCCATCCCATTGAACCACACGCCAACATGAGTCACTACTCTTCAGAAGAAGAAAGAAAAATTTTAAAACCCACAGATCATGAGGCAGTCTCTATCAAAGCAAATTACTGCAGATGCTGGAATCTGAAACCAAAAGAGAAAACGCTGGGAAATCTCAATAGGTCTGACAGCATCTGTGAGGAGCGAAAAGAACTGACATTTCGAGTCCAGATGACCCTTTATCAAAGCCTTCGAGTCCAGAATTCATTGAGGTGGGGACGTAAGTGTACAAAGCTGAGTCCTTTGCTGAGTACAGCACGCTCAGCCTCAGAGAGGGGAAGGCTGAATGGTATGGTGAAGACATGGCAAGGGCTGGGGCTAGAAGAGATGGGGTTCGAGCGATTGGGACTAGTGGAGGGCCTGGGACAGGCAGTGGTGTTGACGAGTTATTGAAGCTTGCGTTCCTTAACATCTGCAAGAACCAGGAAAGGTTTCTTGTTAAGACGTCGAATGATGCAAAGGATGAAATGAAACCAGGGACAGGGAGAGCTTTGAGAGAGAGAAAGACGGCTTTGACAAAGGGTCCTCTGGACTCAAAACATCAACTCTTTTCTCTTGTTACAGATGCTGCCAGACCGGCTGAGATTTCCCAGCATTTTCTCCATGAGGCAGTCTTTGCCTTGTTAACATCTCGGGGCTATCGAAATCAACGTTAGAAGTCGACAGTAAATGTTCGCCCAAAAGCTGGAGTCTAGACAGCAGAGATGATTCACTTCTTCCAAAATACTTACAAACTTTGAAGGGATTAAGAGTGCTCTTCATACAACCACGTAGTTTCCAGTTCTACCCACACACCTCATTTTAATTTCTAAACAGTAGAAATTAATGTGGGAAAGGCAGTTGAGCATTTATCCAGCATTTTGTTGTTGCTATTTTAGCCCATATGTTTGAGGTAAAGTCTATGATGAAATGGGTTGTTCCTTGTCAATAAGAGCATGTTATCTTGTTAAACTTCTGAGCAAAATTATGAAGTCCATGGGATTAAAGGGACAATGGTAACATGGATGCAAATTTGGCTAAGACACAGAAAGCTGACAAGGACAGTAGGCTGAACTGTTGTATTTGAGATTGGAGAGGAGCTACAGTGGTGTTCTGCAGAGGGCAGTATTAAGGCCACTTATCTTTTTTGATTTATTTTAATGAGCTGGACTTGTGGGTATGTGGGATATAGGGGCAATTCTCCCAGCCTGCTGTGCTGCTCTTGCAGTGCAGTAAGGGGGGAGACATCAGTGGAAGCCGTTTCGTGGGCTTCCCCCTGGACACCATTCACTTCAGCGCATCTTCCAGCCGCAGATTTTCAGAGTAATCATCTCCGCACCGGAAATTGGCACAGAGCTGATTACAATTGGAAATCTTCATTTCCATTTCATTAGCGGGCCCAGGGCTGAAGTCTCCGGGTCTGCTAGCATCTCCCACCCCCTCCTCCCCCCCCCACCAGGAGTGGTTCACTCCAGCGGGGTTTATGACTGCTACCCATTAACGAGGAATGGGTGGCCAACACCACTGGAGGGAAGAGGCCCCTAACCCAGGAGGTCAGGGGTAAGGGGGGGAAGAGGTGGACCTTGCCAGCCTGATAAACTGGCACTGCCCACTGGGCACCTTGGCACTGCCCACCGGGCATCAGGCAGTGCCAATGGGGCAGTGCCAGAGGGACAGGGCCTAATGGGGTGGGGCCACTTTGGGGGGGGTGGGGGGGGATGATCGGTGGATGTGGGGTTTCCCGCTGTCACTCTGCAATTGGATCGCAAGCAGAAGGACAGAAGAGGTGATCGGGGTTGGCCATCCGGGTGAGGGTGGGAGTGCAGTTGGGGCTATCTGGGGCTTGGGGCTGGCCAGGTGTGGGGAGGGAGTCGGGACTTTTGGGGGGTGGGTGGGGGATTGCGGAGATGGCCAGCGATCGGGCTGGCCAGTGATCAGGAAGCCAGCAATGTGGGGCCACTGTGCATGTGCCGATCTCTGCATTGACAGATTGGCGCATGCGCAATGGCCCGCTCAGCGCTATGCTGCCGGCCTCTCCGGCGGGAATAGGTCCCACCCACTGTTCTTCAGTGTGAATCATGCTGAGGCACTCTGTGATGAGTGTCTGAGATTCATTCTGGAGATCACACTGAAAAATAACTAGCGGGATTTACTCCCATTTTCCTGCAAATTGGGGACGTAGAATTTTTTGGGAGAATCCTGGCCATAATCTTAAATGCTGCAGATGACCCGAAACTCAGAAATGTAGCAAACATTGAGGAGCACAGTAACAGAATTCAGGAGGACAGGCACAGACTGTGGAAGTGGGCAGAAACCTATGGATGCATTTTACCACAGAGGAGTGTGAAATGAAGCAGTTTGATGCCAAATATAAGAAAAGTTAATGTGAACTAAATGGTAGAGTTCTGAAGGGGGCTGAGGAACAGAGAGACCTGGGATTTTGATTTGATTTGATTTATTATTGCCACGTGTATCAACATACAGTGAAAAGTTTTGTTTCTTGCACGCTTTACAGACAAAACATACCGTTCATAGAGGAGATGAGAGAGTGCAGAATGTAGTGTTACAGTCATAGCTAGGGTGCAGAGAAAGATCAACTTAATGCAAGCTAAGTCCATTCAAAAGTCTGACAGCAGCAGGGAAGAAGCTGTTCTTGAGTCGGTTGGTACGGGATCTCAGACTTTTGTATCTTTTTCCCGATGGAAGAAGGAATAAGAGAGAATGTCCGGGGTGTGTGGGGTCCTTAATTATACTGGCTGCTTTGCCGAGGCAGCGGGAAGTGTAGACAGAGTCAATGGATGGGAGGCTGGTTTGCATGATGGATTGGGCTACATTCGCGACCTTTTGTAGTTCTTTGTGGTCTTGGGCAGAGCAGGAGCCATACCAAGCTGTGACACAACCAGAAAGAATGCTTTCAATGGTGCATTTTAAAAGTTGGTGAGAGTCGTAGCTGACATACCATATTTCCTTGGCATGGGGACGGGGAGGGTTTTTATACAAATCTCTGAAAGAAAAGGCAAGTTGAAATGAATGCTATGAAAGCAAATAGGATCCTCGACTTTATTATGAGGAACAGAATAAAAATGCAAGAAAGTTACATTAAACCTTTAAATAAAATCAATATTTAGGCTTCAGCTGGAATATTGTGCTCACTTCTGGGACCCACACTTCAGGAGATGTATCCAGGCCTTAGAGAAAGTGTGGAGGAGATTCAGTGGAATTGCCCAGGGATGAGGAAAGGATTGGAGAAGCTGGGGTTGTTCTCCTCAGTTCTGAAAATGTTAAGAGAAGATTCGACGGAGGTGTTCAAAATCATGACTGGCCTTGATAGAGTAATTAAAGAGAAACTGTTTCCAGTGGTGACAGGGTCGGTAACTACAGGACCCTCTTAAGGTGATTGCTAAAAGAACCTGAGACAATTTGAAGAAACGTTACTTTACACAGCAAGTTGTTATGATCTGGAATGCACCTCCTGAAGCAATGGTGGAAGCAAATTCAATAATGACATTCAAAAGTGATCACAATGTCAAAAGGTTCAAATATTAATGCATACAATTTATACATTGATGCAGTCTTAGGCAGTGCGAACATAATGATGCAGAAGACATTTTTCAGTTTCCATTTGCTTTGAGGAGCTAATTTCACTGGCTTCTTGGAAAGCAGGCAGTAGGCAGTAAAGAAGGCAAATGGAATGTTGACCTTGATAACGTGAGATTTGAGTATAGGTATGGGGGTGTTTTGCTGCAATTGTATAGGTGTTGGTGAGGCTACACCTGGAGTATTGTGAGCAGTTTTGGTGTCCTTATCTGAGGAAGCATGTCCTTGCTATAGAGAAAGTACAGTGAAGGTTTACCACGCTGATTACTGGGATGGCAGGTCTGTCATGTAAGGAGAGACTAAATCAGTTAGGATTATATTCACTGGAGTTCAGGTTAAACATGAGCAAGGAAACCTTGTACTGGTTATGGCGTACCGTCCCCCTTCGGCTGATGAATCAATATTCCTCCTTGTTGAACAATACTTGGAGGAAGCACTGAGAGTGGCAAGGGCGCAAAATGTACTCTGGGTGGGGGATTTCGATGGCCACCACCAAGAGTGGCTTGGCAGCAGCACTACTGATCGAGCTGGTTGGGTCCTAAAGGATATAACTGCTAGACTGGGTCTGCAGCAGGTGGTGAAGGAACCAACAAGAGGAAATAACACACTTGACCTCATCCTCACCAATCTGCCGGCTGCAGATGCATCTATCCATGACAGTATCGGTAAGAGTGATCACCGCACAGTCCTTGTGGAGACGAAGTCCCGCCTTCACATTGAGAATAACCTCCATCGTGATGTGTGGCACTATCACCGTGCTAAATGGGATAGACTTCGAACCGATCTAGCATCTCAAGACTGGGCATCCATGAGGTGCTGTGGGCCATCAACAGCAGCAGAATTGTACTCCAGCACAATCTGCAACCTCATGGCCTGGCATATCCCCCACTCAACCATTACCATCAAGCCAGGGAATCAACCCTGGTTCAATGGAGAGTGCAGGAGGGCATGCCAGGAGCAGCACTAGGCATATCTAAAAATGAGGTGTCAACCTGATGAAGCTACCAAACAGGACTACTTGCATGCCAATCGGCAAAAACAGCTAAGCGATCCCACAACCAATGGATAAGATCTAAGCTCTGCAGTCCTTCCACATCCAGTCGAGAATGGTGGTGGACAATTAAACAACTCAATGGAGGAGGAGGCTCCACAAATATCCCCATCCTCAATGATGGAGGAGCCCAGCACATCAGTGCAAAAGATAAGGCTGAAGTATTCACAGCAATCTTCAGTCAGAAGTGCCAAGTGGATGATCCAACTCGGCCCCCAGCATCTCAGATGCCAGTCTCCAGCCAATTCGATTCACTCCATGTGATATCAAGAAATGGTTGGAGCACTGCATACTGCAAAGGCAATGGATCCTGATAACATTCCGGCAATAGTACTGAAGACTTGTGCTCCAGAACTTGTCACTCCCCTAGCCAAGCTCTTCCTGTACAATTACAACACTGGCATCTACCCAACAATGTGGAAAGTTGCCCAGGTATGTCCTGTACACAAAAAACAGGACAAATCCAACCCGGCCAATTACCGCCCAATCAGTCTACTCGTGATCATCAGTAAAATGATGGAAGGGGTCATCAACAGTGCTATCAAGCAGCATCTGCTCTCCAATAACCTGCTCAGTGACGCCCAGTTTGGGTTTCGCTGGGGTCACTCAGCTCCTGACCTCATTTCAGCCTGAGTTCAAACAAGAACGCAAGAGCTTAATTTCAGAGGTGGGGTGAAAGTGACAGTCCTTGACATCAAGGCTGCATTCAACCGCATCAAGGAACCCTAGCAAAGCTGGAATCAATGGGTATCAGGGGGCAAACTCTCTGCTGACTGGACATAGGAAGATGGTTGTGGTTGTGGAGGGTCAGTCAACTCAGCTCTGGGACATCTCTGCAGGAGTCCGTCAGGGTAGTGTCCTCGGCCCAACAATCTTCAGCTTCTTCATCAATGACCTTCCCTCTGTCATAAGGTCAGAAGTAGAGATGTTTGCCGATGATTGCACAACGTTCAGCACCATTCACGACTCCTCAGATACTGAAGCAGCCCATGTTCAAATGCAACAAGATCTGGACAATATCCAGGCTTGGGCTGACAAGTGGCAAGTAACATTCGTGCCACCCAAATGCCAGGCAATGACCATCACCAATAAGAGACCATCACCACTCGAACCACCGACCCTTGACATTCAATGGTGTAACCATCACTGGATCCCCCACTGTCAACATCCTTGGGATTACCATTGACCAGAAACTCAACTGGACTCACCACATTAACACAGTGGCTGCAAGAGCAGGTCAGAGGCTAGGAATACTGCGGCGAGTAACTCATTTCCTGACTCCCCAAAGCCTGTCCACCATCTACAAGGCACAAGTCAGGAGTGTGATGGAATACTCCCCACTTGCCTGGATGGGTGCAGCTCCAGCAATACTCAAGAAGCTTGACACCATCCAGGACAAAGCAGCCCGCTTGATTGGCACCACATCTACAATCATCTACACCCTCCACCACCGACAGTACACACTGCTGCTACTATCTACAGGATGCCCTGCAGCAATTCATTAAATATCTTCAGACAGCACCTTCCAAACACATGACCACTTCCATCTAGAAGGATAAAGGCAGCAGATAAATGGGAACACCACCACCTGCAAGTTCCCTCCCAAGCCACTCACCGTCCTGACTTGGAAATATATCACTGTATCTTTGTAGTCGTTAGGTCAAAATCTCTAACGGCATTGTGGGTCAACCCACAGCACATGGACTGCAGCGATTCAAGAAGGCAGCTCACCACCACCTTCTCAAGGGCAACTAGGGATGGGCAATAAATGCTGGCCAACCAGCGACGCCCATGTCCCATGAATGAATAATAAAAATGTGGGTGTCGCTAGCAAGGCCAGCTTTTGGTGCTATTATTAATTGCTCTTGAACTGAGCAGCATGCCAAACCATTTCAAAGGGCAGCTAAGAGTCAGCTAAATTTCTATGAGTCTGGAGTCACATGTGTCCAGGCCACATAAGGATGGCAGATTTCTTTCCCTAAAAGACATTAGTGAACCAGATGGCTTTTTACAATAATCGACAGTGGTTTCATGGCTAGCATTATTGAGCCAGGCTTTTTAATTCCAGATTATCAATTGAATTTAAATTCCATCAGTTGTCATGGTAGGATTTCAACCCTTTGAACCCTTGGCCTCTGGGTTACTAGATAGACAGAGCTAAGCAATCCCACAACCAATGGATAAGATCTAAGCTCTGCAGTCCTTCCACATCCAGTCGTGAATGCTGGTGGACAATTAAACAACTCAATGGAGGAGGAGGCTCCACAAATATCCCCATTCTCAATGATGGAGGAGCCCAGCACATCAGTGCAAAAGATAAGGCTGAAGTATTCACAACAATCTTCAGCCAGAAGTGCCAAATGGATGATCCAACTCGGCCCCCAGCATCTCAGATGCCAGTCTCCAGCCAATTCGATTCACTCCACGTGATATCAAGAAATGGTTGGAGCACTGCATACTGCAAAGGCAATGGGTCCTGATAACATTCCGGCAATAGTACTGAAGACGTGTGAACCAGATGGCTTTTTACAATAATCGACAGTGGTTTCCCTAATATATGCCTTTCCATATTCTATCATACAAATAGTATTGCGCCTTCCTGCTGGAGATCTTAGTGCCCTACCTCTGGACCACGAGCTCCAGCTTCAAGTCTCACTCCAGGACTTGATGACCATGGAAGGTGTTTTTGTCATGTGCCCAAACAGGTTGACTATCAGCCTGTAAATCCCTCCAAAATTCCGAAAGGCAGGGGATAAGAGCAGGAAATTTTCATGGCTAGTTATACTGTAGAAGGCAATGGCATACCATTCTTTTCCAAGATTAATCAGGGACCAATCCAATGGAAGTCCATGGCCATGATATTTGAAGGAGGAGAATTTATCTTGCTGTTTCACTTATTCGGTAACAGGTTTGTCCTTTATAAATTCCTAAAGTCAAGAACCTACAGGAGGGATAAATGGGAGCATGCAGCAATTACATTTCTTTTTGCCCCTTTAACTTGAAACTGCAAGCAACTTCCTTCTCATGCAAGGTTCTAATGGGTGACAGTATAGCTTGGTGGGATTTCTACCCAAATATTAGAAAGAGATGTAGTTCCACTCAGACCTTTATCAGTAAAATAGAATCCCTACAGTGCAGTAAGAGGCATCCAGCCCATCGAGACTGCACCGACAACAATTCCACCCAGGCCCTATCCCTGTAAGCCCATGTATTTATCCTCCTAACCCCTGTGACCTAAGACACAATTTAGCATGGCCAATCAACCTAACCCGCACATATTTGGAGTCTTGGAGGAAACCGGAGCACCCGGAGAAAACCCACGCAGACATGGGGAGAAGGTGCAAACTCCCTGCAGACAGTCACCCGAGGCCAGAATCGAACCTGAGTCCCTGGAGCTGTGAGACAGCAATAAGTTACATGAATGCTTAATATGGTTGCTGTTCAAAAGAGAAGAGAGTGATTGCTATTGTTTTGCAGTCTCAGTGGAATGATGTACAGGCCACATTTTCAGTGGCAGCTGAGCTGGAAGACTAAGTTGTAATTTCCCAACTTCAGTGTGGGGTGCACAGCTGTCTCTCCGCTTTGTACTTCTCCAGTTTGTAGCTGGCAGAGATTAGTGTGTAAGTGTGCAGGAAACGGAATACTATCTAAATGGATCCATGCTATGAATTATAGATAGCTCTGTCCACTCTACTCTATAATCATTTATAGCAGACTTTGTGCAATACTTTTACACTTGACAATATTGTTTCTGTAAAATAATTCCCTTAACAGAATGTGTTGAATTATTCCTTCTGGTTTAATTAATTAGGCTATTGGGTTAGCTTTTCTTTCATTTTTGTTAGGAACAATTCGCTTTTACTAGGAATGCATCTCTCCAGACACACTGAATTTTCAATGGGACCTTTCTGTTTGTTGTTAATGTTTTATGACTCACATAAGTGCTGCAAGGAATTAACTGTCTTCCATCGCATTGTTGATTCTACAGGGCCTAGATTAAAGCTTTAGACCGCTTGTCCTCTTCCTTTCATTATTATTTGCACTTGGGATTTGGGCATCAGTCCAAATCCAAAGCTACATTTATTGCCTTTAGTTACCACAAAAAGATGGTCAGTCCAGCAATTGTACAAAATCTGAGTTACTATGGCATTATCGGGTTGTGCGAGTGAGCACTTCCATGGTCATTTTTAATTGCAATTTGTTCACTAGGCTTATGATCTCCAGGTTGTAGCTTAGCACTATAACCATTGCACTTAAACTATACGTAAGTAAAGCTTTTCACATTTGTATGACACCAGGGTCACAATGGCTTGTGCCTGCAGAGGGTGAGATCAAATAACCCTAGTGTCAGCATAGCCAATAACTGTACCCCCTTTGGGTTTTCAATTCAATGTTGTCAATTAAAGGATGCACAGGCATTGAGCCATGTCGGTAAGGTCAGAACGGATTGCCAAAGGCTTGGTGGAAATACTGCATAATTAGGTCGATGTTAAAAGAGAAGGATGTGATGAGATGGAAGGCACAGGAATGCAATTTCAGAGTATAGGGCTCAGCTAGTTGAAGGCATGTGGCTGTCGGTGGTGGGACAAACAGGAAGTGGGGAAGTGGGATGCATAACAAGCCCAAGTAAAAGGGCCTGAGGTAACTGGAAGGGGGCAGGGGGTGGTGCGCGGGTGGTTGGAAAAGATATCATAAAGTATATAGACAAGCGCTGAAGAGCTCAGGCCTCGTCCGCGGCTGGGATTCTCCGGTGCTGCTGAAGTGAATGGAGTTTTGGCTGGAGCAGTAAATTCTCCGTTCTCACTGGCAGTAGGATGGGCATGCCCGAGGAATGTGAGACCATGGAGGATTTAACATGAGGAGTTGTTGGCAGTCAGGGAAACAACATGACCAAAATACTTCGCGAGTGGGATTGTGGTCGGTGCAGACTCGATGGGCTGAATGGCCTCTTTCTGTGCTGTAGGGTTTCTATGATTCCATGTATTAATGGTTTCAAAAAGTAAAGTTTATTTACTAGTCACAAATGGGCTTACATTAACACTGCAATGAAGTTACTGTGAAAATCCCCTCGTCACCACACTCCGGCGCCTGTTCAGGTGCACTGTAAGAAGTCTCACAATAGCAGATTACTTCTTACTGTGCCTACCCCAGTCCAACGCCGCCATCTCCACATCACGGGTACAATGAGGGAGAATTTAGCATGGCCAATGCACCTAACCAGCACATCTTTCAGACTGGGAGGAAACCCAGCGAGAGTATGCCTTCCACCCTGGAAGCCTCGGACGAACCTGCATCCAAGGTCACCATCGTAGACATCAGAGCAGTCTTCTCGAAAGTCAACCCATGGAGTGTGACTGGCCTGGATGAGGTACTCAAACGTGCACTCAGATCCTGCATGGACCAGTTGGCAGAGGTATTTGTAGACATCTTTAACCTCTCATTACACAAATCTGAGGTCCCTATCTGCTTCAAGAAGACAACCATCATTCCAGTACCAAAGAAAAACCAAGCAGTGTGCCTTAATGACTATCGTCCAGTGGCTCTGACATCCATCATTATGAAGTGCTTCGAAAGATTAGTCATGGCACGAATCAATTCCGGCCTCCCAGATTGCCTGGATCCACTACAGTTCGATTATTGCCGCAACGGGTCCACAGCAGGCGCCATCTCCCTGACCCTACACTAAACCCTGGAACACCCAGATTACAAAGATGCTTATGTCAGACCCTATTTATTGATGACAGCTCAGCCTTCAACACCATTATTCCTACAAAACCTATCTCCAAACTCCATGGCCTGGGGCTCGGCTCCTCACCCTGTGACTGGATCCTCGACTTTCTAACCCACAGACCACAATCAGTAAGGGAGGCAACAACATCTCCTCCACAATCATCCTCAACATCAGTGCTCCGCAAGGCTGTGTCCTCAGCACCTTGCTATATGCCTTATACACCTTTGACTGTGTGGCCAAATTCCCCTCCAACTTGATTTTCAAGTTTGCTGATGACACCACCGTTGTGGGTCGGATCTCAAACAATGATGAGATGGAGTACCGTAAAGAAATAGAGAATCCGGTGAACTGGTGTGATGACAATAATCTCTCCTTCAATATCAACAAAACGAAGGAGGTAGTCATTGACTTCAGGAATTGTAGTGGAGGGCATGCCCCATCTACATCAATGGGGATGAAGTAGAAATGGTTGAGAGCTCCAAGTTTCCAGGTGTTCAGATCACCAACAGCCTGTCCTGGACCCTCCATACTGACGCTACAGTTAGGAAAGCCCACCAGCGCCTCCATTTTCTCAGGAGGTTAAGGAAATTTGGCATGTCCGCTACAACTCTCACCAACTTTTACAGATGCACCATGGAAAGCATTCATGCTCATTGTATCATAGCTTGGTATGGCTCCTGCTCTGTCCAAAACCACAAAAAACTACAAAGGGTTGTGAAAGAAGCCCAGTCCATCACACAAACTAGCCTCCCATCCATTGACTCGGTCTAACCTTTACGCTGCCTCAGAAAAGCAGCCAGCATAATTAAGCACCCCAATCACCCCAGACATTCTCTCTTCCACCTTCTTCCATGGGAAAAATGATACAAAAGTCTGAGGTCACGTACAAACCGACTCAAGAACAGCTTCTTCCCTGCTGCCATCAGACTTTTGAATTTACCTCCTATTAGGTTGCTCTTTCTCCACACCCTAGCTATGACTGTAACACTACATTCTGCACACCCTCTCTCTCCTTTCCCTCTCTGTGTACGGGATGCTTTGTCTAGCGCTAAAGAAACAATACTTTTCCGTGTATACTAATACATGTGACAATAATAAATCAAATCAAAACCTTGCAGGGGATGGGGCAGAGGTGGGGAATTCTATGCATTAATGTTACAAAATGACCAGAGTGGTCCATACAAGTATCAGAAAAGGAGCACAGTACTCTCATTATCCACACATGAGCCAGTGATATCTTCCATATGTTTCTGTGTATTAAGAGCAGACAGGAACCTCTTACCTCGAGGACATTGAGATCAGAGTCAAAAGAAGCTGGATATTTCTGAAAACTGAATGAATAAATGAAAAAGGCTATTAAATTGGAATGTAAGATACTTTTAATGAAAGTAAATAATCAAATTAGGGAATATATTGATTGCATGGAACACTCTAGGACTCTGACCAGTAAAGAGACCTAGGAATTACTGATGATAAATCTATGAATCTGCCAGCCTAGTTCACAGCTACATTAAAAAACAATTAACCTATTATAAGATAAGGTGTAATCAAGTGAGACAGTGATGTTGCTGAGTAAAGCGTTGGGTAGACCACATTGAGTGTATTGTGTGCAATCATGGAACTTATCATTTATTATATTCATTAATACCTTTGAAGGGGGCCAGTGTCAAGTAAAGAAGATGAGTTTGGATATCAACATTTTTATTTATGAGGAAACATTCAGCAATCAGCATTGTTCTTTTGGGAAATGAGAGACCTCAAGGCAAAACAAATTATTTTTCCAAGCTTGTGAAGATGATTCAGAGTTATTCCAAGAAAACTGCTCAATATGGCAAAGGGGTTAAATACTGTGGGGCACAAGTCACACAGTAGGAATGTAGCAACAAGACAGCATGTCAGACAGAACCTTGTACACGTGATATAACAGTCTGTTGGAATAAGTCACTGTGAAAAGTCGCTGAAGTAAAAATACACTACATTGCTGCACCTCCTGTGTGCTCCTGTAATCCCTTATAATGTCAGAGCAAGCAGGCACAGAGTTTCTATGCAAAGTTGGAAACATGGATATTTTGGCATCACGTTTCTGGTGGCACCCAGCTAAACTTGGAGACACTGTAACAGGTGCCACACAATTTGGATCAGGGCTCCATCTTATTGCTGTTTTATTCATGGGATGAGGGGGAAAAGTAATCTACTTTTTGTTCAGTTGCTGTGAACCAGCAGAAGAACCATAGATTTGGATCTTATGGTCGCAAATCGGGCTGGCTACCCTCACCCCCATACCCACACAAAATATGGTGTGATTACGTTTGTAATCTAACCTCATCCTGCCAGTCTGCTATAATGCACAAAGTGAGCGGTTGCTGAAGTCAGAAGCCCATCTGCAATTTTGGAAAAAAAATGAACAAACTGGAGCTTGTTAAAGACCGAACTGACTCCAATTTTTCATTGTTCATTCCCACTGGTGGTCACACGGGAAAAAACATTGGGAGCGATTTACGCCAGGTATGAGCAGATGGGCACAGTGGGCGGGTGGTGGTGGGGCATGTAGCAGCAGAGTCTGAAGGTGGCGGCATTCGGATGTTATCAGAATTTATTTCTTCTGACTGATGTAACAATTAAAGAGAGATTAAGAAGACGGAGGAGTTTGTGGGGGGGGGGGGGGGGGGGGGGCGGGCGGTGAATGGGGGGGAACCATGACTGGCTTCCAGTTACAGCTTAACCCCTCTCCCACCTGGGTTTGGAGGACCTCTCCCCAGTGCTAATTGGCCAACCTTTCCGCTGGGTGGTTGTTGATTGGTCAGCTGATGCTTGATTCACTGTGATGAGGCAGGAAAGCATAAAATCTAGCCCAAGCAGATATTATATGTTGGATGGCACGGTGGCACAGTGGTTATCACAGCGCTAGGGACCTAGGTTTGATTCCCGGCTTGGATCACTGTCTGTGTGGAGTTTGCACGTTCTCCCAGTGTCTGCGTGGATTTCCTCCGGGTGCTCCGGTTTCCCACAGTCTGAAAGACATGCTGGCTAGGTGCATTGACCCGAACAGGCGCCGGAGTGTGGCGACTAGGGGAATTTCACAGTAACTTCATTGCAGTGTGACTAATAAATAAACTTTAACTTTTTTATATGTACACAGAGTGTATTTTTACATCAGTGACTTTTCATGGTGACTTCTTCCAATAGACTACTATATCATGTGTAAAATGTTCTGTCTGACATTCCTTCGAATTCCCATTTTCTAACTTGTGTCCCACATTGTTTGAACCCCTTTCCATAGTGAACGTCTTGGAATGACTTTGTGAGTCATTGATGTGGAAATTCGTTGGAAAAGGAATGGAAAGCCCTGGTTTTAACATGTGACAGCAATCACAAGTGTTGATGTAAATGTGTAGGTCATGAAACTAGCACTGGGAAAGATAAAGATATCATTATAACTTAACGAGTTACTAACTTGCAGAATGGATGGTAAATACTGATCTGATTTGAATTGATTTGATTTATTATTGTCACATGTATTAGCATACAGTGAAAAGTATTGTTTCTTGCTCGCTATACAGACAGAGCATACCGTTCAGAGAGAACAAGAGAGTGCAGAATGTAGTGTTACAGCCATAGCTAGGGTGTAAAGAAAGATCAACTTAATGCGAGGTAGGTCCATTCAAAAGTCTGATGGCAGCAGGAAAGAAGCTGTTCTTGATTCGGTTGGTGGGTGACCTCAGACTTTTGTATCTTTTTCCCGATGGAAGAAGGGAGAATGTCCGGTGTGTGTGGGGTCCTTGATTATGCTGGTTGCTTTGCCAAGGCAGCGGGAAGTGTAGACAGCGTCATGTTCAAAAGAGATGGGGTTTAAAAGCAGGTGGAGTCAATTAATTAGTAAAGTCAGTTGAGAATGTGTTTCAGGTAGGAAAAAAATGAAATGAAATGAGAACAGATTTGGAATCTGGAACTGGAGAACAGGATAAGCCAGACAGACTGAAGAGATGCTATTTGCCATTTGAGTTTTCTGACATGTGTAATGTCCAATTTTTTGTTCAAATTGTCCCTGCATTTTCTTTATATTACAGATGCTTTGTTGCGAGGCGCCACTTTCATTTTGCAGGTTTTATGGTTTCCTTAGATAAAACATTTATAAGCGCACAACACTGTCCACCACTGAGTTTCATAAATCAGAATCCTTTATTGCCTTTCCTCATTGTTTCTGTTCTTCATTTGGTTTCTTGCCACTGGACTGAGCACTGTCTGTAACTTCAACTGAAGTATCTGCAATGGCAATATGAGGCCAGGACAAAATGTTTTCCATTTTAAAGTAATGTACTCACACACTATACCTTGATTTCTATACCTTGTCCATAGTGAACACAGGTGCAAAAAAGTTCATTTAAAACCTCATCTACAGCTTCAGTTTAAGAAAGCGTCTCTCAATCATTGGTTGTGAAGATAACACCCGCTCCTCATTAAAGTGTAAATTAAATTGCCACACCTCTTCCGCTTTGTCACCATGTTTGCTACTGCAAGTTCTCATTAGATGTGCAACAAAATAAGCAGTAATTTATCAATGTTAAGACGGATGTACGGTGTATGTCAGCAATCTCACTGTTGCAGGAAAATCTGGGCCATAATGTGCCATTTATTTGAGATATCTGAAGTGCAGCGTCAAGCCAGTGGGATACAGAATGAAGTGTAGTGACATTGTATGAACAGCATGTGCTTGGAAAGCTTCAATCTTCACTTTCTGCAGTTAAACCTTACTGTTGACTGCATAACAGTGCTTGTAGATTGTACAGTAGAATGGAGGCATGGTGCCAAGTGGTAGCATTGCTGCCTCACAGCGCCTGGGACTTGGGTTTAATTCTGACCTTGTGTCAGTGTCTAAGCAGAGTCTGCACGTTCACCCCGTTTCTGCGTGGGTTTCCTCTGGATGCTCCGGTTTCCTCACACAGTCCAACGATGTGCTGGTTACGTTGATTGGCTATGCTAAATTGACCCTAATGTCAGGGGGAGTAGCAGGATAAATGAGAATTATGGGAATAAGGCCTGGGTGGGATTGTGGTTGGTACAGACTCGATGGGCCAAATGGCCTCCTTCTGTACTGGAGGGATTCTATATGAGAAGAATGGAAGTTACAGTACAGAAGGGAGGCTTTGGCCTCTGTGCCTGGGCAAATTCTGTGGCTTTGAAGCAGAAACATTTCAAGATGTAAAATGATCATTAAAGATTCCCCCCCCCCCCCTTTGCACCCAACTTAATTTGCTTAGCTTTTGCTTTCCACAGTATTTTAGAGTTAGTACATCACAGTTCAAGGGAGCAGGCAGATACTATAGCCTTGGACATCACTATATATAGCTGCTATGACATGTGAAAGAGCCACCAGCAGTAATTCTGCCTTTGAGAATGCATCGCCCCTTGTGAAAAGAGCTACAGGTCAGGCCAACTCGAGCTGAAAATGAGAAATAAACAAAGAATTTCTGCCACCTATTGGATTTCAAACCAGAAAGTCTGGTTTTAGGGAAAATTGAATAATAATTTTCATATCTGAAAACTGAGCTGGAAAAGCAGCTTTTCCCATCACTACATTTTTACAAATGTAATACGAATGCTTCTACTAGTTTATCCTCAGCGCTGTACACACATGAATGAGCAATCTACGACAGCTTTGATGGTCCATGTTGGCCTACTAGTCCTTCAAGATGGCACGGTGGCACAGTGGTTAGCAGCGCCACCTCACAGCTTCAGGGACCTTGGTTCAATTCCCGACTTGGATCATTGTCTGTGTGGAGTTTTCACATTCTCCCTGTGTCTGCGTGGGTTTCCTCTGGATGCTCCAGTTTCCTCCCACACTCCAAAGATGTGCGGGTTAGGTTGATTTACCATGCTAAATTGCCCCTTTGTGTCCCGGGATGCGTAGGTTAGTGGGATTAGCAGGGTAAATATGTGGGGTTACGGGAACTGGGTCTAGGTGGGATTGTTGTTGGTGCAGACTCGATGGGTCGAATGGCCTCCTTCTGCACTATAGGGACCACTACTACTGTATCAAATGTCCATGATCAATCTTGGCTTTCCAAATCTAAACCCAACCCTCTGCCTAGCTTTGGAAGGGATTGAAAATGTTGGTCCTCACACAGTGCCCATTAATACAAGGTGCATGGTCCAAGATCACAAGACGCAAAATAAATTTTCTCTTTTTTATAAAAGGTGCCGAAACTAACTTGCATTGTTCTTGGGCAAGTAAGCCAATAACTTTAATTACGGGTGGGAAGGGAGTGAGGAATGAGGGTTATGCAAGAAAAATGAGTGAAAATTTATATTTGTCATTTTAAATCACTGACAGCCACACAACTTTTGACTTCCTCATGAATTGGCTGCTCCTCTCATACTCAATCCACTATTCAAGAGCAATGGCTTTACAGATACTCCCAAATTGCAGGGCAGCACAAAACATTCCTGTTCAACTTTAGCAGTTTTCCCTATTTGAGCAGTTCCCAGGGAACACCAGCAGCATCTGGTGGGCAAGAGTGTTTAGTGCATGACTGAGAGAAAATGAATTTAAAAAGTGGCAAAATACAAAAGCTGTGGATGCTGGAAAACTTAACTATGAACACAAAGCTCTTGAAATAGAACATAGAACATAGAACATAGAACATTACAGCGCAGAACAGGCCCTTCGGCCCACGATGTTGCACCGACCAGTTAAAAAAAAAAACTGTGACCCTCCAACCTAAACCAATTTCTTTTCGTCCATGAACCTATCTACGGATCTCTTAAACGCCCCCAAACTAGGCGCATTTACTACTGATGCTGGCAGGGCATTCCAATCCCTCACCACCCTCTGGGTAAAGAACCTACCCCTGACATCGGTTCTATAACTACCCCCCCTCAATTTAAAGCCATGCCCCCTCGTGCTGGATTTCTCCATCAGAGGAAAAAGGCTATCACTATCCACCCTATCTAAACCTCTAATCATCTTATATGTTTCAATAAGATCCCCTCTTAGCCGCCGCCTTTCCAGCGAAAACAATCCCAAATCCCTCAGCCTCTCCTCATAGGATCTCCCCTCCATACCAGGCAACATCCTGGTAAACCTCCTCTGCACCCTCTCCAAAGCCTCCACATCCTTCCTGTAATGTGGGGGACCAGAACTGCACACAGTACTCCAAGTGCGGCCGCACCAGAGTTGTGTACAGTTGCAACATAACGCTACGACTCCTAAATTCAATCCCCCTACCAATAAACGCCAAGACACCATATGCCTTCTTAACAACCTTATCTACTTGATTCCCAACTTTCAGGGATCTATGCACACATACACCTAGATCCCTCTGCTCCTCCACACTATTCAAAGTCCTCCCGTTAGCCCTATACTCAACACATCTGTTATTCCTACCAAAGTGAATTACCTCACACTTCTCCGCATTAAACTCCATCCGCCACCTCTCGGCCCAACTTTGCAACCTGTCGAAGTCTTCCTGCAAACTACGACACCCTTCCTCACTGTCTACCACACCACCGACTTTGGTGTCATCAGCAAATTTGCTAATCCACCCAACTATACCCTCATCCAGATCATTAATAAATATTACAAACAGCAGTGGCCCCAATCTTCAACTGGAGTGCCGATATCTGTGGAGAAAGAAACAGTTAATGTTTCAGGTCAATTCCACCTCACTGGATCAAAGGCTGGAGTTGGAATATGTTTCATCGAGTGAGGAGGCAGGCAAAGTGAGGAGGAGAGGAGGTGTGGGGGGAGGAAGAATATAAGCGAGGGTCTATGATGCTGTGGAAGGCTGGAAAGATTAAATGACAAAAGGGATCATGGTGCACGGCAAAAGGGAAAGGTATTAGGACAAGTAGAAACAATAGATGTTTTAAAAGTTTTAAAGTTTATTTATTAGTCACAAGTAGGCTTACATTAACACCACAATTAAGTTACTGTGAAAATCCCCCAGTCGCCACATTCCAGTGCCTGTTCGAGTACACTGAGGGAGAATTTAGCATGGTCAATACACCTAAACAGCACGTCTTCCAGACTGAGAGAGGAAACCAGAGCACCTGGAGGAAACGCACACAGACACAGGAAGAACATGCAAACTCCACACTGACAATGACCCAAACCGGGAATCGAACCTGGGTCTCTGGCGCTGAGTGCCGAGGTGTGCTTCAAGGTGATGTGAATGAGAGGATCCTGAATTGCTGCATGATAGTCTTGTTGACCACAACAACACCTTACAACTAACCAGCAAGGTAAATGGCCAGTTAGTTGGTTTCTTGGCAACATTGGCAGAAGAAGGGATTTTGGCATCTTCAACTAGCACTATCCTGGTAGTCAGTCTGTCACTTGGATGGCATTATTAAGACGTGGCAAATTAACTGACATATTAAAGTAACCTTAAAATACAAACAGAAAATGTTGGAAAAATACTCAGTAGATCTTGCATCATCTGTGGAGAGAGGAACAGACTTTCAGTATTAATTTCAGATTTCCAGCTTAGACAAATCATTGCAACACAAGCAAAATATTGTCAAACAGCACAATTCAGACTGGGAGGTACGCCTTTAGTGAGCTAGTCACCGCTTTGTGCTATACTGATGTTAATTATTACACCGTGTTCTGCCATATACTCCTAATGCTACACAAGAACAATTGGTGGAGCCACTTGTATGAAGCAAAAAACTCTCAATTTAGATGCCTAACTGATCATCTGTGGGTGTTAAGTCACTTTTTATAACCTTAGAATTTCAGTTAGAACTTCACAAAAATAGGATTTACACATCTTGATCTGAGTGAGTTGATTTCAGCTTGGGCATCAGCTGGGGCACTGCAATTGGCCATGGCACCCTCAGAGATGAGGTGGGTGGGTTGGGCATTGCTTAAGATCAGTCAGGCTGATGCTGACCGCCAGTCAGAGACTCCCACTGAAAAGTGCACTTTGGCGAACACCAAAGACAGGAAATTATTCCTGTATATGACTCCTACAAGTGAAATATTATGTCAACACACACTGTGAATCGCTCACAGATAAATAGTGGTCACTTGGGCATTATCAGAGGATAGCAATTCGTTAGGGAACTGTTCATCAGTCAGAGTCTTCAGACGTAGCAGGAGAAAATAATAGTATTGCCCCAAAAATGTGGGCACACAATCTTTTTCGTTAATGGTTCATAGGACTGATAGTAGCTTGGATTTGGTTAAGGTTCTATTTTGTTATCTGTAGCCTCATTTGTAAAGACCCCATAGATTGAAGATATTATCTGAATGGGTAAAATGCAAAGGTAAAAACAAATCTGTTGTGTTGTAAGAGTGCAAACATGACGACACAGTGGTTAGCACTGCTGCCTCACAGCGCCAGGGACCCGGGTTCGATTCCCAGCTTTGGTCACTGTTTGTGCAGAGTCTGCACCTTCTCACCGTGTCTGTGTGGGTTTCCTCCGGGTGCTCTAGTTTCCTCCCACAGTCCAAAGATGTACTGGTTAGGTGCATTGGCTATGGTAAATTCTCCCTTAGTGAACCCGAACAGGTGCCAGAGTGTAGCGAATAAGGGATTTTCACAGTAACTTCACTGCAGTGTTAATGTAAGCCTACCTATGGCACTAATAAATAAAAGTAACATAAAAACAAACTAATGCTGGAAATCTGAACAGGAAGTAAAAAATGCTGAAAACACACAGCAGTTTCAATAAAGTGAAAAAGGTTAAGACATATTGGGTGTGTATCAATCACTGCTCTCTTTATTCAGATCTAATATTATGTTGGGGGGAGTGGGGGGGAGAAGTGAAATTAATCAGATAATTCTGGAGCGAAGGATGTTCCATCTTTCTTTCGTACTGCGGAAAATTAGTTTTCTTGAATTGTTATTGCTCAAAGATTTAAGATGCAAGTGATGAGGCTGCAGAATCTACTTAATTGTATTTAAGTCGTTATTTAATTTTAATTACACAGGCATGAGGGACAAGCTGGCTAAGGTGGATTGGGAAAATCATAGAATCCCTACAGTACAGAAGGAGGCCATTCAGCCCATCGAGTCTGTACCAACCACAATCCCACCCAGGCTATTCCTGCAACCGCACACATTTACCCTACTAACCCCCTGACACCAAGGGGCAAATTAGCATGGCCAATCAACCTAACCTGCACTTCTTTGGACTGTGGGAGGAAACTGGAGCACCTGGAGGAAAACATGAGGAGAATGTGCAAACTCCACACAGACAGTGACCCAAGGCTGAAATTGAACCAGGGATCCTGGCGCTGTGAGGCAGCAGTGCTAACCACTGTGCCGCCCCAGATTAAAAAGTATGGAAATCAATAAACAGCGGCAAACAGTTAAATAATTCAAAATTCTTGACAAATATACATTTCATTGAGAATCAAAATGTCGATGGGAAAAACGGTCCATATCTGTGGTTGACTCACAGTTTAAAGTTAGTACTAGATTAAAACAAGAGATTTCTAATGTTGTGAGGAATAGAAGTTAGTCTGAGGACCGAGAGAGTTTTAGAAGCTAGCAAACAATGGCCAAAAAATTGAGAGAATGGGATAAAATAGAATAAGAGTAAGATCGTCAGAGAAACTGTTCCCACTTGCAAAAAGACAGAGAATGGGAGGGCACAGATCGAAAAAATTTGGCAAAAGAAAGAAAAGTGACATGGGGAAAAACAATTTTCATGCAGAGTGGTTAAAGTCTGGACAGCACTGGCCGAGAGCGTGGTGAAGGCAGATTCAATTGTGGCATCTACAAAGGAATTGAACTGTTGCATAGAAAATTGATACCTTTGAAGGAGACCAGTGTCGAGCAAAGATGATGAATTTGGATATCACAAGTTTAAATTATGAGGAAAATTCAGCAATCAAGGTTTTTCTTTTGGGAAAACAGAAACCTCAAGGCAAAGCAAATTAATTTTCTTAGAAACATAGAAACTAGAAGGAGTGGGCCATTCAACCCTTTGAGTCTGCTCCACCATTCATTTTGATTGTGTCTGACCATCGAATTCAATATCCTGATCCTGCCTTCATCCCCGTCCCCAACCCCCATATCCCTTGGTCCCTTTAGCCCCAAGAGCTATATCTAATTTCTTCTTGAAATCACACAACATTTTAGCCTCAACTACATTCTGTGGTAGTGAATTTCACACATTCGCCACCCCATGGGTGAAGAAATTTCTCCTCATCTCAATTCTAAATGGTTTACCCCTTACCCTCAAGCTATGACCCCAGGTTCTGGACTCCCCCACCATTGGGAACATTCTTTCTGAATCTGCCCTGTCTAATCCTGTTAGAATTTTATAAGTTTCTATGAGGATCCCCTCTCACTCTTTTAGACTCCAGTGAATATAATCCTAACCTACTTAGTCTCTGTTCATATGACAGGCTGAGTTACCTGAAAAGGTAGAATTACGCAGGGATACTCGGAGAAGGCACAGGGAATGGTACGAGGAGAACTGTTCATTCAGAGAGTGGAGGCAGACACAATTGGCTGAACGAACATACTGACATACGGACTAGGAACAGGAGTAGGTCTAGGCCATTCAGCCCTTCAAGCTTGCTCCGCCATTCAATACAATCGCGAATGATCCGATTACGGCCTCAACCCCACATTCCTCCTACACCTGATAACATTCGACTGCCTTGAGAGTGAACAACCTATCTACTTCTGCCTTAAATATAGTCACTGACCCTGCCTCCACTGCTCTCTGGGGAAGAGAATTCCAAAGATTCACAACTCCCTGGAGAGTAAAATAATCCCACCTCCACCTACAAATGGGAAACCCAATATTTTGTTCAACAGGCCTCCTTCTGCACTGTAACAATTCCATGATACCTAATACCATTAGAATTTTGCTTCTACTTGAACCACCAAAGCAGAAAAGGCAGAACTTCACTTTAATACCATATTTCGTTTGAAGGCTATTAGGTTTAGATAGTGCAGCACCCCATAGGAACAGGAATAAACCATTTAGCTCCTGGAGAATGTTCAACCATTCAATTACTCTATATACTTGCTTATCCCCAACTGAAGGCCTTGAAATATAACATTCTCACATGCGCCATGACAAAAAATTGACCCAAACAAAGTGCAGAAATTCAATAGTATACGTTCTACATTGGATGAGAATGTACCTGTAGTCAGGTGACTCAAATGATCACAAATATGCCAGCACATTTTGGTCATTCACTTTTCAATTTAATGTTACTTTATTAGATTGCAAAAGCTAGCAGATTGAAAAAAATATAGTCTCTCTAGTTGTTTATCATTTGTATTGACTTCTCTCCGCTTCCTTTTCCATCTTAGCACCAATATCATCAACAAGTTCCTTCAGATGTTGCAAGTGGTTCAATGCCCTGTTGAAAGAAAAAGTTCAGCTGTCACCACACTTTATCCTGCATCCATAGATAGGGGTTTGTATGGAACTGAAACTATACAGAACAATACCTATCACAGTATCGATGCAACTGGTTTGTTTGCTTGTCCTTTCTCTACAGTTGTTTTTTCCACTAACAACCCAGGAGCTTTGTCTCAACTGATTTTGCAGACATAAGTGGATGTATTTTAAGGAAATTGACCCGTTGTACGACAGCCAGATACACAATTTATTAGACATATCTGACACACAAAACCCATTCAATTCAATAAATCTGAGTTAACAATAATGTCACATTTCTGAAGCAGTGGGTGTCGCTTGCTAGGCCATCCCTAGTTAACCTTATTTAGAGGACAGCTGAGAATCAACGACATTGCTGTGGCTCTGGAGTCACATGTAGGCCAGACTAGGTAAGGATGGCAGATTTCCTTCCCTAAACTACATTAGTGAACTTATTGTGTAGCTCATAGACAAAGGGACAAAATCAACAAATATCACCGAACATAGCTTTCTTTAAACACAAAACTAGAGAGTGACAAGAATGTGGAACTTGCTGCCACGTTTCTTATTCATTCATGGAAAACAGGTGTTGGGAGGTCAGTATGTATTCCCCATCTCTAGTACCCTTGAGAAGGTGTTGTTGAGCTGCCTTGTGGTATAGGTACACCCACAGTGCTGTTATGAAGGGACGTTGTGACAGTGAAGGAACGGAGATATAGTTCCAAGTCAGGATGGTGAGTGCCTTGCAGGGGAAACTGCAGGTGGTGGTGTTCCCATGCGTCAGCTGCCCTTGTTTTTTTTAGCTGATAGAAGTTGTGGGTTTGGAAGATTCTGTCAAAAGAGGCATGGTAAATCGCTGCAACGCATCTTGTAGATGGTAAACACTGCTGCCACTGTATGCCGCCAATGGTGCAGGGAGTGAATGTTTAGGGTGGGCTGTTTTGAGTTTCTTGGATTGTTGGAATTGCACTCATTCAGACAAATGGTGAGTATTCCATCACATTCCTGATTAGCACCTTGTAGACAATAGACAGGCTTTGGACTTCTGTTTAGCTTCTGGTTAGTGGTAGCCACCAAGATGTTGGTATTGGGGGAACAATTAACCAAATAGCAAATAGATGAAGGAGAATGGAATTGAAGGATATGCTGATAGAATGAGAAAGTAGGCTGGGAGGAGACTCATGAGCATAAACACCAGCATTGGGGAATGAGGGATGAGCGATAAATGCTGGGTGAGCCAGCAATGCCCACATTCCATAAAATGAATTTTTAAAAATAAGTTACATTAATTGGCCTGTTTCTTTACTGTAAATTTCATGTCAGTCTATGAAATTAAGCACAAAATTTATACTCCAGCCCAGGTTATGAGCTGCTAATCTCCTTTTTGCGGTGGGAAGTGGGGAATAAATCTGCATGTTTGCACTAGTGTGAGCGATATTTATTCACACTTTTAAAATTGAACATACCCCTTCTATACATTGATCTAACAGCAACTTGTTCAACTGAACACAATCCAGAGCATTTATGACATATGATCAAAATGTATTTCCCCATTTTCTATTTTCAAATTAGTCAGAATACCGTAGAGGAGAAATTCCTGGAGTGTAAACGGATAGTTTCTGGACCAAAACACTGAGGGAACCAATTAGAGAACAGGACTTCCTCAAGTAGACATTGTGTAATGAGAAAGAAATATTTGGCAATCTAGTGTGCAAGGCCCCATGGGAATGAGCGACTATAATATGATAGAATTCTTCATCAAGATGGTAGTTGATTTTGAGACTAGGATCCTGAATCTTAATCAAGGAAACTATGATGGTATGAAATATGAGTTGGCTATGATGGATTTAAAAATGTTACTGAAAGAGATGACGGTGGATAGGCAATGGCAAACATTTAAAGAGCACGTGGGTGAACTGCAACTATTGATTTACTCCTGTCTCGCACAAAAGTAAAACAGGAAAGATGGCCAAACCAAGGATTACAGAGGAAATTAGAAATAGCATTAGATCCAAGGAAGGGGCATACAGACTGGCTAGAAAAAAAAACCAAAAGACCTGAGGACTGGGAGCAGTTTAGAATTCAGCAAAAGAGGACCAAGGGATTGTTTAGAAAGGGGAAATTGGAGTATGAGAATAAGCTTGAGGGGAACGTAAAAACTGACTATAAAAGTTCCTAAAGGTATGTAAAGAGAAAAGGATTGGTGAAAACAAATGTAGGTGCTATACCGACCATCAGAAACAGGGGAATTTATAATGGAGAACGAATAAATGGCTGACCAATTAAATGCGTGCTTTGGTTTGTCTTCACTTTTAAAAAACGTTTAGACAGTTACATGGGTACGATGGGTATAAAGGGATATGGGCCAAATGCAGGCAATTGGGACTAGCTTAGGGGTTTAAAAAAAGGGTGGCATGGACAGGTTGGGCCGAAGGACCTGTTTCCATGCTGTATACCTCTATGACTCTCTATTTTTGTCTTTTAAAAGGAGAACACATAACATACCAGAGATATTGGGGAGCACAGGGTTTAGTGAGCGGGAAGAACTGAAGGAGATCAATATTAGTAGGGAAATGGCATTGGGGAAATTGATGGGATTGAAGGCCAATAAATCTCCAGGGCCCAATCATCTACATCCCAGAGCACTTAAGGAAGTGGTTCTAGAAATATTGGATGCATTGGTGGTCATCTTCCAAGATTCTATAGTCTCTGGAACAGTTCCTACAGATTGGAGGGTAGCTAATGTAACCCCACTATTCAAAAAGGGAAGTAGAGAGAAAACAGGGAATTATAGACCTGATGGTGGTTATGGAGAAAATTCTAGAGTTCATTATCAAGGATTTTATAGCAGAGCACTTGGAAAACAGTGGCCGAATGAATCAGCATGGATTTATGAAAGGGACATCATGCTTGACAAATCTACTGGAATTCTCCAAGGATGCAACTAGTAGACTTGATAAGAGGGAGCCAGTGGATGTGGTTTATTTGGACTTTCAGAAGGCTTTTGACAAATTCCCACGTAAGAGATTAGTGTGAAAAATTAAAGTGCATGGGATTGGGGGAAGTGTATTGAGATGGATAGAAAATTGATTGGCAGAGAGGAAACAATGACTAGGAATAAATGGGTCTTTTTCTGAATGGCAGGCAGTGAAGTACTGTGAAGTAGTGGGGTACCACAGGGATCAGTACTAGGACCCCAGCTACTCACGGTATATATTAATGATTTCGATGAGGGAACTAAATGCAACATCTCCAAATTTGCAGACAACACAAAAGCTGGGTGGGAGGACGAGCTGCTATGTGGATGCAGAAATGCTTCAGTGTGATTTGAACAAGCTGAGTGGGCATGAGAGATGCAATACAATATGGATAAATGTGATGTTATCCACTTTGGTAGCAAAAACAGGAAGGCAGATTATTATTTGAATGGTTATAGATTGAGAGGGGGAATGTGCGACGAGATTGGGTGTCCTTATACAGCAGTCACTCAAGGTAAACATGCAGGTGAAGGCGGCAAATGTTAGCCTTCATAGCGACAGGATTTGAATACAGGAACAGGGATGTCTTGCTACAGTCATACAGGGCCTTAGTGAGATCACACCTGGAATACTGTGTGCAGTTTTGGTCTCCTTATCTGAGGAAGGATGTTCTTGCTATAGAGGGAGTGCAGCAAAGGTTTAACAGACTGATTCCTGGGATGGTGGAACTGACGTATCAGGAGAGATTGAAGCAGTTAAGATTATATTTACTGGAGTTCAGAAGAATGAGGAGGGAATCTCATAGAAACCTATAAAGTTCTAACAGGGCTGATGTAGGAAGGATGTTCCCAATGGCGGTGGAGTCCAGAACCAGGGGGTCATAGTCTAAGGACATGGGGTACACCTTTTAGGACTGAGATGAGGAGAAATTTCTTCACCCAGAGTGTTAAGCCTTTGGAATTTGTTTTTGCTGAAAGCAGTCGAGGCCAAAACATCGTATGCTTTTAAGAAGCTAGATAGGTGTAGCTCTTGGGGCAAAAGGGATCAAAGGATATGGGGAGAAAGCAGGATCAGGTTATTGAGTTGGATGATCAATGGTGGAGCAGGTTCAAAGGGCCAAATGCTGCTCCTATTTTCTAAGTTTCTATGTAAAATGGAATGCATCAGTGTGGAGAAAAATATACTTAAATCTTTCCAAGATAACTGGAAATTATTTTTCCAATGGAAATTTTAATGATAGACGAGAGCCAGCAAAGCATCTAATTTATTCTGTTGCTTGGAGAGGGTCTCTATTTACTAAGCAAACTGTAAGCAAAAGCATTTTCTGTGGGATTATCCACAGATGAGCATTTGCCCAAAGCAAATAATTGAAGATGGTTTTTAATATGCACAGGAATGATAATGCCAGGTAAATTAACTATTCGCCTTATTTGATGAAGTGATCTGATAAATTACTGGATTATAAACCAATTTACAACCTGCAAGAGGACTGGGTTGTATTTAATAGATGTTACATGCAGTGTTGGAGAAGGACATTGGGTCGATTTCAAATGGCCTTGAGCCAAAAGCATTAAATTAAATTAACATGTTAGGGGGAATGGAAAGTTTGGCACCATTAAATGACTGCTTCTTAAATCAACTTGCCGCCAATGCTTCTCAGTCTTGGTGGTGCTCTGTACTATGGCCTTCCATAAAGAAAGAGCCACGTGCGTTTTGTACTTTAGGGATGTTGCAAATTGCTTTGTAGCCAATTAATTATTTTTTAAGAGAGGAGAAAGGCGGTGGTGAGGTGGAGATGGGTGTGCTCAGAATATCTGTGGAAACTGATGTTGTGTTTTTGCATGATGTTGCAAAGGGCAAGCATGTAGATGAGAAATAAAGGGAGATCAAGGATAGATTATTGGCAGACTGCAGAGGTAACAATGCAGGAGTTAGTAGAGAAGCCACTGCAGGTGATACTCTGACCAAAATTAGATAAGCATGGAACTGGACAAGATCAGTTCCATCCAGCAAGATGGTAGAGAGATGATAGAAGAGTTCGATGTGGTTATGCATGTCAAATTATACAGAATTCCTGATGAGAAGTCATTAACTTGACACGCTAACTCTTGTTTCTCTCTCCGCAGATATGCTGCAGGTACACTGGGTATTTCCTGTTTTTACTTCAGATTTCCAGCATCCGCACTATTTTGCTTATGGACCAAAAATTGAAGTTGGGTGGTCAGCAATTTAGTAGGGATAGGTTCAAGGGAGGAGGGGAGTCTGTGTGAACAGATGAGCTCAGAGAGGGGATGGAAGGTTGTGGGAGGGAGGGTGGGGTGGTGAGGATAGGATAGAAATTAAGAGAATGGAGCATATTCTTGCCTAGTGGGCTAGTGGATGAAAAGGATGCAGCAGAGGCAGCTGATTGGATGGTTTCAATCTTGGCGACAAAGAAATCCATTAGCTCCTTGTATTTAGTGTTGGAGGTGAGGCTGGAGGAGGCATAAAGGAAGGGGGGGTGGGGAGCGGGGCGAGATTTCACAAGGTCTGCAGTGAAGGGCCTCACCTTCCAATTCATGGATGGTCTTATAAAAAGAGAGGTTAATGTGGCTGTGAGGCTAAGGGAGGGAATTCCAGGGGCTTTGGGGCCAGGCAACTGAAAGCAAAACCATAAATGATGGCATGATTAACAATAGAATACAAGATCACAAGTAGGAATAAGTAATTCAGCCCCTCAAATCTACTCCGCTATTCAATACAATCATGGCTGATGTTGTCTTGCCTTCAACTCCACTTTCCTGCCATTTCTCCATAACCCTTCAACCCATTACTAATTAAAAATCTGTTTATCTCCTCTTTAAATTTACTCAATATCTCGACATCCACCACACTCTGGTGTAGTGAATTCCCCAGACTCACTACCCTTTGAGAGAAGTTGTTCCACCTCATCTCTGTTTTAAATTTGATACCCTTATCCTAAAATTATGACTTCTTGTCCTAGATTGCCCCACAAGAGGAAGCATCCGCTCTACATCTACTTTATTATCATGAACACCTCAATTAGATCTCCTCTCATTCTTCTAAACTCCAGGGAGTATAGGTCTAAACTGCTCAATCTCTCTTCCCTCATCTCTGGTATCAGTCTAGTAAACCTCCGCTGAACAGCCTCTATTGCCACAATATCCTTCCTCAAATAAGTGGACCAAAACTGTACACAATACTACGGGTGCAGTCTCACCTATGCCTTATACAGTTGCAGCAACACTTTAATGTTTAATTTGCCTCCCTTATTGCCTGCTGTACCTGAATACTAGTTTTCTGCGACTCATGCACAAGGGCACCCACATCCCTCTCTGCACTGATGCACCCCAAAGTCTCTCTCCATTTAGATAATAAGTTGCCTTCCATTTTCCAGCCAAAATGGATAACCTCACACTTATCTACGTTAAACTCCATCTGCCACATTTTGGCCCATCCACCTCACCTATCTACATCCATTTGTAAGTTTCTTATTTCCTCATTGCAACTTACTATCCTACCTATTTTAGTGTCATGTGCAAAATGTGGCTATAGTACCTTCTATTCCTGCATCCCAGTCATTAATATAGATTGTAAATAGTTGGAGACCCTAGGATCAAACCCCGTGACACCCCGACAGTTACATCTTGCCAACAAGTAAAAGACCCATTTATCCCAACTCTCTGCCTTCTGTCAGTTAGAAGTTTAACAACACCAGGTTAAAGTCCAACAGGTTTATTTGGTAGCAAAAGCCACACAAGCTGGTGTTGGACTTTAACCTGGTGTTGTTAAACTTCTTACTGTGTTTACCCCAGTCCAACGCCGGCATCTCCACATTCTGTCAGTTAGCCAGTCTTCTTTCTATCCAAGCTAATAATTTATCCCTAACCCATGTGATCTTACCTTGTGCTTAACCTTCTGTGTGGCACCTTATCAAAATGCCTTCCCAAGGTCCAGATATACTACATTTACAGGATCCCCATTATCCACTTGGCTTGTTAATTCTTCAAAGAACTCTAGCAAATTAATCAAACACTATTTACCTTCATAAAACTATGCTGACTCTGATAGAATGGGTTTGACTTTCCAAATGTCCTGTTATTTCTTCCGTAATAATGGATTCTAACAATTTCCCAACAACAGATGTTAAACAAACTGGTCTATGCTTTTCTACTTTCTGCCTCCCACCCTTTTGAATAAAGGTGTTACATTAGCATTTTTCCAATCCACTGGAACTTTTCCTGCATCCAGGGAATTTTGGAATATTGTAACCAATGGATCTAACTATCTCCGCTGCCATTCCCATTAATACCCTAGGATGTTGGCCATCAGGCCCTAGGGACTTGTCGGCATTCAATCCCAATAGTTTGTTGAGTACTATTTTCCTATTGATGATGATCATTCTAAGTTCCTTCCTTTCTATTACCTCTGCATTACCGGTTACGATTGGGATGGCACTGGTGTCCTCCACCATGAAAACCGAGGCATAATATTGATTTAGCATCTCCACCATTTCTGTGTTCCCCATTATTAATTCCCTGATCTCATCCTCCAAGCAACAAATATTTACTTTAGCTACTCTCTTCCCTTTTATATACTTACAGAAGCTTTTGCTATTTTTTTTATACTTTGGGCTAGTTTTCTTTCATAATTTACCTTTGTTCTTTTTATGACTATTTAGTAACCCTTGTTTACACATTTCCCAATCTTCCAGCCTGCCACTGGCCTTTGCAATATGGTATGCCTTAGTCTTTTATCTTTACGTTGTCTTTAACTTCCTTGCTTAGCCATGGATGTTTTTCCCTTCATCTTACAATCTTCCTTCCTCTCTGGAATATATTTTATTTGGGAGAAATTGGATATCTCCTTATACAACTGCCATTGTTCATGAACTGTCCTACCTTTTAGCCTTCCTGCCCAGTCCACTAGGGTCAAGTCTGTCTTCATGCCTACGTAATTACCTTTGTTTAACTCCAGGATGCAAGTGCAGAACTTCGGTTTTCCACCCTCCAAAGTAAATTTTTAATTCTATCATACTATGATCACTCTTCCCTTGAAAATTCTTAATTATGAGGTCATTAATGAACCGCCACTCATTACACAATACAAATCCAAAATAGCTTATTCTCTGGTTGGTTCCACAACATCTTGCTCCAAGAAACAATCTGTAATACATTCGATGAACTCTCCCTTGAGGCTAACCATGCCAATTTGATTAATCTAGTCTACGTGCATATTAAAATCATCCATAATTATTGCCATCCCTTTCTTCCAAGCTGATGTACGGGGCTAAATAGGCTAATAAAAACACATAGCCATAGGTTTAGGAACACTAACACAATATTGACTTGAGTGAATAACCTTGGACTGTGGGAACGCTTTCTCATTTAAAACATATATTCTGAATTTATAAAACGGATGCAGCTAGCTTTTAGTGACATTTTGCAAAGCTTCAGCCAACAGCAAAACACAGCAGAGCTTGATGGATGAGACAGGAGATGGGGCCTGCATTCCAGAGAACAATAGTTCCACTGAAAGCAGTTATGTTATCAACAGTTGTCGGGAACAAGATGGCTACCAATGCCAACTTGATGAATAGAGTTATAAAACATTGAGCTGTACCACAGGTGGTAGACACAGATAAGGGGTTTCTCAAGGTCGGATGAGAGTCACATGGGTTCAATTCGGTGGGAAACATCCTCCCTGTCAGTTAGCCAGTTTCATGTCCAGCGTCTCATCTTACCAGGCAACAGGAGGGTGCCATTAGGGCAGCATGGTGGCACAGTGGTTGACACTGCTGCCTCACAGCACCTAGGTTTGATTCCCAGCTTGGGTCACTGGCTGTGTGGAGTTTGCACGTTCTCCGTGTGTCTGCGTGCGTTTCCTCCCATATCCTGAAAGACGTGCTGGTTAGGTGCATTGACCCGAACAGGCACCGGAATGTGGTGACGAGGGGAATTTCACAGTAACTTCATTGCAGTATTAATGCAAGCCTTACTTGTGACGAATAAATAAACATTAACCCTTTTAAGGGTTACAGGACAGGACCTTGGTGAGACCACATTTGGAATATTGTGTGCAGTTCTGGTCACCTCACTATAAGAAGGATGTGGAAGCGCTGGAAAGAGTGCAGAGGAGATTTACCAGGATGCTGCCTGGTTTGGAGGGTAGGTCTTATGAGGAAAGGTTGAGGGAGCTAGGGCTGTTCTCGCTGGAGCGGAGGAGGCTGAGGGGAGACTGAATAGAGGTTTATAAAATGATGAAGGGGATAGATAGAGTGAACGTTCAAAGACTATTTCCTCGGGTGGATGGAGCTATTACAAGGGGGCATAACTATAGGGTTCATGGTGGGAGATATAGGAAGGATATCAGAGGTAGGTTCTTTACGCAGAGAGTGGTTCGGGTGTGGAATGGACTGCCTGCAGTGATAGTGGAGTCAGACACTTTAGGAACATTTAAGCGGTTATTGGATAGGCACATGGAGCACCCCAGGATGATAGGGAGTGGGATAGCTTGATCTTGGTTTCAGATAAAGCTCGGCACAACATCATGGGCCGAAGGGCCTGTTCTGTACTGTACTGTTCTATGTTCTAAGGTCATGATGTGTATTGTTATTGGCTGGAGTGAATGACAGGATAATTATTGACTGATTTGTATTAAAGTTTATACTTTAGAATTTATACTTTTCATTCTTCCAGAAAGGTGGGCAATATGATTTGTTGAATGTATAATTGCCTTCATGGGGGGACACTGTTCTTCAGAATGACATTGGGCCGCCCACATTCTATACCTTGAGTGCTGGGCTTCCTTATATCATTATCCCATTTGATCGTTTGGTTAAATAAAGTCATGTCTTAAATCAGTACAATGCATTTCATAAGTCTCTGTATTAGCTTAAGTTTAGCAATACATAGCCTCGTGAAGAAAACCCCCGTCTACACAAGCCCCCAGTATTTCCCGATTTTCCTGTACCTGTCTGTGGAACTACTGTTTGAGGACCTGTAGATTACTCCCCCCAGAGACTTGTTTGTTATTTCTTATTCCTACCCAGGCTGATTCCACATCTTGATTTCCAGTGCTCATATTATTCCTCACTACAGCACTGATCCCCTCCTTCACTCGTAAAGCTGCACCACCTCCTTTTCCTTTCTGTCTGTTCTGGATATTCAATTCCCAGGTCGAGTCTTTTTGTAACCTCATCTCAGTAATCGCCACTAAATCATACCCTTTGTCTCTATTTGTGCTGTTAACTCATTAATTTTGTTCCGAATGTTTGGTGCATTCAGCCACAAAGTCTTTAAGTTTGTTCCATTATCAATTTTTCCCACTATTGTATAATTTCTTGTTGCAAAATGATATACACACATTCTGTCCCTTGCTTTTATTTTCTGGTAACAATTGGCCTCATCACTAACCTGCACTCCTACCTTCTCCTTTAATTTTGATTTTCTAATTTTCCATGCAACCGAACCCCCCGGTAGCACAGTGGGTTAGCACTGCTGCCTCACAGCTCCAGGGACCCGGGTTCGATTCCCGGCTTGGGTCACTGTCTGTGTGGAGTTTGCACATTCTCCCTGTGTCTGCGTGGGTTTCCTCCGGGTGCTCCGTTTTCCTCCCACAGTCTGAAAGATGTGCTAGTTAGGTGCATTGACCTGAACAGATGCTGTCGTGTGGCGGCTGGGGGAATTTCACAATAACTTAATTGCAGTGTTAATGTGAGCCTTACTTGTGACTAATAAATAAACTTAACTTAAAGCCCTATCTATTAGGGATGCTAAATGCAAGATTAGGGAGCTTTGAGATTATAAAGAATCTGAAGGCTGGATATAGTTACAGGAATGGGGAGAGTTCATGGGGGGATCTGAAAACAAGGATGCAATTTTAAAATTGAGGCATTGCTGAGGCAGCGGCCGGTGTAAGTCAGCGAGCACAGGAGTGACGGGCGAACAGGAATGTGTAGAAATTAATCTGCACACAATGACAGCCAGAAGCTCACAATTTACCACTCAACGGGTTAGCTAACTGATATAATAACCTATCTCATTGCCCACTGAACAACAGCTTTGCTGTAACCCAACATTAAAATCAGGGCCCATTTCTATTCCAAATTACCTTTGTAACGATTTGCTGCCAGATGCCTCCTCAAAATCCAAGACATCTGTCTGAGACATGATGTTTTCAGATATCTGTTCAAAAGAATGGCTTTATTTAACAAAAGGGTAAATGATTACATGTACCATAATATTTTTAAATGTAATGATTACATGTACCATAATATTTTTAAAAATATGTTCAGGCACTAACTGATCTTTGAAAGTATAACAAGTACCATTAAGAAGCCAAATCGATTTAATTCTCTATAAAGCCAGCATCCATTAAAGATTTGCTCTTATATATGACATCTTATATCACACTCCTTGGGTAATATTTTAAAAACTCTGACAAGAGTGCTTTTTCTCACCATAGGACCACAGAATCCCTACAGTGCAAAAGGTGGTTATTTGGTTCATCAAGTCTGCACTGCCTTTCTGAAAGAGTATTTTACTCCGGCTCAACCCCATGCCCCATCCCCATAACCCTGCGCATACACCATGGCTAAAGCACCTAATGTACACATCTGCAGACATTAAGGGGCAATTTACCATGGCCAATCCATCTAACCTGCACCTCTTTGAATTGTGGGAGGAAACCGGAGAACGTGCAAACTCCACACAGTCACCCAAGGTTGGAATCGAACCCGGGTCCCTGGCACTGCAAGGCAGCAGTGCTAACCACTGTGCCACCATAACGCCCTGCCTGATGTCTTGGGACTGAGATGATTGACCTCCAAAAATCACAACCATCTTCCTTTATGCTCGGTATGATTCCAACCAGCAGAGCTATAAGATGAAATAAACATGCAGAGATGAATCTGTCTTTGTCGAGGATAGTACAGAACTTCCAGCAGAGTCAGGATAGATGGGGCCAGTTGTTCAGCCTGACTAGAGATCCTCCTGTGTGGCCTACTGCAGCTCAGGAAGGCAATATTAATTGTTCAACAATCCAGAGCCTTAGGTCACATGACTGTAACTCACCACAAGATCTTCAACAAAGGATATTTATCCAGGGTCTGGAATTCAGCTTGGTCTTCAGGACTGCTAACGTCCCTGCCATTATGGCATAAAAAGAATGTCTGAGGGGGTCATTGTCTTAGCAGACTCTAATATTCTGCTGGCAAGTCTGGTCTATCCAATGCAAATTGCCTTTGTGTAGATCTCTATGAAGTTGAGCTGTGCAGTTCCCACGTGGTCTGTTAGTAGCTACTCAGCTCGTCCAAGGTATGACATTTCAAACTCTCCCATATGGCTTCTTTTGTCACAAACAATAGCCCACAGACAAAGATTCAGCCATCTTGGAACAAAGAACAAAGAAAGGTACAGCACAGGAACAGGCCCTTCGGCCCCCCCAAGCCTGTACCATTCATGATGCCCGAACTAAACCTAAAATAAAACCTTCTGCCCTTACTCGGTCCATATCCCTCTATTCCCTCCCTATTCATGTACCATCAGATGCCTCTTAAATGATGCTAATGTGCCACCTCCTCTGGCAGTGCGTCCTAGGTACCCACCACTCCGTGTGAAAAACATCCCCCACACATCGCCTTAAAACTGTTCCCCTCTCACCTTGAGCCTGTGCCCCCTTGTAATTGTCACTTCCACCCTTGGAAAAAGCCTCCGACTATTCAGCCTGTCTATGCCTCTCAAGTTTTTAGACCTCTATCAGGTCTCCCCTCAGCCTCTGTCTTTCTAATGAAAACAATCCTAGCTTATTCAGCCACTCCTCATAGCCAACACTCTCGAGACAAGGCAACATCCTGGTGAACCTTCTTTGCATTCTCTCCAAAGTTTCCACGTCCTTCTGGTAGTATGGTGACCAGAACTGCACGCAATATTCCAAATGCGGCCTAACCAAGGTTTTATATAGCTGCAACATGATTTCCCAACTCCTGCGCTCAATGCCTCGGCTGATGAAGTCAAGCATGCCATATGCCTTCTTAATCAACTTGGTCACCTGAGTTGCCACTTTTAGGGAACAGTAGACCTGCATGCCAAGATCCCTCTATATGTTAAATATTCCTAAGGGTTCTGCCATTTACAGTATAATTCACACCTAAATTTGATCCTCCAAAATGAATCACCCACACATATGTCCGGATTAGACTCCATTTGCCACTTCTGTGCCCAAGTCTCCAAACTATCGATATCCTGTTGTATCCTCTGACAATACTCGGCACTATCAGCAACTCCACTAATCTTCATGTCATCTGCAAATTTACTAATCAGACCATCCACATTTTCTTCCAAATCATTTATATATACTACAAATAACAAATGTCCCAGCACTGATCCCTGCGGAACACCACTAGCTACAGATCTCCATTCTGAAAAATACCCTTCCACCGTTACTCTGTCTTCTATAGCCAAGCCAGTTCTGTATCCATCTAGCCAGCCCACCCCGAATCCCATGTGATTTTTGTTTTTGTATCAGTCTGCCATGTGGGACCTTGTCAAATGCTTTACTCAAGTCCATATAAACTAAATCCACAGCCCTTCCCTCATCAATTATCTTTGTCACCTCTTCAAAAAACTCAATCAAGTTGGTGAGACATGACCTTCTCTGTACAAAACCATGCTGCCTATCTCTAACTAGTCCATTTTCTTCCAAATGCGCATATATCCTGTTCCTCAGTATCTTCTCCAAAAGCTTCCCCACCTCTGACGTCAGGCTCACCGGCCTATAATTTCCTGGATTATCCTTGCTTCCTTTCTTAAACAAGGGAATAAAATAGCCTATTCTCCAGTCCTCTGGAGCCTTGCCTGTGGTCAAAGAGGATGTGAAGATATCTGTTAAGGCCCCAGCTATTTCTTCCCTTGCCTCCTGGGGACAGATCCCATCCGGCCCCGGGGACTTGTCAACCTTAATGCAATTTATGATGTGGAGATGCCTGCTTTGGACTAGGGGACACACAGTATGAAGCCTCCCAACACCAGGTTAAAGTCCAACAGGTTTATTTGGAATCACGAGCCACTCACCTGATGAAGGAGCAGTGCTGCGAAAGCTCATGATTCCAAATAAACCTGTTGGACTTTAACCTGGAGTTGGGAGATTTTTAATGAAATTTAGTAAACTCAGCACTCCCTTTTAATGGTCTTTGTGAGCTGAAAGATCCAGTTTGAAGTTAAGAAATAACTGAGCATATATTTTTTTGATTCATTCGGGGGACATGGGCATCGCTGGCTAGCCAGCCAGCATTTTTTGCCCATCCCTTGTCCAGAGGACAGTTGAGAGTCAAGTACATTGCTGTGGCTCAGGAGTCACATGTAGGCCAGACCGGGTTAGGATAGCAGATTTACTTCCCTAAAGGACATTAGTAAACCAGATGGGTTTTTCCGACAATTGACAATGGTTTCATGATCAATAGATTCTTAATTCCAGAGATTATTTGATCAAAGTCAAAATTCCACCATCTGCCGTGGCAGGATTCGAACCCGGATCCCCACAACATTAGCTGAGTTTCTGGATTAAATAGTCTAGCGATAATGTCACTGGGCCATTGTTGCCCCCTATATTCAAATGGTTATTGGATAAACATATGGATGATATTGGAATAGTGTAGATTAGAGGGGCTTTAGTTTGGTCCCACTGGTCGGCGCAACATCGAGGACCGATGTTCTATATACTTTATAAGAAATCATAGTGTTAGGTTTTGTCTTGTCACAATTGTATGGTTGAATATTCTTTATGAACGGGTTATTATACCAGCAACAATAGAATTGATGATTAATCTACAGTTAAGACAGTTGTACCTTTCAGGACCAACTTGTACTTCATTGTGATCATGAAGCATTTGGACATACTATAAAATGAGGGTTTAAGCGCTGTTCATTAGTGCTCCAATGTCACAGATATTAGGAGCAATGCCAATAACTACTATAGGCTTATAAGATGGAAAGTGCGTCGATTTATTTTTTAATTTAGTCAAGTACATATCAGACCTATGCTGAAAGAGTAGATGCCAATTCAGAAATCAACATCTATATTACATCCAGCTTGGATTTAAAAACTTTTACAGAGAAATTAAATCTGAAAGTTATTACTTGCAGAGATTTGAGGTCGAGGGAAAAAATACATTAGGATAGGACATGGTGTAATGAGACAATAGTTAAGCTCAAAAGGCAGTAATGAGCTAGGTAGAGAACCGAATGAGCAGAGTTAAAGCTGGAGCACCGCAGGATCAATGACTGATGATCGTCCCTACACATGGCTGGCTTCAATATTTCATTATCTGCTTAACGAGATCATCAATATTCTGTTCAAAAACAAGTGTAATTTTGTCCAAAAATTTGAAAATATTCCTTGCTGCTTCTTCTTTAAAAATGTATTTTCTCTGTCTCCACCAATTTATTTTGATAATTGAGAAAAAACCCTGGAATTATAGAGATATTGGACTGTAAAAAAGATCAAAGTTTTATATTTCTAAAAAGAACACAGACCCTGAGGACCCTAAGACTAGCCACTGACAGGAATGGCTGCAGGATCCTTCTCTAAGGTACAATGGTACCCAGACAAATGTGCTTCCAGACAAATCAATTCTAAAAGATTCCAAAGACTGATTACCATCGCTGGTAAAGACAAAGGAAACATAGTGGCTATTTCATCCAAAGACCTGGGGAAAATAGCCTGGACTGACTAATGGACTCTTGTTCGAATACACAAAGACAGAGGCTGAAGGTCAGCCAAGAGAGCTGTAAGAAAAGTAGTTGTAAGGCAGGACCCCTGCAAAATAGCCAGCTTTTGCAGGAACATCTAAAACTCTCTTTCTGACTGTGAAAGTTGAGCAGCCAGAAGGATCGCAGCTGGAAAAAGAACAGAAATCTCTCTACCGAATTACATAACATCTGAACCCGAAGCATCAACTACTGGAATTAACCAGTATCGGCTACAATGCATCGTTCTCTACTCCTCACAACTCAAGACTGTTCCATGTAACTTTTTACTTATATTTACGTACTATTGGATTCAATTTTTACTTCTAATCTGTATGAATGTGGATTCACGTTTTTTTACCTTTTTTGTAGTTAATAAACTTACTCATTTTAACTCGAGAAAGCTTGGTTAAATTGGCTCCTTTTTAAACATAACTACTGCATCTGGAAAAGGTATCCAAGGGAAATGGAACCTTGTTAGATTAAACCTTGTTGCTTCCAACAGAGGTGGATTGAATGAAGACACAGGGGGGAATGTTCCCGTCCCGCTTGCCACGTGAACCATAGCGTAAAGGTGAGTTGACCTCGGGCAGGATTTTCTGGTTTTGGGGTGAGCGGAGCTGGAAAATCCCGCCCACAGAGTCACTCATCCCTCCTCACCCGAGGTTGTAACAATTTGAGGTATCCTAGCTGGACAGTGACCAATCGACTGGTCAATGTACACAAATTCAATTATAAAAATGTGCAGAGGACAACCAATTATTCAAAGATCCCTGAAGGTGGCAGGGCAGGTGATAGGGATAGTTAAGAAGCCATTCGAGACACTTGCTTTTATCAGTCGTGGCATAGACTACAAGAACAAGGAGGTAATGTTGGAGCTGTACAGAATGTTGGTGTGGCTACAGCTGGAGTACTGTGGGCAGTTCTGGTCACCTCACTATGGGAAGGATGAGATTGCACTGGAGGGGGTAGAGGAGATTCACCAGGATGTTGTGTGGGAGAAACATTTTAGCTATAAAGAGATTGGATAGACTTGGAACCGAGAGAGAATTTGCTTTTATTTGATAGACTTGGGTTATTTTCTCTAGAGCAGAGAAGGCTGAGGGAGGACATGAGCTGTATAAGATTGAGAGGGGTATGGTCAGGGTGAACAGGAAGCAGCTGTTCCCCTTGGTCAATCGCTAGAGGGCACAGTTTTAGGGTAAAGAGGAGGAGATTCAGAGGTGATTTGCGGAAAACTTTTTCTCACTCAGAGGGTGGCGAGAATCTGGAATGCATTGCCTGGGAAGGTAGTGGAGGCCGAAAATCTTACAATCTTTAAGAAGTATTTGGATGAGCACTTGAAACATCATAACATTCAAGGATATGGGACAAGTGCTGGAAAATGTGAAGTGCAACTTCAGTGGTAGTTGTCAGTGCAGACTCGATGGGCCGAAGGGCCTTTACTGCGCTGTACGACTCTGAGGCGATGCATTTTGGTAGGAAGAACATGGAGAGACAATATGAAGGGGTAAAATTTGTACAGGGCTACAGAAGCAGAGGGAACTGGGTGTATATGTGCAGAAGTCATTGAAGGTGGCAGGACAGATGGGGAGAGCAGTTAATAAAGCATATAGTATTCTGGGCTTTATTAATAGGGACATAGAGTACAAGAACAGTGTGGTTATTCTGAACTTACACAAGTCACGAGTTAGACCTCAGCTGAAATACTGTGTACAATTCTGGGCACCACGCTATAGGAAGGATGTGAACGCATTGGAGAGAGTGCAGAAGAGGTTTATAAGAATGGTCCCAGGGATGAGAAACTTCAGTTATGGAGAAGAAAAGTCTAAGTGGAGATTTGATAGAGATGTTCAAAATCTTGAGGGGCTGGACAGAGTAAATAGGGAGAAACTGTTCCCACTCATAAAAGGATCAAGAGCGAGAGGGCACAGATTTAGAGTGATTTGGAAAAGAAGCAAATGTAATGTGAGAATTTTTTTTTCACACAATGAGTGGTTTGGGTCTGAAAGGCACTGCCTGGAAGTATGATGGAGGCAGGTTCAATTGAGGCATTCAAAAGGGCACTAGATGATTACCTGAATAGAAACAATGCGCAGGGGTACAGAGAAAAGGCAGGAAAATGGCACTAAGTCATGAAGGTCTTTTAGTGAGCTGGTGCCAAACACGATTGGCCAAATGGCCTCCTTCTATGCTGTAACAATTCTGTGATTCTGAGTTCTTTCTGCAAGTATTCTTCAGCTCCAACTTCCTAACAGCACTGTGGTCGTTACGACATCCAATGAACCGCAGCGATTCAAGACAGCTTGCCACCAACTTCTCAAGGACAATTAGGATTGGGCAATAAATGTTGGCCCCTCCAGCAACACAGAATGAAGAATGAATGAATGAAGTGAATGAAGAAATAAATTTTTAAAAATAATTTAATTAATTCATTCAGTGCACAGAATTTTCCTAATACGGATATCTGAAATATTTGGTTATATTTGGGGGCACTCATCAGTTAGTGTACAGAAAACTTTGCACTAAAAGCAAAAAAGTGAAAAGCACAGACAGCCCATTAAATCTCGTTCAAGCAGTACACCATCTCTCTCAGCTTAGCAATCAGCTGTATTCTGACTACCTGCAATTTTTTTAAGCCCCTACCCCATCTGAAAGATAACTTCTAAATAAATATGTTTCGTAACTTGTGTTTTAAATTTACTGTTCACCAGTTTAATTTTTTTTAAAATTCATTTGTGGGACATGGGAGTCGCTGGCTGGCCAGCATTTATTGCCCACCCCTATTTGCAGTTGAGAGTCAACCACATTGCTGTGGTTCTGTAGGCCAGTCCAGGTAAGGAGGGCAGATTTCCTTCCCTAATGCACATTAAAGTTTATTTATCAGTCACAAGTAAGGCTTACATTAACACTGCAATGAAGTTACTGTGAAATTCCCCTAGTCACCATATTCCAGCGCCTGTTCGGGTCAATGCACCTAACCAGCACATCTTTCGGACTGTGGGAGGAAACCGGAGCACTGGAGGAAACCCACGCAGACACGGGGAGAATGTGTAAACTCCAGACAGTGACCCAAGCTGGAAATCAAACCCAGGTCCCTGGCGCTGTGAGGCAGCAGTGCTAACCACTGTGCCGGCCTTCAGTGAACCAGATCGGTTTTTCTGACAATCGACAATGGTTTCATGGTCATTGGTAGATTCTTAATTCCAGATATTTTTATTGAATTCAAATTCTACTACCTGCTGTGGCGGGATGTGAACATGGGTCCCCAGAGTATTAGCCGAGTTGCTGGATTAATAGTCTAGCGATAATACCACTAGGACATCGCTTCCCTAAATTGGCACTCTGCATTGCTGATATAATTTCCCTCATATATCATGCTGACTGTCATTTAGTATTCTTGATATCTTTACATATTCCTTCTTGGATCACCAACTTATTGAGGAAATTTTGAAATCTCTGATGTTTTCATTTGTTTATGTTTAGAATTGGACTTGGATCATTTTTTTTCTGAACCTTCTCACACATTTTATTTAAAATATTGTAGCCAGCAGTGAGTAGCCCTCAAAGTACTCCAACCCCTGCTATAAACAACTAGAGAATGGATTACTCAGTCTCAGAACCAAAAAGTCCATTCTTTGGCACAAAAATTCCTCATTTTTCAAGGAGGCAGCTCACCACCAACTTCGTGACAGTGAATAAATGCTGGTGCAGTCAGCGAAACCCACATCCCTTGAATGAAGAAAAAAAAATTATCAACAAAGAAATTTAAGAGGATTTTGCTGTAATGTAAACGGACCACAGATGCCGAGAGATTGAAAACTGGCTCTGTACAAAGCTCTTAACAGGAGCTTGAAGCAACCAAAAAATAAACAAATGCTCAGTCATAATGTTGGGTGCAGAAAATGTTCATACTCCCCTGAACTGTTTTAAAATATCCAAAAGAACATTAATAGAATTTGTCCTTTCAAATTATTGAGTTAAGAAGAACGGTAATGAATATAAGAGCATCCTGCAAGAAGCATTTTCCTACAGTGTATTAGCATTAAACATTCATAATTGAGATCACTGGTTCACAACCTGGGGTCCACGAACCCTTGGGGGTCTATAGATAGTTTCCAGGTTGGGGGGTCCTCAAAATAAATCTTTCTACCAGATGAGACAGAAAAGAAAAACGTGGGAGCAAAATGGAAGGAAGGAAAAAAGGCACGTCACCAACTTTGTATAAATCAACAATAGTATACATCAGTCCTACATGAATAGCTGACCAAAGCTCCTAAGGACTCAGCTCTCTTAGTAGTGATGGGTGCTTTGTCATGATGTTATGTTTTTAAGTGGTGAAAGTCACATTTATTTTTGATAGGAGGGGAGGGGAGGTGGCCAGCTACTGTGTTACTCAGGTATGCATGATGTGGAGATGCTGGCGTTGGACTGGGGTGGGCACAGTAAGAAGTCTCACAGGTCCAACAGGTTTATTTGGAATCATGAGCTTTCGGAGCACTGCTCCTTCGTCAGGTGAGTGTTACTCAGGTACATTCAATTTGGAATTGAGAGCAAATGCCATTATAGCACTACATGGCCTGAAGAGTATTTCAAGCATTTTCTGTTTATATTAACCTCTTGTTAGTTTAGAACATAGAACATAGAAAAATACAGCACAAACAGGCCCTTCAGCCCACAAGTTGCGCCGGTCATGTCCCTACCTACCTAGGCTTATATATAGGCTTACCTATAACCCTCAATCCTATTAAGTCCCATGTACTCATCCAGAAGTCTCTTAAAAGACCCTATCGAGTTTGCCTCCACCACCACTGACGGCAGCCGATTCCACTCACCCACCACCCTCTGAGTGAAAAACTTATCCCTGACATCTTCTCTGTACCTACTCCCCAGCATCTTAAACCTGTGTCCTCTCGTAGCAGCCATTTCAGCCCTGGGAAAAAGCCTCCGAGAATCCACCCGATCTATACCTCTCAACATCTTGTACACCTCTATCAGGTCACCTCTCATCCTTCGTCTCTCCAACGAGGAAAGACCGAACTCCCTCAGCCTATCCTCATAAGGCATGCCAACCAATCCAGGGCAACATCCTTGTAAATCTTCTCTGCACCCTTTCAATCATTTCCACATCCCTCCTGTAATGAGGCAATCAGAACTGAGCACAATACTCCAAGTGGGGTCTGACGAGGGTCTTATATAGCTGCATCATTATCTCCCGACTCCTAAACTCAACCCCTCGATTGATGAAGGCCAGCACACCATACGCCTTCTTAACCACCTCCTCTACCTGCGAGGCCGATTTAAGAATCCTATGGACCTGGACCCCAAGGTTCTTCTGATCCTCTACACTGCTAAGAGTCTTACCCTTGATATTATACTCCTTCATCCCATTTGACCTGCCAAAATAGACCACTACACATTTATCAGGGTTGAAGTCCATCTGCCGCTTCTCTGCACAGTCTTGCATCCTATCTATGTCACGCTGCAGCTTCTGACATCCCTCCAACCTATCCACAACACCACCAACCTTCGTGTCGTCGGCAAACTTACCAACCCATCCCTCCACTTCCTCATCCAGGTCATTTATGAAAATGACAAACAGCAAGGGTCCCAGAACAGATCCCTGGGACACTCCACTGGTGACCGACCTCCATTCTGAAAAAGACCCATCTACAACCACTCTCTGCCTTCTGCAGGCAAGCCAGTTCTGAAGCCACAAGGCAACAGCCTCTTGGATCCCATGCCCTCTCACTTTCTCGAGAAGTCTTGCATGGGGGACCTTGTCGAACGCCTTTCTGAAGTCCATGTAAACCACATCTACCGCTTTTCCTTCGTCAATGTGTTTAGTCACATTTTCAAAGAACTCCACCAGGCTCGTAAGGCACGATTTGCCTTTGACAAAGCCGTGCTGACTACTTTTGAGCATAGTAAACTTCTCTAAATGTTCATAAATCCTGTTCCTCAGGATCTTCTCCATCAACTTACCAACCACTGAGGTTAGACTCACCGGTCGGTAATTTCCTGGGCTATCCCTATTCCCTTTCTTGAATACAGGAACCACATCCGCAATCCTCCGGAACCTCTCCCGTCTCCATCGACGACGCAAAGATCATCGCCAGAGGCTCGGCAAACTCCTCCCTCGCCTCCCACAGTAACCTGGAGTACATCCCATCCGGTCCCAGCGACTTATCTATCTTGATGCTATTCAAAATTTCCAACACATACTCTTTCTTAATGTAAAGTTTGATAGCTGTCAGTTTGACTTTCTTCAATGTTCCACCATTTTGCAGTAATACAAATTGTATGATTAATTAACAGTAAAACTGGATTGGATTTACACAGGTCTGCGAAAAACTCCCAAAAACGTCACATTCAGATGAGAACTCTGCAATAGAATTGGAAAGTTGGAAACATTTTGGTCTATGGGAGGGTTTATTTTTGAGTCAGGCAATTAAATTTAAACTTTATTCATTAGTGTCACAAGTAGGCTTACATTAACAACTGCAATGAAGTTACTGTGAAAATCCCCTAATCGCCACACTCTGCACCTGTTTGGCTACACGGAGGGAGAATTTAGCATGGCCAATGCCCCTAACCGGCTCATCTTTCAGACTGTGGGAGAAAACCAGAGCACCCGGAGGAAACCCACGCAGACATGGGAGAACATGCAGACTCCACACAGACAGCGACCCAAGCCGGGAATTGAACCCAGGTCCCTGGTGCTGTGAGGCAGCAGTGCAGTGCCAACCACTGTGCCACCATTATGCCCTGTGTACTTTAAACAGGAGAATGACCACTACATCTGTTTTCAATCCAATTTGTTCTCCGATTCTCTCAAGAAAATCAAGACATTAATGCTAGGATAGGAAATAGTTACAGTCGATAAGTGATTTTGTAGTAATTAGGAGTGAATTGGTTAAACGTGCATATAAAGGGAAAACAGGTGATGATCTGAGGAGAGTTTCATGCAAGTTGGAATAAAACTCTGCCTCGAAGTAAACACTTGGTTTCTTACCAATCAGTTATTAGAGTTTTACAAGTACGTCCATCACTGTTCCCCGGTTATGAAACCTCTTCATATTCATTTTCTGCTTTAAGCTTGTTACCATTGAAATATGGTCCAGTTGATGTTAATACTGATTTGATCAACAGCTGTTTTTACAGGAACTGATTGGCTATCTATGCCATTAACAGTTAATCTTTAACCATGTTATTCGCAGTTGACGTGCACTGAAAAATTTGTGGTGTCTAATTGGCACCATGGCTTAGTTGATAAAAGCACCAACCTACCTGTTAAACAGGAGGCCACAAGTTTGAATCTCAGCAGTGCCTCAGCCTGCTTGGCCAATGCCCAATTTTAAATTAACACCTCTAAGTGAGGAGGAAGTTTCTGAACTGACGGGCAAATATAAAGAAGCACGTTTATCCTTTATCACTGGTTTGGATGTGAGTGTCGTTGGCAAGGGTGGTATTTATTGCCCATTCCTAATAGTCCTGGAGAAGGTGGCGACAAGTGAGCCACTATCTTGAGCTGCTGCACATACACTCATAGTGCTGTTAGTATTTTGGTTTAGATTTGGGGTCGATGACTACTAGCTAATCCATCTGGAAAGCAATCCTTCAACCAGAACAGTTTGAGAAGTACTGGTTAGATCAAGTCTAACAAAGCTGCAATACTCTATGATACTACTCTTAAACTAGAAATTCAAAGGTGTTTTTCCTTTTACCTTTCTAATCTCATGTTCTTCTGAGAGTTCGTCATCAAAACTCTGCTGCACCGTTTGCAAGCTGAACAGCATCTGTTTCAGCGCTTCAACTGGCCCGTGATGCTTTCCTCCAGAAATTCCTGATAAACCAGAAAGATTCCTCTAAAATCAAAAAGAACAAAGCACTGAAGTGGAAAACCTCAAAAGAAGGAAACAATGGCAATGCTTGCATCAGTAGGAGAAAGTCAAGGTCCCACCTTAAAAAAAACATTAACCAGTCTCTCTCTGCCTGAGCTGCTGGGCATTGCCAGCTTTTACTTCACATTTACAGCATTCAGGTTTCCCTTTTATCTTGTGATTCAAAGGCTTACGTATTCAAATCTTACTTTTATCAGTTACACGTTAATCTGCCTTCTGGATATTGAGACAGTCGGACAATACTTACTTTTGCCAGGAGAGTTACGACCAGGACTGTTTTCAATCTAATTTGTTCCCTGATCATCACAGAAACTCAGGCCACTACATCCATCACCAGTCATCCAGTTATGTAACCTGCTCACACTCACATTCCTGCTCGCTCTCTATGTTCATAGAATCCCTACAGTGCAGAAGGAGGCCATTGGCCCCAGCGAGTCCACACTGACCACAATCCAACCCAGCCCCTATCCCCATAACCCCATGTATTTACCCTGCTGGTCCCCCTGACACTAAGTGGCAATTTAGCATGGCCAATCAACCTAACCTGCACATCTTTGGACAGTGAGAGGAAACCGGAACACCCGGAGGAAACCCACACAGACACTGGGAGAACGTGCAAACTCCACACAGACAGTGACCCGAAGCCAGGAATCGAACCCAGGTCCTTGGCGAAAGAGGCAGCAGTGCTAACCACTATGCCACCGTGCCGCCCCAGTAATCTATTTTGGAACATCTTGATAAAGTGGATACTACCGCTACATAAGCAAATACCGCAGCAAGTTTGCATGTAGCAAAGTTACACAAAACAGAGATATGATAAATGACTAGTTCAGCATTTTTCCAAATACTGTCAGAAGGTCGTTTATATCTATCTGAACAGACAAAATGCACCTTAGTATAATGTTGCATCCAAAATGCAGCACTGCCTCTGACAATTCAGATAACATGGCATTACTTAAAGTGGAGTATGCAGTCCTGGACTCCTAGATAACATCCACCCCTCAAGCAGCATTGTCAAAACAGATGAAGTAATCATTTATCGCATTTGTCGTTTGTGTAACCTGGCTGTGTGCACATTGATTACATGTCTGCCTCTATAATTGTTTAAAAAGCAATTTGATATGACCAAGACAATCTGTTTTTGTGATAATGATTGAGAAATAAAAATTGGCCAGGATACCTGGGAAAGTTCCTCTTTTGCATTCCTCTGACAGTGTCATTCTGCCTCAATACTGCCCTGGAGTGTCAGCCTTCATCTTTGTGCTTGGGACTTGAATCTACAACTTTGACTCGGCAAAGTAATGCTGACGTTTGGTTGTGAAGTATTTTGAAAGGTGCTGAGAGGGTTTAAAAATTTGATAAAGACAAGTTCTCTCCTTTCTCAATCCAGCTTATTTATAGAAAGGAGATACTTGAAGAACATTACTTTCGAGAATTCCCTTCTATTGCCATTTTACTTTCTGCCGTAGTCATGTTTTATGGTGACATTATACTTAATTTCATTTGCCACTATTTTTGACAAAGAGTGCCTTTTGTGTTACAGGTAGTTTATCAGAAGTATTTGAAAGTGTTTATTCTCACATCTATTGAATTTCATTTGAATTATCCTGTCATTGATTTTGCAGAATTCTTTAATGAAATGGAGCCTATCTGCCTTGATAACTGCAAGTTCGCAGTCATTTCATCAGTCTCAAACTCAAGAGATTAACCAACAACTGAAGAATGAGTAATTAACTGAAAATGTTAGAACTTACTCCAGCTCCCTTTGTGGAAGTCCTTTAACTTTCTGTATCATGAATTTTGGAGAGTTATAATCGCAGCATTCACTATTCCTCAGCATCTTTCAGGATCTTCAGAAGTAAAGCAACAACTCCTAGCTATTTAACAACCTTAAGCTTGGCCAACATTTTAGTATAATTTCTCTTTCAATAATATCCTCCACTAACTGTTCAGTGGTTCAACAATCCCGATTGTCCACTCCTCAGAAACTGAGCCAACATATTTTTGTCTCTTTATCGCTTCCACGTCCTTGTTCACCATTTCATCTGTTAGCTGTCCGTCTCCCTCTTTGCTACCCATGTGCCTAATAAAATACTGTTTTTATTGCACTTTTGTTTGTTTGATCTTGTACTCCTCACCTTTCTTATCATAGAATCCCTTCAGTGCAGAAGGAGGTCCATCGAGTTGGCACCGACAACAATCCCACCTAGGTCCTATCCCCATAACCCCACAAATTTACCCCACTAATCCCTCTAACCTACGCATCCTGGGATACTAAGAAGCAATTTAGGATGGCCAATGCACCTAATCTGAACATCTTTGGACTGTGGGAGGAAACTGGCGTACCCGGAGGAAACCCACGCAGACACGGGGAGAACGTGCAGACTCCGCACAGACAGTGACCTGAGGCTGGAATTGAACCTGGGTCCCTGGAGCTGTGAGGCAGAAGCGCTAACCACTGTACCGCCCTTATAGTTCTACTACATATTACTTGTATGCATTTTAGCTTTCATTTATACCTTCCAATTTTTTTCAATTTCAAATTTGATCCAATCTTCATTTTTGTCATAAATCTTCAGCTTTTAACATTCTCCCCGTTTCTGTTCCTGAAATTTATGGTGAGTCTTCCACTTAAATATTTCCCATTACTTATTTATGGCTCTGTTCACCAAATCTTACTACCATTTATTCGGGACAGAATTCCTTTTGTCTCCCAAGTATTTGCTTTCTTCCAATAACCTATCCCATCATTAACCCACCTTTTTGATTTTCTATTGTCACTCTGAATCTATGCTGCAGTCATTATTTTTCAAACATTACACGACATTCAGATTGCCAGTTTGCTCCTCTTCACCCAGAATAAATTTGAAGCAGCACTTCTTTGGTTAGACGCTGCCCCTTCGCCATATTTTTTTAATATTCTTTTTGAAATGGCGGCACGGTAGCACAGTGGTGGGCGGCACGGTAGCACAGTGGTTAGCACTGCTGCTTCACAGCTCCAGGGACCTGGGTTCGATTCCCGGCTTGGGTCACTGTCTGTGTGGAGTTTACACATTCTCCTCGTGTCTGCGTGGGTTTCCTCCAGGTGCTCCGGTTTCCTCCCACAGTCCAAAGATGTGCGGGTTAGGTTGATTGGCCATGCTGAAATTGCCCCTTAGTGTCCTGGGATGCGTAGATTAGAGGGTAAAATATGTAGGGATATGGGGGTAGGGCCTGGGTGGGATTGTGGTTGGTGCAGACTCGATGGGCCGAATGGCCTCTTTCTGTACTGGAGGGTTTCTATGATTCTATGAAATATTAATCCATTTTAATTTCAAGTCATGTTGTAATCTCTACATCAATTGTCATGCTAACCCTGAAAAGCAAATTCCTCTCTTCTACATCTACCCCAAGGAATAAACTCTTTCCCCAAGCCATGTCCAATCACATTTTCAAACTACCAACTATTCTAACTTTTGGCCTTCCATTCACTACAATGCCTCTGCTGTTGTTGATCTATTCAAACACTCCATCTTCGCCTTCAATGTTTCACATTCCTGTCATTGTTCTTGGAATGGTTCATTTTTTTTGCTCTCTTAAGTCCAAGTAATGCAACTGTGAGTGTACCTGGAATAAAACTGACTTAGACATTGATAAATAGACAGCAAGTTCTGCAACCCTGTGTCAAAAGCACAGACGTCCGAGGATCATCCCAAACCAAAACAATAGTGCAACCACCTATCTTTAACTCCTCTCTCCCTATAACAGGCCCAGACCAAAATTAAACACTGCTTCTCCGTGACTTTCCTATGTCCATTAAGCTGAAACACATCTGCCTTTTCCTATTGTAGCCAGGAGATGACATTTCTCTCGTTTCTCTCTCTTCTCAAATCTTTCCCATGTTCTCCATGTTTATCTGGATCACGCGACCCATCCTCTGGTCCTGCAACCCCATTCTTACTAAATATCTGAACACCCAACTCCTGCATAGTTTAGTTTAGTTTATTTATTAGTGTCACAAGTAGGTTTACATTAACACTACAATGAAGTTATTGTGAAAATCCCCTAGTCGCCACGCTCTGGCACCTGTTCGGGAACACCGAGGGAGAATTTAGCATGGCCAATGCACCGAACCGTACTGATGTAATAAACGGCTTCCGCTCCTCGGGCACTGTCTCTTGCTTCAATACTTCCAATAGCCCATCTTCAAAAATGAACACCTTCAAACCCCTCTATCCTATTATTCACTGCCTGATATACAACTTTGCATTCTTTTCCAATATCTTTCAACATAAATAAAAGCAGGAGTCGACCAAGTGTCTCCTCAAGCCCATTAACCATTCAATAAAAACATGCCTGATCTTCTACCTCAACTTTGCTCCACTTATCCCTTGATTCTGAGCTATGAAAAAAATTGATCAATCGGTGTTCTTAATACTCAACATTGGAGCATCCATAACCCTCTGAGGTAGGTAATTCCTAGGAGTCACTAACATTTGAGTGAGGAAATTTCTCCTCATCTCAGTCCTAAATGATTTACTCCTCAGTCTGAGGCTGTTGCCCTGGGTCCACATTCCCCAGCTAATGCTGGGTTGGAGGTTTCCCCATCTCTATTTGTTCTAACAGTGGTATTTGATATGAACTGAAAGAGTGTTGGTTTAGCTGTCAGTGTCAATGCGAGTCCTAATTTAATGTCAATTGGCAATTTCACGCAGATCCAACAGGCGAACAAAATGGAGAAAATGAGGAACCGGTATGGTAGGGAATACTCTTTTGTGTGGCTCAGGGCACTTTTGATGCAGAGAAGGCTTTCTTCTGAATTTAACCATGATATTCTGGAGCTGGGGGCACTGGACATGATTCCAAACCAAGAGATCATTCAACTTCCCAGAGTCGACATCACTCACATTGGCCAGCACAACATAAATATACAAACAGAAATAAGGTAAGGTTGTTCCACTCTATTGAATAAGAGTAAGCAGTCTGACCCTCTCTCCACACTAACCTGATGGGAGCTGTCAATCAGAGCAGGGTTTGAAGTTTCAAAACAATCTTCTCCGCTGTTGCCCACAGGCACTGGTGATTTGCTAGATGAACAAGAAAAAAAATTATTGAGGAATTCATCACTGAAGACCAGATCTCAGACGTTCCTCTTCAAAGGCGCTGTGGAGGTGGCACGGTGGCACAGTGGTTAGCACTGCTGCCTCACAGCACTAGGGACCTGGGTTCAATTCTAGCCTTGGGTCACTGTCTGTGCGAAATCTGCACGTTCTCCTCATGTCTGCGTGGGTTTCCTCCGGGTGCTCCAGTTTCCTCCCACAGTCCAAAGATGTGCAGGTTAGGTGGATTGGCCATGCTAAATTTCCCCTTAGTGTCCAAAGATATGTAGGTTAGGGGGATTAGCTGGATAAACATGTGGGGTTATGGGGATAGGGCAGGGGGTGAGCCTGGGTAAGATGCTCTGTTGGAGAGTCGGTCTAGATTTGATGGGCCAAATAGCCTTCTTCTGCATTGAAGAATTCTACATCTCTAGAGATGTGAATGGCAAGATCCTGACTAAGTGCTGTCTGAAAGCCAAGTCAAAGAAAGAGAAAGAGAAAATACAAACTGGCAAAAGAAAAATGAAACAAAATGGGGGCAGAGTTACTATCCACAAATGTTGAGCCCAGAGAGCTATAAAGTGCCCAGTTGAAAGACGAGATGCTGTTCCTTGAGCCTGCACTGAATTTAATAGAATCCTACAGTGCATAGGAAGGCCACTTGGCTCATCGAGCCTGCAGCGCCAACAATCCCACCCAGGCCCGATCCCCATAACCCCACATATTTACCCTCCTAATCCCCGTGGCATTAAGGGGCAATTTATCATGGCCAATCAACCTAACCCACATATTTTTGGACAGTGGGAGGAGACAGGAGCACCCGGAGGAAACCCACGCAGACATGGGAAGAACGTGCAGACTATGCACAGACAGTCACTCGAAGCCGGAATTGAACCCGGGTCCCTGGAGCTGTGAGGCAGCAGTGCCAACCACTGTCCCACTATTTCAATGAAACACTGCAGCAAGTCAAAGTTGAAAAGGTCAGAATGGAAGCAAAGTGGAGGATTACAATGAGAGGCAACTGGAAGCTCAGACACACACACACAGATTGAACAGATGTGGTGGATGGAAAATTCTCGGATTGGAGGCAGGTTGCTAGCGGAGTGCCACAGGGATCAGTGCTTGGTCCTCTGCTCTTTGTGATTTTTATTAATGACTTAGAGGAGAGGGCTGTAGGGTGGATCAGTAAATTTGCTGATGATACCAAGATTGGTGGAGTAGTGGATGAGGTGGAGGGCTGTTGTAGGCTGCAAAGAGACATAGATAGGATGCAAAGCTGGGCTGAAAAATGGCAAATGGAGTTTAACCCTGATAAATGTGAGGTGATTCATTTTGGTAGGACTAATTTAAATGTGGATTACAGGGTCAAAGGTAGGGTTCTGAAGACTGTGGAGGAACAGAGAGATCTTGGGGTCCATATCTACAGATCTCTGAAGGTTGCCACTCAAGTGGATAGAGCTGTGAAGAAGGCCTATAGTGTGTTAGCGTTTATTAACAGGGGGTTGGAGTTTAAGAGCCGTGGGGTTATGCTGCAACTGTGCAGGACCTTGGTGAGACCACATTTGGAATATTGTGTGCAGTTCTGGTCACCTCACTATAAGAAGGATGTGGAAGCACTGGAAAGAGTGCAAAGGAGATTTACCAGGATGCTGCCTGGTTTGGAGGGTAGGTCTTATGAGGAAAGGTTGAGGGAGCTAGGGCTGTTCTCTCTGGAGCGGAGGAGGTTGAGGGGAGAATTAATAGAGGTTTATAAAATGATGAAGGGGATAGATAGAGTGAACGTTCAAAGACTATTTCCTCGGGTGGATGGAGCTATTACAAAGGGGCATAACTATAGGGTTCATGGTGGGAGATATAGGAAGGATGCCCGAGGTAGGTTCTTTACGCAGAGAGTGGTTCGGATGTGGAATGGACTGCCTGCAGTGATAGTGGAGTCAGACACTTTAGGAACATTTAAGCGGTTATTGGATAGGCACATGGAGCACACCAGGATGATAGGGAGTGGGATAGCTTGATCTTGGTTTCAGAGAAAGCTCAGCACAACATCGTGGGCCGAAGGGCCTGTTCTGTGCTGTACTGTTCTATGTTCTATAAGCTGTTCAGTTTCCTCCTCTCACCCTGGACTGGAGAAGTTCATTGGCTTTGCATTTAATTTCTTCACATGGTCCATCTGTGACTCTTCCAATTACCAAGTTAAAGAGAAAATTGATTATTATCTGGAAAGGAAAGAGTTTGCTGGGACGCAAGGGAAAGGCAGATCAGTGGCATCAGGTGAACTGTTTTTGCAGTGGGCCAGCACAGAACAATGGGCTAAATGGCCTCCTTCTGTGGTGCAATCATGATTCACTGTCTTCTAACCAACCAACATTCTCTATAAGCCTACTGACTCCCGCATTACCTTGACTCTACTTCCTGTAAGGACACTATTCCATTCTCCCAGTTTCTCTGCCTCTGTCCCAATTGTTCAGACAAAACAACCTTCTATACTAACACTTCCAATATGTCATCCTTTTTCTTCTAATGAGGTCCTGTCCATCCCCCCAACCAAACCCTCAATGATTGTCCGGGCCCTTCACCATGTCCATACCATTTCTCAGATTTTTGTTTGCACTCCTGCCCTTCCTTTGCAACGAAGATAGGATTCCCCTTGTTCCAGTCCTTCATCCCAGCAGCCTCCACATTCAACAGATCATCTTCTTCCAGTTCCTCCACCTCATGGCACCACCAAGGATATCTTCCCCACCCTTTCCTTTCAGCAGTCTAAAGGGACTGTCCTTCTGCAACACCCTGGTCCAAGTCTAATACCCCTTCTCTTTTCTACTACGCCTTGCCATGCAAGTACAGGAGATGCAACACCTGCCTTTTTTCCACCTCCTTTCTCACCATCCCCAAAATCCTTCCATGTGAAACAGCGAATTACTTGTGCTTCTTTCAATTTAGTACACATTCGCTGCTCACTGTGTGGTCTCCTCTACTATAGGGTGATCAAACGCAAACCAAATGACTGCTTTGTGGAATATCTCGGTTCAGTCTGCTGACATGAACCTGAGTTTCTTGATGCCTGTCATTTTAATTCTCCGCCTTGCTCCTCTCTGTCCTTGGCTTGCGGCAGTGTTCCAAGAAGCTCAACCCCAGCTCAAGAAACCGTACCCCATCTTTTGATTGAGCATTTCACAGCCTTCCGCACTCAACGCTGAGATCATCAATTTTAGTCATAACCTCCCCCTCCAGTTTGTTTCAGTTTTCTTTGCTAGTTTATTTTTTTCTCTTTCTGTCTATCTTTCTTCCTCATCTTTGCTCTTCGATAACAGGTGTTCAAGATTCTGGCATTCACAATCCCTCCACTAACATCTTTTGCCTCTTTATCTGTTCCATTGTTACTCCCTCTGACCTTGCATCATGAAAGTGTTCCTTTGTCATGGACTTTCTCCTTCCCTCCACCCAATAACAGACCTAGATACCCTTTTGTTTTTCTTCCAATGCTGCCACTTTCATTTGTTTAACATTTCCCAGTTCTGATGAAAGGTCACAGATTCCAAACATTAACTCTACTTCTCTCCCTACAGATGCTGTCAGGCTTGTTGAGTATTTCCAACATCTTTTGTTTTTTTCCCCCAAGATTGTCAGTATCTGCAGCATTTTGCTTTTCTATGTGACTGGACATTTGTGGTTCGGTTTTTATGCACGATTCCCCCCTTCCATGTGGCTCACTATTTCAATTCACCTTCCTATTTCCACTTTGAACTTTCCACCTTTGACATCTGACTTGCTTCAGAAGCTGAGCGAGGAAGTATAGATCATCAGGGATGGCGGGCAGGGTTGACTGCTCCTCTACCAATGCGTTTGAAGGCAAGGTGGCATGTTAAATCCAGCAGGCAGCCTGCTCACTGCCAATCCATCCACCCCTGCTCCCCACTGCAATTCTTCCAGAGGTACGGTGGCATCAGGCAGCCCAACTGCCATGAGGTCATTCGAGACCCGTAAGTGGATGATAAATGCCCACTTAAATGCCTCGCCCTGCTGTCGCTGGCTTTTAACCGGAGGTGGTAGAGGCCCATGCTAAGCAGCCGCCTGGCAGGTTTCCCTGTGTGGACTGATGGCAGATCCTTAGTGAGCTGCACGTGACCGAGAGGGCACCCATCGTGGCCTCTCGAAACCCAGCCCTCCACCCTCCTAACCCAGGGCCTGCCATCTTGTCACCTGACGAGACTCCAAACACTTACCATTTCCAACCCATCACCGCACGCCTCATCCTGGCCTAAAGTGTCGGACAGCTGATGGTCTCTGAAGCTCTGAGAGGCAGAAATCCCAGCACCAGCCAATTAATAGTCAACTGACTGTTAAATGATGTGGCCGGACAGCCAGTGTCTCCCTCCTGGGGAACCCACACAGAGTATAATTCAGCTCAGCATCTCTTGAACTTGCTGTAATTCAGCTCTTCAACTTCTGCCTTTAACTTGATAAAGAATAGGAGAAACTTTTCCAAGCCCTTTCCGTCAGTGAGGTAGATCATGACTGATCCGCACCTCAACTTTAGAATGTACCTCTTTCTCCATTTTCTGTCAGACTGGTCCATTTGGATATTATTAAAGCTACCTTTTCATTGAGTCACTTTTTGTTTTTTTGTAAAGTCTTATTTTACAGCCTTATGTTGCCCTTTCTTTAATCCACCAATTTTTGCCTCCTTCCTGCTTTACAAAAGATTTGCTTTCAGACAATTACATTTATCAGCCTCAATTTTATACAGGTATTCTGCATATCTGAAGCATGACCAACACCTCTTCGCCCATCTCCTTATGCTTTGATCAGTCCTGCAAAGCAAGATAAGCATGATGCAAAGATTGCGACCTGTACAAATACAAGGGCAACCTCCGAGACTGCAACACCACTGGGCATCTCCCCGCTGAACGTGCACATTGACTGTGAGAGCTCTGTGTCCAATCAAAGCAGAAATATTTCTTTCGTTTTTACCATTTGAAGTTGATAGTTCTATTAATATATAAATGATTAAGCATTTTCTATAATTCATTATGACACTCAGCACATATTAAATGTGTTTAATCTTATTCATGGAATAATAGTCATTGAACAAGCTTGATTTCAAATTTGTGGCATGCTGAGTTGAAGGAGGGCCACTCATACGGCCCACTCACTTGAATCATAGAAACCCTACAGTGTAGAAAGAGGCCATTCGGCCCATCGAGTCTACACCGACCACAATCCCACCCAGGCCCTACCCCCATATCCCTACATATTTACCTGCTAATCCCTCTAACCTATGCATCTCAAGACACTAAGGGGCAATTTTAGCATAGCCAATCAACCTAACCCGCACATCTTTGGATTGTGGGAGGAAACCGGAGCACCCGGAGGAAACCCACGCAGACACGAGGAGAATGTGCAAACTCCACACAGACAGTGACCCAAGCCGGGAATCGAACCCAGGTCCCTGGAGCTGTGAAGCAGCAGTGCTAACCACTGTGCTACCGTGCCGCCCTAGATTGCCCACCACTGGTCTACGTGGTTCGTGCTACATTACAGTTTTCAGCATCATTTAATGTTCATAGTTTCTAAAAGTTTTTTTAAATTGGTCAACAAAACCTTTTCTCATCAGTAGATGGCTCTGCTGTACTGCACAACACATTTTCAAAAGCTTCCTCATCGCGCCAAGTGCTACCTAGATTTTCATGCTTCCAGGAAAGTCTATAATATTTAAGTACATATTAGCACAGAACACGATGTGAAGAACTCAGCCCCAAGTTCAGTGACTCATTGCTGAGTCCTCATCCCATGTACTGTAATGATCATTAATACAGTATTCCACCCACTAGCACTGTGATAATATTACTGCAGTATGGAAACACTGTCCCTAAATCCAGGTAACTAATCAAGGGCAGTTACTCCTTTAGATGAGAGCATACTAATTCCTGTCTGTTTGATAAATGAATTTCAACACTGAATAGTGTGAGGCATTACACTCTGGTAGGCACAATGGCCACATTTTCTGCTTGGATAAGCAAAATCTAAATGAATCTAAATAGAAGGGAATGAAATCGAGTGATCCAGATTCACAAATGAGTAAAAATAGTGGTACCGCTTTATAAGATCATGCAAAAAGGCAAACTTAGCATTGGTTTCATTTCTAGAAGAGGATAATTCAAAAGCAAATTATGTTATTCTTATACAGATCATTGGTTAGATTTTATTTGGAGTGCTGCGAACCATACTATGGAAAGACATGGACACACTGGAGAGAGGGTGCTAAAAAAATTTATAAGGATGATACCAGAACTTGGAGGATATATTTATCAGGAAAGGCTGAGCAGTGTGGAGCTCTTTCACACTGGAAGGAGAAACTGGGTGATGATCTGTTGGAGATCTTCAAAATTACAAAAAGCTTTGACAGGGCAGATACACAAAAGAGAAGACCAAAAATAGAGGCCATAAATATAAGATAGTTAATAATAAATCTAATTTCAAGTGAAGTTCAAGAGAAAATGCTATATACCAGAAGAGTGACCACAATTCGGTGTCTTTTGTTATTGCAATGGAGAGGGATAGGGCCGTACGGCAGGGCAAGGTTTACAATTGGGGGAGGGGTAATTATGATGCGATTAGGCAAGAATTAGGGGGCATAAGTTGGGAACAGAAACTGTCAGAGAAAGGAACTAATGAAAAGTGGAATTCTTTCAAGGAACAAATACTGGATGTCCTTGATAGGTATGTTCCTGTCAGGCAGGGAGGAAATGGCCGAGTGAGGGAACCATGGTTCACAAAAGAGGTGGAATGTCTTGTGAAAAGGAAGAGGGAAGCTTATGTAGGGATGAGGAAACAAGGTTCAGATGGCTTGATTGAGGGTTACAAGTTAGCAAGGAATGAGCTGAAAAAGGGGCTTAGGAGAGCTAGGAGGGGACATGAGAAGTCCTTGGCGGGTCGGATCAAGGAAAACCCCAAGGCTTTTTACTCTTATGTGAGGAATAAAAGAATGACCAGGGTGAGGTTAGGGCCGGTCAAGGACAGTAGTGGGAACTTGTGTATGGAGTCAGTAGAGATAGGCGAGGTGATGAATGAATACTTTTCTTCAGTGTTCACCAAGGAGAGGGGCCATGTTTTTGAGGAAGAGAAGGTGTTACAGGCTAATAGGCTGGAGGAAATAGATGTTCGGAGGGAGGATGTCTTGGCAGTTTTGAATAAACTGAAGGTCGATAAGTCCCCTGGGCCTGATGAAATGTATCCTAGGATTCTTTGGGAGGCAAGGGATGAGATTGCAGAGCCTTTGGCGTTGATCTTTGGGTCCTCGCTGTCCACGGGGATGGTGCCAGAGGACTGGAGAATGGCGAATGTTGTTCCTCTGTTTAAGAAAGGGAATAGAAATGACCCTGGTAATTATAGACCGGTTAGTCTTACTTCGGTGGTTGGTAAATTGATGGAAAGGGTCCTTAGGGATGGGATTTACGACCATTTAGAAAGATGCGGATTAATCCGAGATAGTCAGCACGGATTCGTGAAGGGCAAGTCGTGCCTCACAAATTTGATAGAATTTTTTGAGGAGGTAACTAAGTGTGTTGATGAAGGTAGGGCAGTTGATGTCATATACATGGATTTTAGTAAGGCGTTTGATAAGGTCCCCCATGGTCGGCTTATGATGAAAGTGAGGAGGTGTGGGATAGAGGGAAAGTTGGCCGATTGGATAGGTAACTGGCTGTCTGACCGAAGACAGAGGGTGGTGGTCGATGGAAAATTTTCGGATTGGAGGCAGGTTGCTAGCGGTGTGCCGCAGGGATCAGTGCTTGGTCCTCTGCTCTTTGTGATTTTTATTAATGACTTAGAGGAGGGGGCTGAAGGGTGGATCAGTAAATTTGCTGATGACACCAAGATTGGTGGAGTAGTGGATGAGGTGGAGGGCTGTTGTAGGCTGCAAAGAGACATAGATAGGATGCAAAGCTGGGCTGAAAAATGGCAAATGGAGTTTAACCCTGATAAATGTGAGGTGATTCATTTTGGTAGGACAAATTTAAATGTGGATTACAGGGTCAAAGGTAGGGTTCTGAAGACTGTGGAGGAACAGAGAGATCTTAGGGTCCATATCCACAGATCTCTAAACGTTGCCAGTCAAGTGGTTAGAGCTGTGAAGAAGGCCTATAGTGTGTTAGCTTTTATTAACAGGGGGTTGGAGTTTAAGAGCCGTGGGGTTATGCTGCAACTGTACAGGACCTTGGTGAGACCACATTTGGAATATTGTGTGCAGTTCTGGTCACCTCACTATAGGAAGGATGTGGAAGCGCTGGAAGGAGTGCAGAGGAGATTTACCAGGATGCTGCCTGGTTTGGAGGGTAGGTCATATGAGGAAAGGTTGAGGGAGCTAGGGCTGTTCTCTCTGGAGCGGAGGAGGCTGAGGGGAGACTTAATAGAGGTTTATAAAATGATGAAGGGGATAGATAGAGTGAACGTTCAAAGACTATTTCCTCGGGTGGATGGAGCTATTACAAGGGGGCATAACTATAGGGTTCGTGGTGGGAGATACAGGACGGATATCAGAGGTAGGTTCTTTACGCAGAGAGTGGTTGGGGTGTGGAATGGACTGCCTGCAGTGATAGTGGAGTCAGACACTTTAGGAACATTTAAGCGGTTATTGGATAGGCACATGGAGCACACCAGGATGATAGGGAGTGGGATAGCTTGATCTTGGTTTCAGATAAAGCTCGGCACAACATCGTGGGCCGAAGGGCCTGTTCTGTGCTGTACTGTTCTATGTTCTAACGTGTAACTTGTTACTCCATGGAATAGTTGAGGTAAACAGCATAGTTACATTTAAGGGAACACTTGATAAGTGTACAAGGGTGAAAGGAATGGAAGGTTATGCTGACAAGGTTGGATGTAAAGGAGTGGGGGAAAGCTCACTTGCAGCATAAACACCAGCAGAGAACAGTTGAGTCAAATGGCCTGTCTGTGTTGTAGACTCTATACAATTTTATCATAGAAATCATAGAAACCCTACAGTGCAGAAGGAGGCCATTTGGCCCATCGAGTCTGCACCGACCACAATCCCACCCAGGCCCTACTCCCATATCCCTACATATTTACCCGCTAATTCCTCTGACCTACCCATCTCAGGACACCAAGGGGCAATTTCAGCATGGCCAATCAACCTAACCATCACATCTTTGGACTGTGGGAGGAAACCGGAGCACCCGGAGGAAACCCACGCAGACATGAGGAGAATGTGCAAACTCCATGAAAAATGAATGTCAAAATCAAGGTCATCTCTCTCTCACCCCAACCACAATTGTCATTCAAGTTTATTTTTTGTGCAAGTGTCAATGTGGAGTAGGGAAGTGCATTCAGGTAATGCCTCATCACGTTCTTTCAATTGCCATCATAAATTGGTCTCCTCATTATCGTTCAGAGTATCCTCTCCAGATACAAATCTTTAAGTTGAGGAAATAATATTCAGAATTATACTATTTTCCTCTCGCAGTACGATAACATCACACACCAAACACTATATTTTACTGCACTCAGAATGTCCAGCACACGGTTTTTGGGAAGAGGGCATTACCCTTCTAGCCAATGGTGTGGCCACAGTAAATCAAACTCCAGCATCTTCAAGGTGTTAATGGCTCGTCCGTGCCGGGCATAATTACCAATGAAGGTTGGACTGTCCATTCACATCGGCATGAATCATAACAGGTCCCTCATGACCTGCACCTGACGAATAGAACTCACTGGAGATGCACAGGTAATTTCAGGGGAGATGGCCATGCCCAAAAGTAATCTGGCATTGCCCCCCTGCGAGGAGTGCCAAGGGGGGTGGAGTGAGTGGGGCCATTGTGGCATCTATCCCATTACTCTACACCCACTCTCCCCTTCCCCCTGCCAAGAGTGTCTAAAAATATAGCAGGAAAAGTCGGCACTGCAGCTGCAGGCTACACTCCACTTTTCCCGCCCAAGCTGACACGCTGGGAAAAAAGAAAATCGGAAAACTCCAGCCAATAAGTCCTAACTACTCTTCTAGAATTTTCTGAACTTTTTAGTACTCAATGTTATAGGCTCTTACCCATTACTTAGATTTATCAACAGGAAGAAGGGAAATTTGTGTTTAACTTACAATGTAACAGGTGGATTGTCCCAGGGTCGATCAGCTTCCAACACCTCTTCAGTACCAGGGCTACCATGGTTCTGTTGTGGACTGGTCACATGCTGCGTAAGTGCCTCTAGAACGTGTTCTGCCTTCTGGATTAGTAAATCAATGTGGTCATCTGAGCAGGGAGGAGGAGAGGAGAAGATTCTCTGAGCGGGCTCTATATTTCAGAAGTTGTATTCCAGTACTGTCCAGTGCAACCACATTACAGCACTAACAAAACAAATAGGAACAAGAGTAGACCATACCACCCTTTCAACCTGCTCCACCATTCAACAAGACCTCAGTTCCACTTTCCTACTAGATTCCCAGGGCCCCAGAGAGTCCAAAAATGCTAAGAATCTCAGTCTTGTATGCACTCAACCCCAGAGAGTCATGGATGCTCCATGCATCCACCAACTCTGCAGCCATCCTTTCTAGAATGCAAGGGAACAGGCCATCAAGTCCAAAGTAAAGTTTATTTATTAGTCACAAGTAGGCTTACATTAACACTGCAATGAAATTACTGTGAAAATCCCTGAGTTTCCACACCCCAGCGCCTGTTCGGGTACATTAAGTGTTAGAATGTAATCGGTGACAACTTTGTATTGGATGTAATGATAACAAGCTGCAAGGGTCAGCTGACCCAGTAAACCATAGAACCAATTACAGAGTGATATAATAGTCAGCTGACGCACTATAAATAAGAACCTGTTTGGAACTGTGGGGAGCTGGGAGTGGCCCAGAGCAAGGCCCCAAGTTTGGAGTAATGAAGTTTCTTTATTAAACCCTTTCTTTGATTTATAAGTTAGAATAAGTTTTGTTACATTTTTATTGTGTGCATTTGAAGAGTCCTTCTGATGAAATACTAAGGGAGAATTTAGCATGGCCATTCCACCTAACAATCACATCTTTCAGACTGTGGGAGGAAACTGGAACACCTGGAGGAAACCCACGCAGACACGGGGAAAACGTGCAGACTCCGCACTGACAGTGACCCAAGCCGGGAATCAAACCTGAGTCCCTGGCGCTGTGAGGCAGCAGTGCTAACCACTGTGCCACCGTGCTGCTCCAGGGGATTTGTCACCGTTTAGACACATTAGTTTCGCTGGTGGCAATTTAATTAACATCAGCGGAGGAAAACTGAGTTCCTCACCCTCATTTGTCCCTTGGTTTTTCACTATTTTGGTAGGCTTGTGTGTCTTTAACTGTGAAAATAAATACAAAATATTGTTCAACTTCTCAGCCATTTCTTTATTCTGCAAGATTTCTCCTGGACCATTAAGGGTTCCATGTTTACTTTTGTTACTCTCTTTATTTTTACATAACTGTAGAAGCTCTAACAAACTATTTTCAAATTTCTTACTATCACAGAATAGTCACAGGTGCAAGAGGCCGCCATTTGGTCTATTGTGAATAAGCTGTTCAACTAGTGGCATTCACCTACCTTCTCCCTGTAACCTATCTTGTGGCACAAATATAGGTAGGAAAGAACTTGTGAAGAGGACAAGGCCCACTCGTCTCTGCCTGCCATTTGGAAAAGAGCATTTTATTCCAACTCTTTGTTTCCTGTCTGCCAATCAGTTTTCTATCCATCTCAATACACTATCCCCAATCTCAGGTGCTTTAACTTTACACACTAATCTCTTATGTGGGACTTCTGCGAAAGTCTTCTGAAAGTTCAAGTAAACCACACCCACTGGCTCCCCCTCATCAACTCTACTAGTTACATCTTCGAAGAATTCCAGTAGATTTGTCAAGCATGATTTCCCTTTCATAAATCCATGCTGACTCTGTCCGGTCCTGCCACTGTTTTCCAAGTGTTTTACTATAAAATCTTTGATAATGGATTCCAGAATTTCCCCACTACCAATGTCAAGCTTACTGGTGTATCATAGCCCTAGAGTGATAGAGGTTTACAGCATGCAAACAGGCCCTTCAGCCTAACTTGTCCATGCCGCCCCTTTTGTTAACTCCCAAACTAGTCCCAATTGCCCGTGTTTGGCCCATATCCCTCTATACCCATCTTACCCATGTAACTGTCTAAACGCTTTTTAAAAGACAAAATTGTACCGCCTCGACTACCACCTCTGGCAGATTGTTCCAGATACTCACCACCCTGTGTGTGAAAAAACTGCCTCTCTGGAGCCTTTGTATCTCTCCCCTCTCACCTTAAACCTATGCCCTCTAGTTTCAGACTCCCCTATCTTAGGGAAAAGATATGACTATCTAGCTGATCTATGCCCCTTATTATTTTATAGACCTCTACAAGATCACCCCTAAGCCTCCTATGCTCCAGAGAAAAAAAGAGTCCCAGTCTATCCAGCCTCTCCTTATAACTCAAACCATCAAGTCCCAGTAGCATCCTAGTAAATATTTTCTGCATTCTTTCTAGTTTAATAAAATCCTTTCTATAATAGGGTGACCAGAACTGTACACAATATTCCAAGTGTGGCCCTACCAATGTCTTGTACAACTTCAACAAGACGTCCCAACGCCTGTATTCAATGTTCTGACCAATGAAACCAAGCATGCCGAATGCCTTCTTCACCACTCTTTCCACCTGTGACTCCACTTTCAAAGAGCAATGAACCTGTACCCCTAGATCTCTTTGTTCTATAGCTCTCCCCAATGCCCTACCATTAACTGAGTAAGTCCTGCCCTTGTTTGATCGACCAAAATGCATCACCTCGTATTTATCTAAATTAAACTCCATCTGCCATTCGTCAGCCCACTGGCCCAATTGATCAAGATCCCGTTGCAATCCTAGATAACCTTCTTCACTGGCCACAATGCCACCAATCTTGGTGTCATCTGTAATAATTCCATTTTTGCTCTACCTCCCTTTTTAAATAGAGCGGTTACATAAGTGAAGGATCCTATGTATGCTTAGCTCTGTTTGCTTCATTTATACAAAGACTTCATTTTAAGATATTTCTGCCTATGCAATTACATTTAAATGCTAAGCTTGACTACATTTTAAACTCAGCAGGCATGCTGGGGTTAGCTTGAAAAATTGACTGCTATGTATGGAATTACAATGCAAGCAGAAACAGGCCTTTTTCATAAGCCAAAACAAAGATTTTCATGGCCACAGCTGCAAATTGTTTATGAAAGTTAGAGGCAGCCTGTACCAAACAATTTCAATACGAGATAATTGGAAAACTGTATTCAGCCCTATGTTTTCAGTTTGGGTCAAGTCTGTATCTGTCGAGTGGAGAGACAAATTATGATATTTTGAGTGTGTGACTTGTGTTAGTCTGAGATCAGACTTTTTAAGGAGGTAGGGAAAGAGAGAGAAGGTGCCAGCAAATGCACCACTCACCAAGAGGGAGATAATTTGTTAAATGATCTGCAAACAACTTAAAACAAAAGGTAGGCAATATAATAATTATTCGCATTGCTTTAAAATTAAAACAGACATTACTTGTGAAACTTGGCAGGTGAAGATGATTTTAGATAATACAGCAATCGTGATGATTGTTCTGACTGGTTGGTCAGGCAGGCAGTTAAGTGGAAAATAGGATTAAATCCAGGGAAGTTAAAGTCATACATTTGGGGCAAGCAAACAAGGCAAGGAATACTTAATAAATGGTGGAGTAGTGAGGGTTGTCCCGACCTTGGAGGACATATCCACAAATCCCTGAAGGAAGCAAGATACAGAAAATGGTGGCTGAGAAGACATGTGGGATATTCTTTTTAGACAAGGCATTAAATACAAGATCAAGGAGGTTACAATGGAACTGCATAAAACACTAGTTAGACCACAGCTTGAATACCATATACAGTCCTAGTCACCACATCACAGAAAGGATGTGATTGCACAAGATAGGGTACAAAGTAGATTTTGCAATAATGTTGAGAGGACTATTAGGAATAATTGTATGGGCTGGAATTTCTCTGGAACAGAGGAGACCAGGGAAGATTTAATTGAGATATATAAAATTGGCGGTTCTAGCTAAAGTAGATAGGAAGGATCCATTTCCTTTAGCAGAGGTCAATAGATTTAAATTGATTGGCAGAAGGATTTGAGAGGAATTGAGGAGAAATTATTTTCGCCTAGAGAGTAGTGAGGAGTCTGGAACTCACTTTCTGAAAGAGTAATAGAGTCAGAAAGCCTTTTCATGTTAAAAAAAAACTTAGATATGCATTTTAAATCTCGCAACCTACAGAGCTACGACCAAGACCTGGAAAAAGGGATTAGGCTGAAATATTCTGTTTCTATACCATGTTTCAAAACACCAAAAGGTTAAAGGCAAAATGCTAATGTAAATGGAACTTTGTACTGCACCAAGACAAGCTATTGTGATGGTAAGACTGGGAGATGTTGTTTAACTACTTTTGCACACCAATCTCCATCTACATAAATGAATTAAGTTGCAAGTTCCTAGAGTGATCTTTGTTCCCACACCACAACATACCTCTGAATGGTTTACTGCAGTCAGAATCTTCCACTTCTTCAGCATGGCAGTGGGCAAACCGAGCGGTATGTGGAGGTGTTCTTCTTAAAGTGCCACTAAGGCCACGCTCTGTGTGTTTATGAAATGCTGGGTCTCTCTCCAAATAATTTGCAAAGTGTTTATGTTTTGGCGTATATCTGGCAGAGCTGGAGTATAGCCTGGAGCCTGTGAGCTCAGTCTCGTAGCGAGTTGATAGCAGATACTCCCTTTCATTCAATGCTTCCTGATCACATGAATCAGAGCCCAGGTCACAGTCTTGAAGCCAGCCAGGGTACTTCAGTTCAGGAATGCTGGTTATCCCAGAGACATCGAGCTCGGATTTTTGGCTGGTTAACCATCTGGGATAGTTATGCTGAGGACTGGAGTTACGCCTTTTCTCTCCTAATTTGTGGTTATTCGCAGGAAGGGATGGCGGAATGGAGCAAGCCATGTACTTATCTCCCTCTCGTGGCACCGTTCCTGAGAATCGAGACTGTTTGAGGCCAGTCGTTCGGTTTAATGGACTAGAACCAACTTTCCCACAAAGTAATGCAACGCTGTCATCTCTCTTGTGATGCCAATCCTCAGGATATTCCAGAGAGGCCTTTGGAGCATACTTTGTAAACGTGTACGAAGAGCTGTGGTTGAAGTGGCTTCCTAAGTGCTGCTGAGTTTGCGTCGAGCAATGCAGCACCGAGGATCGAGTCAATGGTAAAGAGCCGTCCGACGGCATATGCAGAAGGTCGTCGGTGGTGAGGCTCACAAGATCTGGGTCACTGGCTATCCGACTCCTCAAAGGCTGGCTAGGGAAACCCAAATCCCTGAAGGAATGTCGCCCTCTGAAAACTGCAAGACAAATTAGGAACTTAACAACAATCATCTTTTTTCCACCCCTCATTCGTTCAGTGGACAAATATAATGTTAAGTTTGGTGCCAAGTCATGCAGGATAGAATAGTGCAGGTAGGGTCGGCAGTCTGTACCAAGTTAGCTGATGGTGGCAGGTGTGGTGGGATGGGCAAATTTGTGGTGGTGTTGGCAGGGGGGGTGGTGTGGATGGAGCTGACAAATTTCAGCCCGAATTCCTGTTGCTGCCCAATATCCAAAGGCCCCTGTTTGGATCTAAGCATGTGTATACATTAGATGAACAGAATCAGGTCGACCTACGACCCAGGTACAAAAACAGAAAATGCTGGAAAATCTCAGCAGGTCTGACAGCATCTGTGGGGAGAGAATAGAGCCAATATGACCCAGGTATTTGTGTAGCTGAGAGAACACCTGGCTTAGCTTACAGAAGGAGGAGGAGGAACACTTGGTCAGACTGCTGGAATGGCACCCAGGTACAAGTCATTACCTTCAGGAGAGGAAAGGAGACGGTTAAAAAAAAAGCCACAAATTAGCTTGGGTGGTGATGGATGAGAGATTACTGAAAATACCAACAAAAAGTGAAGAATGCTTAAATTTTAGATTTGCACAATATGAGGGTGACATTAAAAATAAAAAAGTACCCAAAATAATTCATCTTGTACTTAGAGCAAAACTTGACTATAATTAATAACGATAACAATTACCCTCATCTGATGGATTTCTACTTTCTAACAATTGTCCAGATAAGAATAAAAGTAAGCGGTGTGCATTTCACCCAAAATGGACTGACAGGATTTTACAATTATGAATTTATAAGATAAAAATACACAAACGTACCACAAACAAACAAACTAGGAATACATTTCCTTGGCTTTACATTTAGACCATAAGACATAGGAGCAGAATTAGGCCACTCGGCCCATCGAGTCTGCTCCGCCATTCAATCATGGCTGATATTTTTCTCATCCCCATTCTCCTGCCTTTTCCCCCATAGCCCCTGATCCCCTTATCAATCAAGAACCTATCTATCTCTGTCTTAAAGACACTCAATGACATGGCATCCACAGCCCTCTGTGACAAAGAGTTCCACAGATTCATCACTCTCTGGCTGAAGAAATTCCTCCTCATCTCTGTTTTAAAGGATCATCCCTTTAGCCTGAGGCTGTGCCTTCTGGTTCTGTATAGTACACGTGAATGCTCAAGAATGCATTCATTGTCAGATGCACTGGGATGTCCTGAGGTTGTGAAAGTCACCGTATAAATGCAGTTTCTTTCCTTCTTATATTAGCAATAACAAAGTAAAAATAAAACAGTAATCTCCAAGTTAGCCAAACAGAATGACAGGAGCAGTCGATTGACAAAAAATGATTTCCATTTTCTTCAACTGAAGTGGGGGGGCAATTAGGTTCCCACTTCTGATTATTGCCTAGTAACCCATGTTGGGCAGTGCAGATGGGTGCGCAGGAAGGGAATTACCTATAAATGACCACATGGTAAAATAGCCAAACCAAAACAATTCTGCAGGCACTGGAAACCCTGAACAAAGACTGAAAATGCTGGAAACACTGAGCATGCCTGGCAGCATTTGAAAAGAAAGAAAGAGGGCCCACATTTCAGGCCATGTCTTACATACGAATCAGGCCCAGGGATAGGCCACACAGCCCCTTGAGACTATTCCACCATTTGATAAGATCATGGCTGATCTGACTGCGGCCTCAACTCCAATTTCCTGTCTAGCCCTTATACCCTTTAACTTCCTTGTCCATCTAAAGAGTCTAACAAACTCAACTTTAAAAATATTCAATGACCTAACCTCCACTGCTCCCTGGGGAAGAGAATTCCACAGACTAATGACCATCCCTGAAGGAATCCCAGGGCGGCACGGTGGCACAGTGGGGCATCTCCTCCTCTTCCACACTGGCTGGTGCTCTGTAAACTGCAAAGCTGAATAAATATTGTTTTTTAATGAAAGCTTCCATCCTAATGAGGAGGAATCAGGCCAATCCATATCTAATAATCTGTTCTGACATCCTGCAGATGGGTGCAGAGACTGCTCTGAAAGCTGCCCTCACATTGACATGTGAGACAAGTTGTACCACAGCAGCTGAAACAACCCACAATATTCTAAAACAAATCACTAATAGTCTAAATAGTGCAACCCAGTAGAACAGTGGTTAGCATTGCTGCCTCACAACGCTAGGGACCTGGGTTCGATTCCCGGCTTGGGTCACTGGCTGTGTGGAGTTTGCACGTTCTCCCCGTGTCTGTGTGGGTTTCCTCCGGGGGCTCTGGTTTCCTCTAACATTTTGAAAGACCTGCTGCTTAGGTGCATTGACCTGAATAGGTGCTGGACAATGGTGACTAGGGGAATTTCACAGTAACTTCATTGCAGTGTTAATGTACGCCTTACTTGTGACTAATAAATAAACTTAAACTTTATAAAAATCTTGAGAGAAAGAAATTCTCCTCATCTCCATCTTAAGAAAGAGACCCTTTATTTTTAAAATTGCGTGTCTCCCCCACCACCACCCCCCTACTTCTGGTCTCTCTTGCAAGGGGAAAATATCCTCTTGGTGCAGAGAAGCTATTTTTTTTCACTCTGTTTCTCTCTCCACAGACGCTACAGACCTGAATGTTTCCAGCATTTTCTGTTGTTACTTAGAATAAAAAGGCTAATTTTTGCACTCAAAAGTGAGTGAAGTATTGGACGGTGACAAACATCTCCTCCCTGTTGGAACCACACCCCTGCAAGAGTCAGTGAAGAGACTGACAAGTAACAAAAACAAAGGTTTGAATTTTGAGAGTTTCTCAGCAATGTGGTTGGGTGAAGGGAAATCTAATGTTCTTACCCTCTTTCTGTCTGTGTGGAGAAGTGGAAACTGGTTTGGAACTGCTCCCCGAAAGCAGTTTGTTTTCGCCTCTCCTTACGGACAACGGCTTCCTTTCAAAGTTGTCAATGTAAGCTTCCAGGGCCTGCGATGCTGACTGATAAGTTCTACCTCCATAGAGGATGGAGCTGTGAAATTGGCTGGAGCCATAAGAATGGTCAAAGCTCTCCGTGTGACCAGGACTGGTAAATAATCCAGATTCAGGAGAATGGAAATCCATTCCACCATTCATGCTGATCATTGACATCATATCTTCCGTCTTGGTCTCATCTTAAAGCATCAAAGGAGAACAAAAAGATATAAATGTGTCCTCTTTACAAAACATTTTCAACAACTTAGATAAAGGCAAAAGCACCGGAGAAGATACGGTACTTGCACTGGTACAGAAAGGAGTGGGCCACGAGCAAGAAGCATTATAAAGCAAGGGGGATGGGGGAAGAGAGAGAAGGGTGGAGTGGGCTATCGTTTTGAAGACAACAACTCAAGGAGGGGAAAACAAACCATCGTACTGATTGTCCTTGACCAGAGGGGTTGGGCATGATGAGCAGATAGAACACCATTTGAGGATCAGAAACAGAGGGTACTTGGACATGTGAGCATGTGTCTGCTTGGTGATTGTATTCAAGGACCTTGGTGCGACAAAGCATACACTTTGTCTTAGCGGAAAATAACAGCAGGTCTAAAATATCCACTGGTGCAGGTAATGACAGTATTTAACTAAATAAAGGATCCCGTTGACAATACCCTCACCTGTGAGTCAGAGGATATGGGTTCATGCCCCAGTCTAAAGCACTTCAGTGCAGTACTGAGGGTGTGCTAAATGGTCAGGGGTGCCATGTTTTAAGGTAAACACAGGTCCTGCCTACCTGATTAGATTAAATTAAAAGATCGCAAGACATTATTCAATGGATACTTCTGGTGCCATGCCCAACATTCCAGTCCTTCCTCTATGAGCACCAAAAATAAATTAACTGGTCATTCATTGTATTTTCTCTGTAAGATCATACGGTGCACAAATTGTCTTCAATTTCTTTTCAATTATTCTGTTAGCTATTCAGTGGTTGTGGCAAAATTGCCAAATGTGCACTTTGCTCCCACCTTCACAGTGGAGAAGATATAGTATGTACATGGGTAATGGTTTGTGACTTGGAGATATCATTTGAATTCTGAATCCGCACCATCAATATCTTGGGGCTTACCATTGACCAGAAACTCACCTAATCACCCTGGCTAGGAGTGCAGATCAGAAGCTGTGTGTTCCACTATGAATGGTTCACCTCCTGATTAACCAGAGCTTCTCTACTGCGTACAATGCACAAATAGGATGCCATGTTTTGCAGTTGCCTAGTTTAACGTAGCTCTAACACTGAAGTTTGACACTAGTTTGATAGTGTCAAACTTCTCCCGGGAGGATATTCCCGATGGTGGGGGAGTCCAGAATCAGAGGTCACAGTCTGAGGATTCAGGGTAGACCATTTAGGACAGAGGTGAGGAGACATTTCTTCACCCAAAGAGTGGTGAGCCTGTGGAACTCATTACCATAGGAAGTAGTTGATGCCAAAATATTGAATGTATTCAAGAGGCAGCTGGATATAGCACTTGGGGCAAATGAGATCCACTTATGGGGGAAAAGCAGGATTAGGCTATTGAGTTGGATGATCAACCATGATCTTAATGAATGGCGGAGCAGGCTCGAAGGGCCAAATGGCCTCCTCCTGCTCCTATCTTCTATGTTTCTATCCAAGACAAAACAGTCTGCTTGATTGACATCCCACATGACCCCCCCCCCCCCCCCCCCCCCACCACCACCACCACCACCACCACCACCACCACCACCACCACCACCACCACCGGTGTACCATCTACAGAATGCACTGCAGCAAATCACCAAGAGATCATTTGGCAGCAAACCCAAACCCCTGTGACCCTCAGCACATAGAAGAACAAAGACAGTAAATGCACGGGAACACCCAAATCTTCAAACCACACACTATATTGATATGGACATTCATCATTCTTTTAAGCTGGTTCAAATACTGGAGCTTGCTATCGGAAAGTACAGTCAGTTAGGAGAAGTTTCCCTACCCTCAGTTCATTAGAGCTCCACTACAGGTAGTAATGAAGCAGGAACGATAACATCATTTTAATGAAATTGAATAAATATTTGAAGACGATATGAAGAAAGAGCAGAGAAACAGAATTAGCTTCTGTCAATGTTGTAACTTCTACAATTTATGTCTCTGCTGCAACGATAATTAAATCTGTTTCTAATGGACCCATTTTCTCTTTTAACCTTGTCTTTACCTTGATGCACTTAATAAGAACCCTTGCCACTATTATTCACACTTACTGTCTTCATCTGTTCAATACTGATTCTAATTATACCAGTGGCCAATGTTTTCATCACGTTTTGCCCTTCAGTGGTGCATGTACTTATTTCATAATTAGAATCCTCACAGTGCAAAAAGAAGCCATTTGGCCCATCAAAACTGCACCGACTCTCCGACAGAGCTCCTTTACCCAGGATCTATCCCTATAACCCCACATATTTACCCCACTAATCCCCCTAACCCACACATCTTGGAATGCTAAGGGGCAATTTATCATGGCCAATCCACCTATCCTGCACACCTTTGGACTGTGGGAGGAAACTGGAGCACCCAGATGAAATCTACGCAGAAACGGGGAGAATGTGCAGACTCCACACAGACAGTCACCCAAGGCTGGAATCGAACCTGGGTTCCTGGTGCTGAGAGGCAACAATACTGACCACTGTGCCGGATTACATATTTCTGAACTGATGAGTTCTCTCAACTATTTCAGCCAATTTGTTCCTTATCTTTTCAAAGTTGGCCTCATTTAAGTTCAACATTTTAATTTGTGACCATATGTCCTCTCTTTCTAGCCATGCGATGAATTCAATTGTTAGTCACCTTTCCCCAAGATGCCACCTTAACACCACATTGCCAACCAGTTGTGTTAACCAAATCAAATACTACTTCTCCATATGATTGAAGACTATCTGCTTTACTAAACTATCTTCATTGTGTTCTATGGATCTGTTCTCTTTTATTAACTGGACAGGTATTTATCTATCAGAGTACATGCAAGATAAAATGTACCAGCCTTGCCACATTATTGTTTTCTTACAAATCTAGGTTACCAAAATGGTATACATTATTAATTACGGTGGCACAGTGGTTAGCACTGCTGCCTCACAGCTCCAGCGACCTGGGTTCGATTCCAGCTTGGATCACTATCTGTTTGCATGTTCTCCCCGTGTCTGCGTGGGTTTCCTCCGGGTGCTCCAGTTTCCTCCTTCAGTCCAAAGATGTCCTGGTTAGGTTGATTGGCCATGCTAAATTGCCCCTTAGTGTCCTGGGATGTGTAGGTTAGAGGGATTAGCGGGGGGGATAGGGCCTGGGGTGGGATTGTTGACAGCGCAGACTCGATGGGTCGAATGGCTTCCTTCTGCACTGTAGGGATTCTATGATTCTAGGTTTATGTTTTCCAACCCTTTCTAAAAATTGCAATCTGCTGGAGTAACTTTTGGCCAAATGACAATTTAAACAACTCCAGGTTAAAGTCCAACAGGTTTATTTGATTGCATGAGCTTTCGGAGCACTGCCACTTTATCAGGTGAGTGGCGAGTTGGGTTCACAAACAGGGCATATACAGACACAGTCTCAATTTACAAGATAATGGTTGGAATGCCAGTCTTTACAGGTGCAGACAATGCGAGTGGAGAGAGGGTTACGTACAGGTTAAAGAGGTACTCTTTTACCTGTACTTAACCCTCTCTCCACTCGCATTGTCTGCACCTGTAAAGCCTGGATTACCTGTGAAGACTCACATTCCAAACATTATCGGCATGGTAGCACAGTGGTTCACAGCTCCAGGGACCTGGGTTCGATTCCCGGCTTGGGTCACTGTCTGTGTGGAGTTTGCACATTCTCCTCGTGTCTGCGTGGGTTTCCTCCGGGTGCTCCGGTTTCCTCCCACAGTCCAAAGATGTGCGGGTTAGGTTGATTGGCCATGCTAAAATTGCCCCTTAGTGTCCTGAGATGCGTAGGTTAGAGGGGTTAGCAGGTAAATATGTAGGGATGTGCGGGTAGAACCTGGATGGGATTGTGATCGGTGCAGACTCGATGGGCCGAATGGCCTCTTTCTGTACTGTAGGGTTTCTATGATTTCTATGATCTTGTAAATTGAAACTGTGCCTATATACGCCCTGTTTGTGAACCCAACTCGCCACTCACCTGATGAAGGGGCAGCGCTCCGAAAGCTCGTGCTACCAAATAAACCCAATGGACTTTAACCTGGTGTTGTGAGACTTCTTACTGTACCTACCCCAGACCAATGCCGGCATCTCCATATAATAATTTAAACGCTACATTTACCTTGTGGTAAGAGGCACATTGGTTTACTTATTGTTTCAAATCTTAAAGCAAGAATCCCGTACAATTCATACCAACAATAATCAACACCATTAAGTTCTACCAGCCTCAGTCTATCCTGCTGAACGTATCACCAGGGTAATGTGCTGATCCCTTGCAATTGCTTCTTTCCACTGAAAATTCTGTTCTCTTTCAAACATGAAATATTTAAAAAGGAGCTACAGGCTTAATTTTAAAACAATGTTTTAAAAAAAAGTCAACTACAATCCGGGGAAGAAAAATATCTGCGAGTTTCATGACATTTGCTGGAAGTACACACATCATGACATCATGTGATGACAATAGCAGGTTTGTTTGTGATGCTCTAACCAACAGAAGCCAAGCAACAATCAACATCTAGGTACACACTTGGGTGCAGCACCGGAATTTGGCCATTTTATCACTCAATACCCCCTGGAATGGCTGGGAAAACAATAAAAGAGATAAAGAAGGAGCCAATCTTGAAACACGTTCCCTAACCAGTCTCGCCTCAGCACCAGATCCTGTAGTGAGCTTACAAGGTCACACTAACCACATGGTCAGCAGAGTGGCACAGTGGTTAGCACTGCTGCCTCACAAGACCAGGTATGTGGGTTCGATTCCCAGCTTGGGTCACTGTCTGTGCAGTGTCTGCATGTTCTCCCCGTGTCTGCGTGGGTTTCCTCCGGGTGCTCCAGTTTCCTCCCACAGTCCGAAAGATGTGCTGGTTAAGTGCATTGGCCATGCTAAATTCTCCCTCAGTGTACCCGAACAGGCGCCGGAATGTGGCGACTAGGGGATTTTCACAGTAACTTCATTGCAGTGTTAATCCAAGCCTAGTTGTGACACTAATAAATAAACTTTAAACATGCTGCCCTGGTGATCTATCCCTGTTCTTGCTGACAGAAAACACTGAATTATGAACCTGACATTTATCATAAGTTTGCTTATTCCATTTAATTTTAATCTCTATCTCTTTAATAATTCAGGGAGTTCCCACTTTGATACCATTCCTTTGCGCTGTCTAATCTGTTTCTGAGCAACCTGCCCTTTTTAAAATCTGTCAGTCCTTCATTCTGATCCACTTGGGCCAGATCTCTTCCAACTCAGACATTGGCTCTTCGCCAGTTGAGTACTTTCACATTTGATTTTTTTCCTTTCCATTTCCATAACCACTTTAAATCTCGACGAAAAGTCATCTAGACTTGAAACATTGGCTCTATTCTCTCCCCACTGATCTGTCAGACCTACTGAGATTTTCCAGCATTTTTGGTTTTTGTTTTAAATCCCAGCATCCGCAGTATTTTACTTTTTACTTTAAATCTATTGATTTTGCCATTACTCCTTCTCAAATGATTCCCCACTGCAACAAGTACTATTTAATTTTCAAGGACTAGCTCCAGCAATGGGCAGGAAACATATTGGTCAAGAACAGTGCACAGTTTAGGAATTCCTCCATCACTTTGCCCTTTACACTGATATATTAGGGTAAATTAAGTTATCCATTGTCCCTACTCTAAACTTATTGCATATTTCTGCAATTTGTCTACAAGCTGGCTCCTCTAGCTCATTCTCACTATTTGGTAGCTATGGAAAAATACAGCAGTGTAATAATTCCTTTAGAGTTCCTTAATTCTAACCAAGTATAATCCTGTCTTTGGATCTTCAAGTGCATCATCCCTTTCTATTGCTGTAACAATATTATTGATCAATTCTCACAATGCCTGCCTTTTTTTAACCTTTCCCATCTTCCCTAGTTGTGTTATGACCAGGAATATTAAATTCTCATTCTTCCCGTTATTTGAGCTAGTTCTCTGTTATGGTTGTTGTACCATAACCCTATGTGGCCACTTGTATCTACATTGCAGCAACATTAATTTACCATGCTTTGCACATGCACTCTCTACTTACTTAAGACTGCTTTGCACTTCCACTTCCACTTTCTGATCCCTCCTTCTTCTGGGTTACTCATTATGTGGCTCATTACTTCTAGTTCTTTGCTCACCAGGTATCTCCTCACTAATATTTCATCCTAGTCCTCACCTTCTTGCCAAATTAAATCCACTCCATCTCACTTTTTAACCTCTGGGCAACGAAATTGCCCTATCCTGGTTGAGGTGCAATCATTTTCTCTTGTACAGGTCCTTCCTACTCCAGAAATGTGAAGCACTCCTTCCTGGACCATTTCTCTAGTTCATCTGTCTTTTCTGACATGCTTGCACTCACAAGCATATGCCTCTTAGAAACATACAAACTAGAAGCAGGAGTAGGGCTAATTGGCCTTCGAGCCTGCTCCGCCATTTATTTTGATCACGGCTGATCATCAAATTCAATATCCTGCTCCCCCCCTTCCCCCCATCCCTTGATAGTAATCCGAAGATTAATACTTTTGAAGTAGTGTTTTCTGCCTTTCTTCATAGCTCCTGAAATGCTGCCTGCAGGATTCCACCTACCTATCGTAGAATAGAATCATAGAATCCCTACAGAGCAGAAGGAGGCCATTCGGCCCATCGAGTCTGCACTGACCACAATCCTACCCAAGCTCTATTCCCGTAACCTCACACATTTATCCTGCTAATCCCCTGACACTAGGGTCAATTTAGCATGGCTAATCCACCTAACCCACACATCTTTGGACTATGGAAGGAAACAGGAGCACTCGGAGGAAATCCACACAGACTCAGGGAGGATGTGCAACTCCACAGTCACCCGAAGCTGGAATTGAACCCGGGTCCCTGGCGCTGTGAGGCAGCAGTGCTAACCACTGTGTTACCGTGCTGCTTCTGACTATTCCCCAGCCCCACAAAATGTTTGCACCCAGTTGTGTTCACGGCTGTGTTCTAGACAGCACTCCATCACCGAAAATCAGTTTGAGAGTGCCCACCTCACTCCTGGATGATGCCTGCACTCGCTGTCTCTTCCTATCCTGATGTGGAGGTGCCGGCGTTGGACTAGGGTAAACACAGTAAGTTTTAACAACACCAAGTTAAAGTCCAACAGGTTTATTTGGTAGCAAATGCCATTAGCTTTCGGAGCGCTGCTCCTTCGTCAGATGGAGTGGAAATCTGCTCTCAAACCTGTTTGACAAATTGCAGGTAAGAGTCGCCAACAATCCATCATTTTGCTTGACAGTCAATCTATTTATTTAACAATAATATTTATACATATATGTCTGTTATAATATACATTACATCTCCATGTGTATTATACGTTATATAGTTTCTATCAACTTAATTATGTATACCAGCTTTTTAAATGCATTTGGATCCATTTAATGTTACTTAAATTTATCTCAGTAGATTTAATTAAATCTTCACTATTACCCTTCTGTTTAAATTGCTTCAGTAATGTCTTCTCCTTCTGCAACGATTTCCCAAATTTCTGTCATCACTGTTTAGCAAATTTACCCTAGTCTCAGGTTAAAGCAGGAAGATCTGAAAGGGAGAGAAAAAAAAGGAGAGATTTAGGGAGAAAACTACACCGTCTCGAGCTGATGGCTAAAAACAGGAGCCACCAACTGTGAAGCCAAGTGTGGGATTCACAATCAGCCAGTCAGAACAATAATCAAATCTGTTCTTTGTCTAACTGCTGTGATTACCATAAAACAGTAAACCAAAATCCAACACAAAAACATCTCAAAATGCCAACACAATTAGCATTAAAAAGCAACATTCATAACACTAGCCATGCAATGTATTTAAATGGTTGACAGCTGCCTTGGAAAGCAACAGCCTCCACATCCAATCATATAATCAGCATGGAAATAGCAGTTGTTTGATTGGATCGTTTGAATCTAAAAGGAATCTTCTTTCAGGCTGTGAGACTTGAACAAGTTACTCACAAACTCTCCACCACAGAAAGCAGAATTGTGGAGAGTGATTCACAATAAAATAGTTATAGAGTGAAGCAGCTGGATACATTACCTGTTAGCACACAGACTCAGTAACTGACTGAGGGGCAGACTGGATCCACACATTGACCCTGAGTGAGGAGGCAGCTCACACACAGCAACAACTACCATCAATATCAGACTGACACATTTGCTGGGAGAGTATAGTTAGTGTTTCGGTCCAGCCGGGCTCGGGCTCGGGCTCGGACTCTCGCTCCCTCCACTTCTCTCCGGCTCCAAACACAAACTTCCGCCTCCGACAATTGTTACAGTTGGATCACAATGCGCCTGCGCCATCCCGGCCACACTGACAAAAAAACTCTCGGAGCGGTGGCCGACTGTCCACAGCCTGAAACTCCACTGGATCATCCACAACTCCACTGGATTATCCACAACTCCACTGGATTATCCACAACTCCACTGGATTATTCACAACCTCACCGGATTATCCACAACTCCACTGGATTATCCACAACTCCACTGGATTATTCACAACCTCACTGGATTATCCACAACTCCACTGGATTATTCACAACCTCGCTGGATTATCCACAACTCCACAAGATAAACCACAACCCCATTGGATTATCCACAACTCCACTGGATTATCCACAACCCAACTGGATTATCCACAACTCCACTGGATAATCCACAACCACGCTGGATTATCCAAACTCCACTGGATTATCCACAACCCCACTGGATTATCCACAACTCCACTGGATCATCCACAACTCCACTGGATCATCCACAACTCCACTGGATTATCCACAACCCGACTGGATTATCCACAACCCCACTGGATCATCCACAACTCCACTGGATTATCCACAATTCCACTGGATAATCCACAACCCCCTGGATATCCACAACGCCACAGGATTATCCACAACTCCACTGGATTATACACAACCCGACTGGATTATCCACAACCCCACTGGATCATCCACATCTCCACTGGATTATCCACAACTCCTCTGGATAATCCACAATTTCATTGAATTATCCACAACTCCACTGGATTATGCACAACTCCACTGGATAACCCACAATTCCACTGGATAATCCACAATTCTACTGGATAATCCACAATTCCACTGGATAACCCACACCTCCACTGGATTATCCACAACTCCACTGGATAATCCACAACTCCACTGGATTATCCTCAACTCCACTAGATCATCCACAACTCCACTGGATCATCCACCACTCCACTGGATAATCCACAACTCCACTGGATTATCCACAATTCTGCTGGATTATCCACAATCCAACTGAATTATCCACAATTCCGCTGGATTATTCACAATTTCGCTGTATTATTCACAATTCCACTGGATCATCCACATCTCCACTGGATCATCCACAACTCCACTGGATTATCCACAATTCCACAGGATTATCCACAATTCCACTGAATGATCCACTCCACTGGATTATTCACAATTCCACTGGATCATCCACATCTCCACCGGATTATCCACAACTCGTCTGGATAATCCACAATTCCACTGAATTATCCACAACCCCACTGGATTATCCACAACCCCACTGGATTATCCACAACTCCACTGGATTATCCACAACCCCACTGGATTACCCACAACTCCACTGGATTATCCACAACCCCACCGGATGATCCACAACTCCACTGGATTATCCATAACACCACTGGATTATCCACAACCCCACTGGAGCATCCACAACTCCCCTGGATCATGCACAACTCCACTGGATCATCCACAACTCCACTGGATCATCCACAATTCCACTGGATCATCCACAACTCCACTGGATTATCCACAATTCCACTGGATAATCCACAACCCCACTGGATATCCACAACTCCACTGGAGTAACCACAACTCCACCAGATTATCCACAGCTCCACTGGAACATCCACAACTCCACTGGATTATCCACAACCCCTCTGGATCATCCACAGCTCCACTGGATCATCTTCAACTCCACTGGATTATCCACAACTCCACTAGATTATCCACAATTCCACTGGATAATCCACAATTCCACTGGATAATCCACACCTCCACTGGATTATCCACAACTCCACTGGATAATCCACAACTCCACTGGATCATCCACAACTCCACTGCCTGTTAAAAAGAAGGATAGGAAGGGTAGGATTCGAGAACCGTGGATAACCAGGGAACCAGGGAAACCAGGGAAATTGAGGGACTGGTCAAAAAGAAAAGAGAGGCGTATGGTAGGTCCAGGCAGCTAAAAACAGAGGGAGCTCTGGAGGAGTACAAAGAAAGTAGGAAAGAACTCAAACGGGGAATTAGAAGAGCAAAAAGGGGTCACGAAATGTTCTTGGCAGACAGGATTAAGGAGAATCCCAAGACATTTTATTCATACGTTAGGAACAAAAGGGTTGTCAGGGAAAAAATCGGACCTCTCAGGGACAAAAGTGGGGAATTATGCTTGGAGCCCAAAGAAGTAGGGGAGATCCTAAATGAATACTTTGCGTCGGTATTCACAAAGGAGAGGGATGTGTTGACTGTGAGTGTCTCGGAGGGGAGTGTTGAACCGTTGGAGAAAATCTCCATTACAAAGGAGGAAGTGTTAGGTTTGTTAGAGAATTTAAAGACTGACAAATCCCCAGGGCCTGATGGAATCTATCCAAGGCTGCTCAGGAAGACGAGAGATGAAATCGCTGGGCCTCTGACGCAAATCTTTGTCTCGTCACTGGACGCAGGTGAGGTCCCAGAGGATTGGAGGATAGCTAATGTGGTCCCGTTATTTAAGAAGGGTAGGAAGGATAACCCGGGTAATTATAGGCCGGTGAGCTTGACGTCCGTGGTGGGGAAGTTGTTGGAGAAGATTCTTAGAGATAGGATGTATGCGCATTTAGAAAGGAATAAACTCATTAACGATAGTCAGCATGGTTTTGTGAGAGAGAGGTCATGCCTCACTAACCTGGTGGAGTTTTTTGAAGAAGTGACCAGAATGGTTGACGAGGGAAGGGCCGTGGATGTCGTCTATATGGACTTTAGTAAAGCGTTTGACAAAGTCCCTCATGGTAGGCTAGTGAAAAAGGTTGGATCTCATGGGATAAAGGGGGAGGTGGCTTGATGGGTGGGAGAACTGGCTTGATCACAGAAGACAGAAGGTGGTAGTGGAAGGGTCTTTTTCTGGCTGGAGGCCTGTGACTAGTGGTGTTCCGCAGGGCTCTGTATTGGGACCTCTGCTGTTTGTGATTTATATAAATGATCTGGAAGAAGGTGTAACTGGGGTGATCAGTAAGTTCGCGGACGACACAAAATTGGCAGGACTTGCAGATAGTGAGGAGCATTGTCAGAAGCTAGAGAAGGATATAGATAGGCTGGAAATTTGGGCAAAGAAATGGCAGATGGAGTTCAATCCTGATAAATGTGAAGTGATGCATTTTGGTAGAAATAATGTAGGGAGGAGCTATATGATAAATGGCAGAACCATAAAGGGTGTAGATACGCAGAGGGACCTGGGTGTGCAAGTCCACAGATCCTTGAAGGTGACGTCACAGGTGGAGAAGGTGGTGAAGAAGGCATATGGCATGCTTGCCTTTATAGGACGGGGCATAGAGTATAAAAGTTGGGGTCTGATGTTGCAGATGTATAGAACGTTGGTTCGGCCGCATCTGGAATACTGCGTCCAGTTCTGGTCGCCACACTACCAGAAGGACGTGGAGGCTTTGGAGAGAGTACAGAGGAGGTTTACCAGGATGTTACCTGGTATGGAGGGGCTTAGTTATGAGGAGAGATTGGGTAAACTGGGGTTGTTCTCCCTGGAAAGACGGTGGATGAGGGGAGACTTAATAGAGGTGTATAAAATTATGAAAGGCATAGATAGGGTGAACGGTGGGAAGCTTTTCCCCAGGTCGGTGGTGACGTTCACGAGGGGTCATAGGTTCAAGGTGAAGGGGGGGAGGTTTAACACAGATATCAGACAGACATATTTTACACAGAGGGTGGTGGGGGCCTGGAATGCGCTGCCAGGCAAGGTGGTGGAGGCGGACACACTGGGAACGTTTAAGACTTATCTAGACAGCCATATGAACGGAGTGGGAATGGAGGGATACAAAATAATGGTCTAGTTTGGACCAGGGAGCGGCGCGGGCTTGGAGGGCCGAAGGGCCTGTTCCTGTGCTGTATTGTTCTTTGTTCTTTGTATCATCCACAACTCCACCGGATCATCCACAACTCCACTGGATTAGCCATAACACCACCGGATTATCCACAACCCCACTGGATTATCCACAACTCCACTGGATTATCCACAACCCCACTGGATTACCCACAATGCCACTGGATTATCCACAACTCCACCAGATGATCCACAACTCCACTGGATTAGCCATAACACCACTGGATTATCCATAACCCCACTGGATCATCCACAACTCCCCTGGATCATGCACAACTCCACTGGATCATCCACAACTCCACTGGATTGTCCACAATTCCACTGGATCACCACAACTCCACTGGATTATCCACAATTCCACTGGATAATCCACAACCCCCTGGATATCCACAACTCCACTGGAGTAACCACAACTCCACCAGATTATCATGCACAGCTCCACTGGAACATCCACAACTCCACTGGATTATCCACAACCCCTCTGGATCATCCATAGCTCCACTGGATCATCTTCAACTCCACTGGATTATCCACAACTCCACTAGATTATCCACATTTCCACTGGATAATCCACAATTCCACTGGATAATCCACACCTCCACTGGATTATCCACAACTCCACTGGATAATCCACAACTCCACTGGATCATCCACAACTCCACTGGATCATCCACAACTCCACTGGATCATCCACAACTCCACTGGATGATCCACAACTCCACTGGAGTATCCACAACTCCACCAGATTATCCACAACTCCACTGGATCATCCACAACTCCACTGGATTATCCACAACCCCACTGGATCATCCACAGCTCCACTCGAACATCCTCAACTCCACTGGATCATCCACAATTCCACTGGATCATCCGCATCTCCACTGGATTATCCACAATTCCACTGAATTATTCAACAACTCCACTGGATTATCCACAATTCCACTGGATTATCCACAATCCAACTGAATTATCCATAACTCCACTGGATTATTCATAATTCCACTGGATTTTCCACAACTCCACTGGATTGTGCACAACTCCACTGGATCATCCACAACTCCGCTGGATTATCCACAACTCCGCTGGATTATCCACAACTCCACTGGATCATCCACAACTCCACTGGATCATCCACAACTCCACTGGATTATCCACAATTCCACTGAATTATTCCACAACTCCACTGGATTATCCACAACTCCACCGGATCATCCACTACTCCACCGGATTATCCACTACTCCACTGGATCATCCACAACTCCACTAGATAATCCACAACTCCACTGGATTATCCACAACCCCACTGGATAATCCACAACTCCACTGGATTATGCACAACTCCACTGGATTATCCACAACTCCACTGGATTATCCACAGCTCCACTGGAGTCACTGGATTATCCACAACTCCTCTGGAGTCACTGCATTATCCACAACTCCACTGGAGTCACTGGATTATCCGCAACTCCTCTGGAGTCACTGCATTATCCACAACTCCACTGGAGTCACTGGATTATTAAGAAAAGCCTCAAGAAGGAGTTGTGAACCTAAAATTATTCAAAGAGGTGGGTTTTAAGGGGGATCTAAAAGGAGGGAAGGGAAGAGAAAAGCATTGAGAGAGTGAATGTCAGAGCAAAGAGTCTGGGCAACTGAAAGCACAGTAAGAGTTTTAACAACACCAGGTTAAAATTCAACAGGTTTATTGGTAGCAAATGCCATTAGCTTTCGGAGCGCTGCTCCTTCGTCAGATGGAGTGGAAATCTGCTCTCAAACAGGGCACACAGAGACACAAAATCAAGTTACAGAATACTGATTAGAATGTGAATCTCTACAGCCAACCAGATCTTAAAGATACAGACAATGTGAGTGGAGGGAGCATTAAGCACAGGTTGAAGAGATGTGTATTGTCTCCAGACAGGACAGCCAGCAAGTCCAGGAGGCAAGCTGTGGGGGTTACTGATAATGTGACATAAATCCAACATCCCGGTTTAGGCCGTCCTCATGTGTGCGGAACTTGGCTATCAGTTTCTGCTCAGCGACTCTGCGCTGTCGTGTGTCGTGAAGGCCGCCTTGGAGAACGCTTACCCGAAGGTCAGAAGCTGAATGCCCGTGACTGCTGAAGTGCTCCCCCACAGGAAGAGAACAGTCTTGCCTGGTGATTGTCGAGCGGTGTTCATTCATTTAAGATCTGGTTGGCTGTAGGGATTTGCATTCTAATCAGTATTCTGTAACTTGATTTTGTGTCTCTGTGCCCTGTTTGAGAGCAGATTTCCATTCCATCTGACGAAGGAGCAGCGCTCCGAAAGCTAATGGTATTTGCTACCAAATAAACCTGTTGGACTTTAACCTGGTGTTGTTAGAACTCTTACTGTGTTCACCCCAGTCCAACGCCGGCATCTCCACATCATGACTACCATCGACACCGCAAACTGCCGGCTCCAATTGAAAGCACAACAGGCAATGGTGACGTACGTAGAAGGATGGGTGGGGCGACACAAGAGTTCAGGGTTGTGGTGTCAAGAATAACTTGCAGTTTTAATGTGGGATTAGGACATAGCATAGAACAGTACAGCACAGGACAGGCCCTTGGGCCCACGATGTTGTGCCGAGCTTTATCTGAAACCAAGATCAAGCTATCCCACTCCCTATCATCCTGGTGTGCTCCATGTGCCTATCCAATAACCGCTTAAATGTTCCTAAAGTGTCTGACTCCACTATCACTGCAGGCAGTCCATTCCACACCCCAACCACTCTCTGCGTAAAGAACCTACCTCTGATATCCTTCCTATATCTCCCACCACGAACCCTATAGTTATGCCCCCTTGTAATAGCTCCATCCACCCGAGGAAATAGTCTTTGAACGTTCACTCTATCTATCCCCTTCATAATTTTATAAACCTCTATTAAGTCTCCCCTCAGCCTCCTCCGCTCCAGAGAGAACAGCCCTAGCTCCCTCAACCTTTCCTCATAAGACCTACCCTCCAAACCAGGCAGCATCCTGGTAAATCTCCTCTGCACTCTTTCCAGCGCTTCCACATCCTTCTTATAGTGAGGTGACCAGAACTGCACACAATATTCCAAATGTGGTCTCACCAAGGTCCTGTACAGTTGCAGCATAACCCCACGGCTCTTAAACTCCAACCCCCTGTTAATAAAAACTAACACACTATAGGCCTTCTTCACAGATCTATCCACTTGAGTGGCAACCTTTAGAGATCTGTTTTAGAGATGGACCCCAAGATCTCTCACCCCTCTTGCTCAGCAATTTAGGTTCTGAAATGGTTTTGGAGCTGGGAGAGAAATATAGCGAGTTAAAAGGATTTATAAAGAGAATTCCAGAGTTTGGTATGAAGAAGACTTCAGGCTTTGCTATCAAAGGCATAGCAGAGGGAAGGGCAATTCAGAGGGTGACAGAGAGATCACTGCATTTCAGTCAGCAGTTAGACCCAGAGGAAATTGCAAAGTAAGGAAGGGCAAGGTCAAAATGGGAACTTGTAGATGAGGATACAGGTTTTGAATCACAATATTGCCCAATCCCTGATATCAATCAAAGGAATATCTCCCAAATGCATAAAGGGGACAACCCCCTATGCACATGGAGACCCTCACCCCCCCCCCCAGGGATCCCTCCTCCACAAGCATAAGGGGAACCTTGTGCCGGGGAGCACTCTGGGGAGCTCCTTTGGGGAGGTTCTCCTTATCGGTAGTGGGGGGCACGCCATGTGTGTTTGGGAATATCCCCTTTGTGCATGTGGAGGGGGGTCCTCCGTGGCCATGGGGGATCCCTGTGTCCATTCGGGGGGGATCCATTTGTTTAATATCCTTTGATTTGATTTATTATTGTCACATGTATTAGTATACAGTGAAAAGTATTGTTTCTTGCGCGCTATACAAAGCATACCGTTCACAGAGAAGGAAAGGAGAGAGTGCAGAATGTAGTGTTATAATCATAGCTAGGGTGTAAAGAAAGATCAACTTAGTGCGAGGTAGGTCCATTCAAATGTCTGATGGCAGCAGGGAAGATGCTGTTCTTGAGTCACTTGATGCGTGACCTCAGACTTTTGTATCTTTCCCCCCAGAAGAAGGTGGAAGTGAGTATGTCTGGGGTGCATGGTGTCCTTAATTATGCTGGCTGCTTTTCCGAGGCAACGGGAAGTGTAGACAGGGAAAACGGATGGGAGGCTGCTTTGCGTGATGGACTGGCCTATGTTCACGATCCTTTGTAGTTTCTTGCAGTCTTGGGCAGAGCAGGAGCTATACCAAGCTGTGATACAACCAGAAAGAATGCTTTCTATGGTGCATCTGTAAACGTTGGTGAGAGTCGTAGCTGACATGCCAAATTTCTTTAACCTCCTGAGAAAGTAGAGGGGTTGGTGGGCTTTCTTAACTATAGTGTCAGAATGGGGGGGATCAGGACAGGTTGTTGGTGATCTGGACACCTAAAAACTTGAAGCTCTCGACCCTTTCTACTTTGTCCCCATTGATGTAGACAGGGGCATGTTCTCCACATGCTTCCTGAAGTCAATGACAATCTCTTTTGTTTTGTTGATATTGAGGGAGAGATTATTGTCATCGCACCAATCAATTCCCCAGATAATTGGGACCTTTGATTAAAACATTCTGGTTCTAATGCTAAAGTTTCGCTTCCGTGTCAAAGGCTTTGAGAATGGCCTAAAAGTCCATGGTACACTCATCCAGTCTGCCTCAGGAGAACGTCATCTACCACCGGACCTAATATAAAGAAATGTAGTATGCGCCAACAACACCCATACTCCATACCGAGTGGTATTATCATTGGACTATTAATCCAGAAACTCAACTAATGCCCTGGGGACCTGGGTTCGAATCCTGCCATGGCAGATGGTGGAATTTGAATTCAATAAAAAAAATCTGAAATTAATAATCTACTGATGACCATGAAACCATTGTCGATTGCCGGAAAAATCCATCTGGTTCACTGGGATGAAGTAGAAATGGTCATGAGCTCCATGTTTTTAGGTGTCCAGATCACCAACAACCTGTCCTGGTCCCCCCATGCCGAATCTATCGTTAAGAAAGCCCACCAATGCCTCCACTTTCGCAGAAAACTAAGGAAATTTGGCATGTCAGCTACAACTCTCACCAACTTTTACAGATGCACCGCAGAAAGCATTCTTTCTGGTTGTATCACAGCGTGGTATGGCTCCTGCTCTACCTAAGACTGCAAGAAACTACAATGGGTCGTGAATGAAGCAAACCAGCCTGCCACCCATCTGTCCACACTTCCCACTGCCTCGGAAAAGCTGTCAGCATAATTAAGGATCCCACGCACCCTGGACATACTCTTTTCCACCTTCTGTTGGGAAAAAGATACAAAAGTCTGAAGTCACATAACAACCGATTCAAGAACAGCACGAAGTTGATCTTTCCCTACACCCTAGTTACAACTGTAACACCACATTCTGCACTCTCTCCTTTCCTTCTGTATAAACAGTATGCTTTCTCTGTATAACATGCAAGAAACAATACTTTTCACGGTATACTAATACATCTGACACTAAATCAAATCAAATCAAATCAATTATTTCAAACCATCCGATATTGCACAGTTTAATTCTTGCTGTAGCTAATCTGTGACCATGGAATATCTTGTCCTATACTCCCGTATCTGCAAGCTAGCTGGGGCACCCAGGATGAAAAACTCTCTGACTTTCGGCAAACCTTATTTTAGATCAAAAGGTCCCGTGTACTAGGCAGGCGAAGTTTAGAGAATTTAACTCGGCTATAGTTCAGCGCCACTTCGAGGCATCACATGACTCTGTTGACTGGATAAACCCATGGGCATCAGCCCCAGCCATAAGAAAGCCCACCAAAGTGGACGATAGGGCTGGAAACTCCACACTGAAAGATATTTCATGATTGCTCCTGTTGTGATTCGAAGAACCAACACCAGGACCGCCCAGCAGGAGGCGTGGAATGCTTCCAATTTGGGAAAACTATACATTTCAAACATTTCTGCAAATCCAACAACTGTGGTAGGAATAGTAAGAAGTCTCACAATACCAGGTTAAAGTCCAACAGGTTTATTTGGAATCACGAACTTTCGGAGCGCTGCTCCTTTCTCAGGTGAGTGACTCACCTGATGAAGGGGCAGCGTTCTGAAAACACGAGACAGTGAGGGAAGGAACGGAATAAGGTGGAGGATGAATGAGTGGCTGAGGGATTGGAGCAGGGGGCAGGGATTCAGGTTCCCGGATCATTGGGACCTCTTTAGAGGCAGGTGCGACCTGTACAAAAAGGATGGGTTTCACTTAAATCCCAGGGGGACCAATAGTCTGGTGGGAAGGTTTGCTACGGTTACTGGGGACAGTTTAAACTAGAATGGTTGGGGGGTGGGAATCAAAATGTGGTGACTGGGAGAGAGGAGGTTAGAGTAAAAATAAGAGGGGCTTGTCGGCAGTGTGAGAGGGGGGATAGGCAGGGGAAGGGGAAGGGGAGCTCTCAGACCGAAGGGTTGAGGTGTGTTTATTTTAACGCAAGGAGTGTAGTGAACAAAACGGATGAGCTTAGAGCGTGGATCGCTGCTTGGAAGTGTGATGTGGTGGCCATTACAGAGACTTGGTTATCTCAGGGTCAGGACTGGGTACTTCAAGTGCCGGGTTTCAGATGTTTCAGGAGGGACAGGGAAGGAGGCAAAAGAGGTGGGGGAGTAGCACTGTTGATCAGGGATAGTGTCACAGCTGTAGAAAAGATGGATGCCACGGAACGATTGTCTACGGAATCTCTGTGGGTGGAGGTTAGGAACAGGAAGGGGTCGGTAACTTTACTGGGTGTTTTCTATAGGCCGCCCAATTGTAACAGAGATGTGGAGGAGCAGATTGGGAAGCAGATTCTGGAGAGATGTGATAATAACAGAGTGGTCATGATGGGAGATTTTAATTTCCCAAATAGCGATTGGAATATCCCTAGGGTAAGGGGTTTAGATGGAGAGGAGTTTGTTAGGTGTGTTCAGGAGAGCTTCCTGACACAGTATGTGGATAAGCCTACAAGAGGAGAGGCTGTGCTGGATTTGATATTAGGGAATGAACCTGGGCAGGTGTCAGATCTATCAGTGGGAGAGCATTTTGGGGATAGTGATCATAACTCTATCTTCTTTACACTAGCATTGGAGAGAGATAGGATCAGCCGAGCTAGGAAAGTGTTTATCTGGAGTAAGGGCAACTATGATGCTATTAGGCTGGAAATTAGAGGCATAAATTGGAAGGAGGTTTTCTCAGGGAAATGTACGGAAGAAATGTGGCAAATTTTCAAGGAAAATCTGTCTGGAGCTCTGCACGGCAATGTTCCGGTGCGACAGGGGAGTTATGGTAGGTTACAGGAACCGTGGTGCACGAAAGCTGTAACGGATTTAGTCAGGAAGAAAAGAAAAGCCTACAAAAGGTTCAGGGAGCTAGGTAATGTTAGAAATCTAGAAGAGTATACGACTAGTAGGAAGGAACTAAAGAGGGAAATTAGAAGAGCCAGGAGGGGACATGAGAAGGCCTTGGCAGACAGGATAAAGGAAAATCCCAAGGCATTCTACAAGTATGTGAAGAGCAAGAGGATAAGATGTGAAGGAGTTGGACCTATCAAATGTGACGGTGGGAAAGTCTGTATTGAACCGGTTGAAATAGCAGAGGTACTCGATGAATACTTTGCTTCAGTATTCACAGTGGAAAAGGATCTTGGTAGTTGTAGTGCAGACTTGCAGTGGACTAAGAAGATTGAACATGTGGGCATTAGGAAAGAGGATGTGTTGGAGCTGTTGAAAAGCATCAAGTTAGATAAATCGCCGGGACCGAATGGGATGTCCCCCAGGTTACTGTGGGATGCGAGGGAAGAGATTGCTGATCCTCTGTCGATGATCTTTGCGTCATCAATGGAGACGGGAGAGATTCCGGAGGACTGGAGGATGGCAGATGTGGTTCCGTTATTCAAGAAAGGGAGAAGAGATAGCCCAGGAAATTATAGACCGGTGAGTCTAACCTCAGTGGTAGGTAAGTTGATGGTGAAGATCCTGAGAGGCAGGATTTATGAACATTTGGAAAGGAATAGTAGCCAGCATGGCTTTGTCCGAGGCAGATCATGCCTTACGAGTCTGATTGAGATTTTTGAAGATGTGACTAGACACTTAGATGGGGGAAGAGCGGTAGATGTGGTTTATATGGATTTCAGTAAGGCGTTTGATAAGGTGCCCCATGCAAGGCTTATGGAGAAAGTGAAGGGGCATGGGATACAAGGGGAAGTTGCTTTGTGGATTCAGAACTGGCTTGCCCACAGAAGGCAAAGAGTGGTTGTAGATGGGTCTTTTTCAGAGTGGAGGTCGGTCACCAGTGGGGTGCCCCAGGGATCTGTTCTGGGACCCTTGCTCTTTGTGATTTTGATAAATGACCTGGATGAGGAAGTGGAAGGATGGGTCGGCAAGTTTGCTGATGACACAAAGGTTGGTGGGGTTGTGGATAGTGTAGAGGGATGTCAGCAGTTGCAACGAGACACAGATAAGATGCAAGACTAGGCGGAGAAGTGGCAGATGGACTTCAACCCAGATAAGTGTGTGGTGGTTCATTTTGGCAGGTCGAATAGGATGAAAGAATATAATATTAAGGATAAGACGCTTGGCAGTGTGGAAGAACAGAGGGATCTTGGGGTCTGGGTTCATAGGACGCTCAAAGCAGCGTCGCAGGTAGAGGCTGTGGTTAAGAAGGCGTATGGAATATTGGCCTTCATCAATAGAGGAATTGAGTTTAGAAATCGGGAGATAATGCTGCAGCTGTATAGGACCCTGGTCAGACCCCACCTGGAGTACTGTGCCCAGTTCTGGTCGCCTCATTACAGAAAGGATGTGGAAGCCATTGAACGGGTGCAGAGGAGATTTACAAGGATGTTGCCTGGATTAGGTGGCATGCCTTATGAGGATAGGTTGAGAGAGCTAGGTCTTTTCTCCTTGGAGAGGCGAAGGATGAAAGGTGACCTGATAGAGGTGTATAAGATGTTGAGAGGTATTGATAGAGTGGATTCTCAGAGGCTTTTACCCAGCGCTGAAATGGTTGTCACGAGAGGCCACAGGTTTAGGGTGCTGGGGAGTAGGTATAGAGGAGATGTTAGGGGTACGTTTTTCACTCAGAGGGTGGTGGGTGCGTGGAATCGGCTGCCGGTAGTGGTGGTGGAAGCGGATTTGATTGAGTCTTTTAAGAGACTTTTGGATAGGTTCATGGAAGTTAGTAAGATAGAAGGTTATAGATGAGCCTCGAAGGTAAGGAAATTGTTCGGCGCAACTTGTGGGCCGAAGGGTCTGTTTGTGCTGTAGCTTTTCTATGTTCTATGTTCTAAAGACAAAATTACATAGTTTCTAAGGGATGTCAATGATCTTAGTTAAGATTAAGGTTTTGAATCTCTCACCTTTAGATACTGCACCAGACAAATCAATAAGAACAAAAGAGCAAATGCATATTCTGACCCAAAAACGAGACATACAGGCACCAGGACATTAGAAAACAAAGAATGGCCATCGAAACACATTAACGAAGTTTTGAGGTGGCAAAACTGATCAAGTCAGGGCCCCCGATTGGCCAAAAACACCGGAAAGTTCTGAAAGGTATCCAGAAAGGTATAAGACCTCGAGTTCAAGTAGGGTAAGTAGAGACCCTCCATCTCCGCCCATCCCGAGGCACAGCTGGACACAGTGAAGACACGAGCAGCTCGCCTGAGAGACCGAGACCAAAGACCAGAGGCAGAGAGAGGTCGACAGTCATAGGCTGCAGGAGTCAAGCAATCGGAACCAGCGAATTGACAAGGAATCAAGATCTGGGAAGCATTCATATTCTAGTGAAATGGGCAGTTAAGAATTCTTGGAATTAAAGTGTGCTATCCTACCTTAAAATTGTCTGAAATAAAGTTGCATTGGTTGGACTGACTCGTGTTTGTAGTTATTTGCGGGGTGCGGGGTGGGTGCTGGAAGGTCGCGGGGTGTCAGGGAGTGGATTGACATGAACATTTCAGGTGTGACAGATGGGAGTGATGCCAGGATGTGACAGATGGACACTCACCCTTGCAACTGGAACGAGGTCATTCATTTCCTTGCGGTATTGGACGACAGTCCTCAGTGTCAGACCGCGGGCACTGACTGCCCACAACCACTGCATCCCAGGCCACATTTGCTTCCCTGCTTTTGGCTTGTCTACCCATTCGGGGGTAGAGGGTGGCCTGTCTCTCTTCCACTGAGTCCAGAAACATTGTCAAGCTGCTCTCCGCGCTGCCATCCTCCATATGTGACTGGCTGTGAGTGCAGAGGGAGTGTTTAAATGCAGCTTCCCCTTGTTAACAATGCACAGGTGAGAGCCAGTTCAGGCGAGTCACACACTTGGGGGACTCCATATTGGCGTGTTTCACATGGAGGTTCTTTCAGTGCACTAAGTGTGGGACAATTGTTCTGATTCATACAGGCATACTGCCGCAGATCACACCGGTTTCTTGTCTGAAATGACACTTCAAAATTTTTTAGGAAAACTTTGCCCAGTTTCATATTGTTAGAAAGTCGATGAGTTTAAAGTTTATTTATTCGTGTCACAAGTAGGCTACATTAACATTGCAATGAAGTTACTGTGAAAATCCCCGAGTCGCCACACTCCAGCGCCTGTTCGGGTACACTGAGGGAGAATTTAGTATGGCTCAATGCACCTATGATGTGGAGATGCCGGCGTTGGACTGGGGTAAACACAGTAAGAAGTTTAACAATACCAGGTTAAAGTCCAGGTTAAACCTGTTGAACTCAGTGCACCTAACCAACGTGTCTTTCGGACTGTGGGAGGAAACCAGAGCATCCGGGGAAACCCCGGCAAAACATGTGAAGAACATGCAGACTCCGCACAGACAGTGACCCAAGCCGGGAATTGAACCCATGTCCCTGGCGCTGTGCAGCAGCAGTACTAACCACTGCACCACTGCATTACTTGGGGGTGGGGGTAAACAGAATGGATATGCTAATGTTTGATATAGATGATGATGTATCACTGACATCAGTCAGTCATATGTTAACTGAAGAGAGTGAGAGGTTGAGACACCCCATATTCAGGAGCAACGTGCCTCTCTGTAACCTTTTTCAATGAAGTACTAATAAACAAGTGTTAATCAAGTACCAGTGTGACTACAGTGTGTCCAATAACCGGGAACCACACTAAGTCCACAGATCAGATACACCATTCAAAACACCACTGATTTAAAATGTTGTCTTAAATGAGTCAGACTTGGAAGTTAAAGTAATTTGTTCAACACTGAATATGTCTCACTTCTCAGGAAACTGATGATTGTCGAGTCACTAATTCCTTAGAAGTTGTCTAAAAAGCATCCTCCTTCATTACCTGTTCAAGCACTGATCAAAATCCAGCCTACTCTAAATTAGTAATATGTTTATCTAAACAGGCATCATAAATGATGCTGTACAACAACACATCACCCTCTTTCAAGAAAAAAAATAGCAAGAAATTGGGAAAATACTATTTGGATCATGAAACTTGTTCCTTCCAACTGAACTTTGCATGTACAAAGTATGCAGTGGTGGGCATTACCTCAAATTAATCTCCTGAGGAAGGAGAATAACTACAGGTAAAACTTGCAAGCCTTGTGAAAATCCTCTGTCTCCCAAAGGCAATTAAATGAAATGCCAAGCTCTCATTCTAACATTAGAATCTACATTATTTAATCCTGACTAGATGGATTCCACAGTTGACATTTCCAGGGTCTCAACAGTATAGGCACTATACCACTGAACAGGCTATTTGATCCATCATTACATATTCTATTCTTAGTATCGTTTCATCCAACTCTTTCTAAGCAGTTAATAAAACATAGCATTAAGTGCTTTTGATAAGAGAACTGTGCATAAGCATGTGCACAGGCAAAGGCTTTCTTGTTTCTCATCACATTTCAGGTTTCTGGTTTTGAGTTAATTTCCTTTAACTCTGCTTTTGGTTTTGCAGTTCCAGTTTAAAGGCATTTGGCATCGAGTCTTTCTGATTGATGGCACTCGTGAATAAAAGAACAGAAACTTTGGAGTTTCCTGAATTGTTTCATCTGCTACCAGATTTAGAGCCTCCTGCTCAATGGTAGCACACTCCTCTCTGACACACAAACTGTGATTTCAAGCCATGCACTATTGAGGATTGAGCATAAAATCTAGGTTGGCCCTTCTGTGTGATGCTGAGGGAGTGCTGCACTGCCAGAGACACTCCCTTCTGGATGAGATGTTAAACCAAGGATCCATATTCCCTCTCAGGAGGCTATCAAAAAAATGAATGTAGAAGTGCTTTGGGTCCCCCTTTCCCTTGATCCTGGCCAATATTTATCCCTCTACTAAGATCACCAAAATAGATTATCTGGTCATTATCATTGTGGCAAACCACTGTTAAGTTATTGCCTGTGTGTGAGTGACATGCTTGGACACGCCCCTGCCGGCCCTGCCTGAGACTCCTCCCCCCCCCGGGTATAAAGGTGACTGCTCCCCCCCCCCCCCTCCCGTCAGTCACCGGACCAGTTCCGACCAGTTCATCAGCATGGGTGTGTTCCAAGTCTTTCTTTTGTGAATAAAAGCCTGTTTGTTTTCGCGTACTCACTAGTCGCCTCATAATTGATAGTGCATCAATCATATTGCTGTTTATAAGCCTATATTGCATACAAATTGGCACATGCTGTGTTTTGTTTTTCAAGTTTGTTGTTTGATGGGATGTGGGCATCACTGGCAAGGCCAGTATATGTTGGTCTGTCTTTTGCCCTCTTTTGGGGATCTGCTATTGCCTCCTTTCTGAGATCTTTGTTGCTTCTTCTTTGAGGTCTTCATTGCCTCAACTGAGGTCTTCTATAGCCTCTTCTTTGAGGTCTTCATTGCCTCATTTGAGGTCTTTTGTTGCCCATTCCTCGAGCTCTTCTGTCATTTTCCTGTCCGTAGCCATTTCTTCCTTCTTGCGGTTGCCACTTTAAGTGCATTGCCACTTTAAATATATTACATCTTTTAGGGAATTACCACTTTAAGACTGTGTAGTAATTTTTTTTATCCCCCCCCCCCCCCCCCCCCGCCCCCCCATACAGTCTGTATTTGCTGAGATATAGTTGGCTTCCCTTTGCAAGTCTACTTTGCAGCAAATGTATCAATGCAGGTACAGAGTGTCTCAGGCTGTTTTGTTTACTCTTAAAGCTGCAACATTGCTTCCTAGTGCCAGTCATTTTTTAAGCTTTTGAACTTTTCTTAACTGTGACAATTCTTTGTCTTTTATCCAAATTCCTTCTTTCTAAATTTGAATCCACAGCTCTTCTAGCTGCCAGCTCAACCTGGTCATTTCCTCTTTTTTCTACTCTGCATGTTACTTTTTTAAACCTTTGACTCTGCGGGCAGATTTTACAAGTTGGTTTTTCTACATCTGTCATTCTGTTTCCTTAATGCACTGAGCATCTTGTAACTGTATATTTTTTCTGATTCGACACTACAGAGGGTCAGGCAATATCTCAAATGGGTCTATTCACCCAAAGAATGGAATTCTGATGAGTATTCTTTTTCAGACTTTGATCCACTGCTTAGTCCGAGCCCCAGGCGTTGGGCCAGAGGCAATATCAAGATAATTTTGAATAAATTGAAGGTCGATAAGTCCCCTGGGCCTGATTAAATGTATCCTAGGATTCTTTGGGAGGCAAGGGATGAGATTGCAGAGCCTTTGGCTTTGATCTTTGGGTCCTCGCTGTCCACGGGGATGGTGCCAGAGGACTGGAGAATGGCGAATGTTGTTCCTCTGTTTAAGAAAGGGAATAGAAATGACCCTGGTAATTATAGGCCAGTTAGTCTTACTTCGGTGGTTGGTAAATTGATGGAAAAGGTGCTTAGAGATGGGATTTATGACCATTTAGAAAGATGCGGATTAATCCGGAATAGTCAGCACGGATTTGTGAAGGGCAAGTCGTGCCTCACAAATTTGATAGAATTTTTTGAGGAGGTAACTAAGTGTGTTGATGAATGTAGGGCAGTTGATGTCATATACATGGATTTTAGTAAGGCGTTTGATAAGGTCCCCCATGGTCGGCTTATGATGAAAGTGAGGAGGTGTGGGATAGAGGGAAAGTTGGCCGATTGGATAGGTAACTGGCTGTCTGATCGAAGACAGAGGGTGGTGGTGGATGGAAAATTTTCGGATTGGAGGCAGGTTGCTAGCGGAGTGCCGCAGGGATCAGTGCTTGGTCCTCTGCTCTTTGTAATTTTTATTAATGACTTAGAGGAGGGGGCTGAAGGGTGGATCAGTAAATTTGCTGATGACACCAAGATTGGTGGAGTAGTGGATGAGGTGGAGGGCTGTTGTAGGCTGCAAAGAGACATAGATAGGATGCAAAGCTGGGCTGAAAAATGGCAAATGGAGTTTAACCCTGATAAATGTGAGGTGATTCATTTTGGTAGGACTAATTTAAATGTGGATTACAGGGTCAAAGGTAGGGTTCTGAAGACTGTGGAGGAACAGAGAGATCTTGGGGTTCATATCCACAGATCTCTAAAGGTTGCCACTCAAGTGGATAGAGCTGTGAAGAAGGTCTATAGTGTGTTAGCTTTTATTAACAGGGGGTTGGAGTTTAAGAGCCGTGGGGTTATGCTGCAACTGTGCAGGACCTTGGTGAGACCACATTTGGAATATTGTGTGCAGTTCTGGTCACCTCACTATAAGAAGGATGTGGAAGCGCTGGAAAGAGTGCAGAGGAGATTTACCAGGATGCTGCCTGGTTTGGAGGGTAGGTCTTATGAGGAAAGGTTGAGGGAGCTAGGGCTGTTCTCTCTGGAGCGGAGGAGGCTGAGGGGAGACTTAATAGAGGTTTATAAAATGATGAAGGGGATAGATAGAGTGAACGTTCAAAGACTATTTCCTCGGGTGGATGGAGCTATTACAAGGGGGCATAACTATAGGGTTCATGGTGGGAGATACAGGAAGGATATCAGAGGTAGGTTCTTTACGCAGAGAGTGGTTGGGGTGTGGAATGGACTGCCTGCAGTGATAGTGGAGTCAGACACTTTAGGAACATTTAAGCGGTTATTGGATAGGCACATGGAGCACACCAGGATGATAGGGAGTGGGATAGCTTGATCTTGGTTTCAGATAAAGCTCGGCACAACATCGTGGGCTGAAGGGCCTGTTCTGTGCTGTACTGCTCTATGTTCTATAATCCCATCCTTGTTGCCAAATGTAATGAGTCACTTTTACAGACTTCATTTGTGAATACAACAGTGATTTATTAATCAGAGAACAGCAACCTCATGGCTGCACCTACCTCTGTAAATAACTCCTTCCTAAGAGAGCTCCATCCCATTCTGAATTCCAATTGGTTCCCCAAGCCAGGTGACCCTTATTCTGCTGTGTTTCCTTGAAAAGGACAATTTTCACATCATTCCTAGTTGCCCTTGAACTGAGTTGCTTGCTAGGTCATTTCAGAGGGCAGTTAAGAGTCAACCACATTGCTGTGGTTCTGGAGTCACATGCAGGCCAGACCAGGTAAAGTCAGGATATTTCCTTCCCTAAACGGCAGTAGTAAACTAGTCAGGCTTTTACAGCAACTGACAACAATTTCATGGTCACTATTACTGAGACTAGCCTTAGATTCCAGATTTATTAATTGAATTTAAATTCCACCAGCTGCCATGGTGGGATTTGAATATGTGTCCTCAGCCTATTAGACTGGACCTCTGATTACTAGTCCAGTGACACTACCACTGCACCACTGCCTCCAATAGTGACGACACTTCAAAAGATCTTCATTGGCTGTAAAGTGTTTCAGGACATCATGAGGTTGTGATCACAGAATTGAGAGAGCACAGTCAGAGGCCATTCAGCCCATCGAATGTGCACCTGTTAAATAAATACAAATCAGTCTAAGAGAATAAACTTGATGTGTTCAGTAAAAATCCACCACAAATCCTGAGCAAATGCACAAATATTCCCATTATAAGTGTGTATACATTTTGGAACGTTTACTGATCTTGCCTAGAAGGGATTTTATTTTAATTTATATTGTATTAACAATATAAGATCAGGCTCAGCTGACAAAAGGTTATCTCCCAGAAATAACACGACATTTAGAATGTTGATTCAGTCAGAACATTCAGTGAGATCCCAGACAGAATAGCTATTAAATTGTGTCAAATCTTACATCAGCTTTCAAACAATGGAAGGTCACTGATTTTGTTTTCATTCATTTTACAGGATGTGGGCATCAGTGGCTATGCCAGCATTTCTTGCCCATCCTAATTGCCCTTGAGAGGGTGGTGCTGAATGGCCTTCTTGAACCGCTGCAGTCCACTGCAGAGGGCGGCACAGTGGCACAGTGATTAGCACTGCTGCCTCACAGCGCCAGGGACCCAGGTTCGATTCCCGGCTTGGGTCACATGTTTGCGTGGGTTTCCTCCAGGTGCTCCGATTTCTTCCCACAGTCTGAAAATCATGCTGGTTAGGTGCATTGACCTGAACAGGTGCCAGACTGTGGCAACTAGGGGAATTTCACAGTAAGTTCATTGCAGTGTTAATGTAAGCCTTACTTGTGACTAATAAATCAACTTCACTTCATGAGGTGCAAGTACACGCATAATGCTGGTAGGGAGGTCGTTCCAGCACTTTGACTTGGCAACATGGAAGGAACATTTGATTTGATTTATTATTGTCACATGTATTAACATAGTGTGAAAAGTATTGTTTCTTACGCGCTAAACAGACAAAACATACTGTTTATAGAGAAGGAAATGAGAGAGTGCTGAATGTAGTGTTACAGTCACAGCTAGGGTGTAGAGAAAGATCAACTTAATGCAAGGAAAGTCCATTCAACACTTTGACAGCAGCAGGGAAGAAGCTGTTCTTGAGTCGGTTGGTACGTGACCTCAGACTTTTGTATCTTTTTCCTGAAGGAAGAAGGTGGAAGAGAGAATGTCCGGGGTGCGTGGGGTCCTTAATTATGCTGGCTGCTTTGCCGAGGCAGCGGGAAGTGTAGACAGAGTCAAATGATGGGAGACTGGTTTGTGTGATGGATTGGGCTACATTCATGACCTTTAGTAGTTTCTTGCGGTCTTGGGCAGAGCAGGAGCCATACCAAGCTGTGATACAACCAGAAAGAATGCTTTCTATGGTGTATCTGTAAAAGTTGGTGAGGGTCGTAGCCGACATGCCAAATTTCCTTAGTCTTCTGAGAAAGTAGAGGCGTTAGTGGGCTTTCTTAACTGTAGTGTCGGCATGGGGGGGACCAGGACATGTTGTTGGTGATCTGGACACCTAAAAACTTGAAGCTCTCGACCCTTTCTACTTTGTCCCCGACAGGCCCCGACATGTAGACAGGGGTATGTTCACCTTTACCTTTCCTGAAGTTGGCGGGGCTTTCCAACCATTCCCGCTGGTGGGATCTTCTGGTCCTGTTGATGATGAACCTTCCCTGCTGTGGGTTCCCCAGCAGCAGAGAGGCTGCATTGACAACGACATTGACAAAAAGGCCCCGGCACCGGTCAATGACGAGCTGCCTCCGCCATGCAAAACACGCCATTGGATCGGGTGGGGTTGTGGGGGTTGGGGGGTTGGGGGGGGGGGGGGCGTGGCAAATCCCACCCATAGTTCCCAAAGTGACTTGGAGGGGAACTTGCAGATGGTGATGTTCTACACACTTGCTGCCATAGACGCCGTAGGTTTGGAAGGTGTTTTCAAAGAAGTCTTTGCACATTGTAATTTAGACACACGCTGCAGCCACAGTGTTCCAGTGGTGAAGGGAGTGAAAATATAAGGTGGTGAATGTTTTATAAAAACAGTCAATAATACACTCCTTCAGAGTTTGCAGCATGCCAATATATCCCAGCTGAGAAGTAAGCTGAACAATATTTTTTGCCATGAGCTTCTGCATCAAGGGGGGGCTGTCATTTTGTTCAAGAGAGAGGAAGAGTGAGAGGATTGTTATGGTGTTCACACGGGGGATCCTCAATACATCTCCCCTTGGGCTTCATGGTGTCTGGGTTGCCCCATTGAGCGAGAGGGGGGCTCATCCAATAGGAAATGAGCTGTGGGGCTTCAAACCCGCTGCCTCAACCTGGACTGGCATTGTGTGGGTCTGGGGCTCGGACTAAGCAGTGGATCTGGCCCTTCTCCACTTTGTAAACACAGGGTTATGGTGATGGAAGACTGGCCTTTGCGAGATTGTTACATGGATAATCTCTCAGAGGCAGCCAGAGACACAAAGACAGAACTTTTTCCACTCCTTCACACTCTACAGTACAGCTCATCCAAAACTATTAATGGAACCTATTTCACACCAAGTCCCCGTTCATCAAGCACCCCTATCCTCCTGATCTACATTAGATCCCAGCTCCATTACTGCTTTCAAATTGAAACAATTTGTCGCCCTTCCCCTCCAATCACTGAGACCACATCCAGCTCTGCACCCCATCCACAATTCTCTGTTCATCCAACTCTGGCCTCTTGTACATGTTCCCTTCCCCCCATTCCCCAGCACCCCTCACTATTCTCTATAATCTATGGCATCTTTTCAAATCATAGAATAGAATCCTACAGTGCAGAAGGAGGCCATTCAGCCCATCGAGTCTGTATCGACCACAATTTCACCCAGGCCCTATTTCCATAACCCCATGCATTTACCCTAGCTAGCCCCCTGACACTAAGGGGCAATTTATCATGGCCAATCCACCTAACCCGCACATCTTTGGAGTGTGGGAGGAAACCGGACCACCCGGAAGAAACCCACACAAACACGGGGAGAATGTGCAAACTCCACACAGACAGTGGCCCAAGCCAGGAATCAAACCCATGTCCCTGGCGCTGTGAGACAGCAGTGCTAACCACTGTACCACTGTGCACTTTGTTAACTTGTTGAAGGTCCTCATCCAAAGGTGGCTTCTGCATTATTCCCTGCCGCAGAACAAAGCCATGCAGCAAGCAGCAAACCATTCTGATAAGGAACTTTCTGAATTGTATTGAAGGAAGTCTCCAAACCTGTCCCAGCAGTAAAATCATTGCAAACCAATCTCCAAATGATCTACTTAATGAGGACTGCATTCGATCTGGTGGTAATTTCGATGGCAAGTGTGTGTTTCTGTGGGAACTGAACAAGGGCTAGCACTTGTCCCAAGAAAATAGCCCTTCACTTACTGATCACAGCAAGTCAGTGCCCCTTTAAATAATGCTGGAAATGGCCACCTCTTTTCTTTAATTCATTTGTGGGACTCAGGCATCACTGGCTGGCCAGCATTTATTGACCATCCCTAATTGCCCGAGGGCAGTTGAGAGTCAACCACATTGCTGTGGTTCTGGAGTTACATGTAGGCCAGACTGGGAAAGGGCAGCAGATTTCCTTCCCTAAAGGACATTAGTGAACCAGATGGGTTTTTCTGACAATCTGATAATACCACTAGGCCATCGCCTTCCCTTCCTTCTTGCTCTGTACGGGGTTAGGAAAGTAAAAATAAATCATATGCTATTACAGTATCCACTCCGGTTTAAATCACATTGCAAAACTACTTTGATTCAAACCACATGATTTGGTCACAGGAATCTGACATTGACATCTGTCACCCTGCCTCGGCTGTTTCTGGAACTCCCGCCCTGTGGTCTCAGCAATGTCAATGGGAGCGGTGGTCACTGCTAAGGCTGAACCAGCAGAGAGAGGGCCACGAGAGGAGACTAACCTTCCCAACCAGTTAAGTGGGGTCGGCGGTCACTGGGATCAGTCAGACATGCTTCGGTGATGGGGTGGGGGGAGGGTTGGGTTGGTGAGAATGTTGGGTTTGGGGATGTTGGATGTTGCCACAGGGGCGAAGATTGCTGTGGGGCTCCTCAATAAATCATAGTGTGCTTGATTAAATGTGCACTCCCAACACTCCCCCCACCCCGCCCCCGCGTCCCCCATCCCCTCCCTCCTCCACCAAGTATGCAGGGAGGCTGCAGTCTGGCAGTCTCCCCTAGCAGCACAAGACCCCTACCCATTTTTGATAAAATGCCAGCAGCAGTGGGAGGAGATCCTTCGTTGGTCACCTAAGTGGCTCAACTGGCTTCTGGTCAGACGGCTGGGGTCCACACTCCCTGCTGCCTGTAAAATGCCATGGTGGCAAGAAGGCAAAGGGCACTTCACCCATGCACCATTTTCCAGGTGCCCATGCCTTCCCGACCTGTCCCCAGGGGGCTGGTGAAACCAAGTCAATTCACATCCAGTGATAGACCTGCCTCTGGAAGAACCAGCCAGTGCAGAATTTCCAGCTTCAAAATCAACTCTCCGCCTAAATAAGTGTTGTGCCCCAAATTAATTCAACTGGAAGCTAACTCCACAGGCAAATCGAAACCTAACCTGAGGAGATTGTCTTAAATAAACCACTTTTAAAATGATTTGTCCATGGGATTTGATCTTTGCAAGTAAGACCAGCACAAAGTTGGGCGGCACGATGGCACAGTGGCTAGCACTACTGCCTCACAGCGCCAGGGACCCTGATTCAATTCCGGTCTTGGCTTACTGTCTGTGCGGAGTTTGCACGTTCTCCCCGTGTCTGCGTGGGTTTCCTCCGAGTGCTCCGGTTGCTCCCACACTCCAAAGATGTGCAGGTTAGGTTGATTGGCCATGATAAATTTCCCCTTAGACTCCAGGGAGATAAGCAGGGTAAATAGTCGGGTAATGGGATAGTGCCTGGGTGGGATTGTTATCGCTACAGGTTCGATGGGCTGAATGGCCTCTTTCTGTACTGTAGCGATTCTATGATATAAAGTTATGTTTCGCATGGTTGGCACCTCTTATAAGCTGAGGGACAATGAACATACATGACTGTGTGTCATGATATGCTGGCCAGGTCTGACTGACTCTGCTGCACAGGAATGCCATGAAAGTGCATAGACTGCAAAATTTCAAGACCATGGCTCACCACCACCTTCTCAAAGGCAATTAGGGAAGAATAATAAAAGCTGGCCGAACCAGTAATGTTGAGATCTCAAGTGTAAATTTAAAAAAGACAACCATGTCCAGGTATTTTTTGGAGTGGAATTTATCAGCCAGCACACACACATATATATATCGACACGACTTTAATTTCACAGTTTGTAAATCACTGTCATCTCCTGTTGAAATTCATTTTACATGGAATAATGTCCCAATGTGTCATCTATTTTGCTTCAGGTCATTTAGTTAGATTTACCACCTAACAATGGGTGAATTAAGTGTCGCGTCAGAAATTAAATTTGAAGACATCTCAAACCCAACTCCAAACCACAGTGGGGTGAGGGTGGGTGATAATAAGGGGCACCAGCCAACACCTTTCCAGAAAGTTGTAATGAAGCTGGCAGCCTCAGATACCACCTGATTTACAGATCTAACTGCAGCTTGCTGAGCTTTCCCAACCTTGTAAAGTTTCAGGAGAAGGTTAGCATCCTCACAAGTGCTTGGGAGGTCATGAGAGGATCCCTTCAGCCACACAAGCTCTCCAACCCACCTCCTTCCTCCTCCAACCACCTTAAAGAACTCCAAGTGTAAGCCCCACTTACCCCACCCCACAGCCCCCCAAATCCCAACAAGGTCAGGGATCACTCTCATCAGCCCTCCCTGGGTCTGAGTTTGAAATCCAAGAATTTATGGGGAGACGGTGGTGTAGTGGTAATGTCACTGGACTAGTAATGATGTGGAGATGCCGGTGGACTGGGGTAAACACAGTAAGAAGTCTCACAACACCAGGTTAAAGTCCAACAGGTTTATTTGGTAGCACAAGCCACAAGCTTTCGGAGCGCTGCCCCTTCATCGGGTGAATGGGAGTTCTGTTCACAAACAGGGCATATAAAGACACAAACTCAATTTACAAAATAATGGTTGGAATGCGAGTCTTTACAGGTAATCAAGTCTTAAAGGTACAGACAATGTGAGTGGCGAGAGGGTTAAGCACAGGTTAAAGAGATGTGTATTGTCTCCAGCCAGGACAGTTAGTGAGATTTTGCAAGCCCAGACAAGTCATGGGGGTTACACATCTCTTTAACCTGTGCTTAACCCTTTCTCCCCTCACATTGTCTGTACCTTTAAGACTTGATTACCTGTAAAGATTCGCATTCCAACCATTATTTTGTAAATTGTGTTTGTGTCTTTATATGCCCTGTTTGTGAACTGAAATCCCACTCACCTGTTGAAGGAGCAGCGCTCTGAAAGCTAGTGGCTTTTGCTACCAAATAAACCTGTTGGACTTTAACCTGGTGTTGTGAGACTTCTTACTGGACTAGTAATCCAGAGGCGATGGTGACCATGAAACTATCATCAATCACTATAAAGTCCAAGTGGCTCACTAATACTCTTTAGGGAAGGAAATCTGTCATCCTTATCTGGTCTGACCTAGATGTGACTCCAGACCCCACAGCAATGTGGTTGAGTCTTATCTGCGCCCTGCAAGGGCAACTAGGGATGGACAACAAATGCTGGTATTGCCAGCGACACCCACATCCCATGAAAAAAAATCAATTGGATGTCGCCTTGGAATGGGGAATTGGACCTTCCCCCCACTCCCCTCAGGTTTGGACACCACACTAGGGATGGAGGATTTGCACCCTGTATTTGACTACATACCCCCTTTCACAAATCATTGGCTGCTTGCATCTGGAACCTGCACTGGAGTCCTCCCCGCCTGTTGATTAGCCTGAATTTTGTGCAGAGAACCTGCCAGGGACGAAAGCTGTGGAGTCAAAACAGGATGTAGGGAAAACTGGACTTCTGGGTTTCCCATCCAAACCTCCACGCCCTGGCTAACGTAACCAACCCTGAAAATATCCAGGCCATGGTTTCCAACTGGGGGACGATCAAATCCCGAGGCCATCAATGTAAGATGGTCACCAAAATATCAGATAGAGCTTCAAAAGAAACATTTTTGCCCAAGGGAGTGGTGGGGAAAATGCAGAACTCAATCCCACAGGGAACAGTTGAGGCAAATGGTATGGATGCATTTAAGAGAAAGCGCAATAAGCAAACGAAGAAGAAGGAAACAGTATATGTTGATAAAGTTAGGTGAGGATGAATGGGAGGAGGTTCAAATGGAGCATAAACACTGGCATAGACTGTTTGGGCCAAATGGCCTGTTTCGAAGCTGCATATCCAATGTAATTTTATGTAATTGCTTCTTCAATTGCCATGACATTGCACTCATACTTCTATGTTGAAAATAAAAGGCATTTTGCTGCTGGCTTGATAGATTTTAATGCATCATGTGCTGCAGATACAGCAGCTGATTCAACACAATTGAAGTTAATCTATCAGATAATGAAAGCCTATTGTGAACAAAACCACAGAGGCGCATATTAAATTTACACTAGAGCTACAAAAAAATAATAATCTGTGAATGAAGGGGTTACTTCCAAGAAGTGATACTATCAGATGTTAATAATGACCTTGTTCTGCGCTTCCACAACTTTCTATTCTAAATGTTAATGTGACTTAACACAGCAGCGCCCATTACACCTTCTAGCCCTAGGTTCTCAGTGTTCTTTTAAGTTCGTTCCTGTGATATTGTCGCTGTCAAACTATTTCTTTAGCATCACATCACATGTAATGAGCTGCTTTTAACTTCCCATTTTTTTCAGCAGATCAAAGGGACAACAATTCCTTATGTAACTGCGTGCCTTTGGCAGAAATAGTTTCCTCTTTGCTGTTTCCAACTCAAAGCTTCTGACACTTAGGCTTTGTGAGCTTGGTTGGATGCATTTTCTTTTGATTTTCTTCTAAGTGGGAAATTAAAGGGGAACTAAGTGCAGCAGCAAAGTAAGAATGTGACGTGCGCTTCTCTTTTGCCCTCCTTCGGGACTTTTAACCCAGAGGAGATTCCAATCAGACAAGGGACAGACCAAGTACAAACATACTCACTGGCCTAAATTTCAGGGCTGGACCATTTTAACCCCTGGCCCTCGGTTATACAGTCAGAGTTTTAACAACACCAGGTTAAAGTCCAACAGGTTTATTTGGTAGCAAATACCATTAGCTTTCGGAGCGCTCCGAAAGCTAATGGCTTTTGCTACCAAATAAACCTGTTGGACTTTAACCTGGTGTTGTTAAAACTCTGACTGTGTTCACCCCAGTCCAACGCCGGCATCTCCACATCTTGACTACCCTCGGTTATACACAGTGTTCAACTTCTTGCCTGGAATTGGGCAGGAAGACGTTACAGAGAAGCTGTCAGCAGGGGATAATTGGGCAGCTTTTCCCCATAGCTATAAGCTTCCAGGTGAGTTAAGTTTCAAGTTTAAATGAGATAAGAAGGAGAATATAATTGCATTAGCAGCAGCTGGTACAGAGGAGGTTTAAGACCAAGATAGGGAGAATTATTTTCTTTCAGAATTCTCTTCCACAGACAGCAGTGGAAACTGGGTCATCGAATATATTCAAGGCTGCGTTAGGCAGATTATTTGATCGACATGGGGTCCAGAGATATGAGATTGGAGAGGGGTGCAGACAAGAGATGGAGTTGAGGCCGCAATCAAATCAGCCATTATCTTATTGAATGTCAATGCAGGTTCGAGGGACCGAATGGCCTGCTCCTAATTCTTGTGTTCTTGAGGGAAGGTGATGGTTGTGGGGGGGGGGGGGGGGGGGGGGGGGGGAGCGGAATGTGGGGTGTGGGTGCATGGTGGGGTGGGGGGGGGGCGGGGGTCGGTGGGAAGCAGACAGCTCATCCATCAAAGCCAGTGGGTTTAAACCAGCAGGTCAGAGGGAACAAGCCACAGGAGGGCGTGATTCTTGTGAGCATAAAAATGATTACGAATGAGGCCTGAAACCACGCCACCGCTGGCCAGCAGGAATCACCCTGTTTTTTGTGCTGGAACCAACATTCTGACAATTTTTAGTAAGATTTTGCCCAGTACATATTGTCAGAGCCTTATGTAACCCATATACCTGTCGATAATGCCCCTAAAGTAGGATTTGTACATGGGGCGGCGCAGTGGCACAGCGGTTAGCACTCTTGCCTCACAGCGCCAGTGACCTGGGTTCAATTCCCAGCTTGTCTGTGTGGAGTTTGCGCATTCTCCCTGTCTCTGCGTGGGTTTCCTCCGGATGCTCCAGTTTCCTCCCGCACTCCAAAGATGTCACTTTTAACATTTAAGAAAAACTTGGACGGGTTCATGGATGAGAGGGGTGTGGGAGGGATATGGTCCAAGTGCAGGTCAGTGGGACTAGGCAAAAAAAATGGTTCGGCACAGACAAGAAGGGCCAAACGGCCTGTTTCTGAGCTGTAATTTTCTATGGTTCTATGTGCGGGTTAGGTTGATTATCCATGCTAAATTGCCCCTTAGTTTCGGGGGATTAGAGGGTAAAATGTTTGGGGCTACGGGGATAGGGCCTGGGTGGGATTGCTGTCAGTGCAGGCTTGATGGGCCGAAAGGCCTCCTCCTGCACTGCAGGGATTCTATGATAATATGAGACTGTTGAGGTGTTCTGTGACTGCTGTAGCTGTGGGAATTAAGCACCAGGTGGCGCTGTGGAGCAAATTTCCTACGATGGCTCCTTTGATCTGAGCTACCCTGACATTTTTTGTAAATTGTTCTGTTGGACTAATTCTTAAAAATTAATTTAAAAAATAATTCCACTTCTGTTCGCTATATATTAAAAATTAATTTATTAAAATTTCTTCCACAGCACCTTCCAAACCAAAGATATCTGTCACCCAGAAGGACAAGGGCAGCAGACACATGGGAATGCCACAGCCCCAAGTTCCCCTCCGAGCCACCCACTTTGAGGAAAGGTTGAACAGGTTGGCCAATACCACTGGAGTTTAGAAGAATGAAATGTGATCTTGCTGAGACATGTCAGAAGCAGAGGGGATTTGACAGAGTGGATACCAGGATGTTGTTTCCACTTGTGAGGGAGACATGGGACACAGTTTAACGATAAGAGTTTAAGATGGAGGTGAGAATTCTTTGCTCCAAGAGGTCAGGAGTGTGTGGAATTCTCTTCCTCAGAAAGCAGTGGGTCATCAAATTTATACAAGGCAGAGGGGGGCAGGTTTCTGATAGACTTGAGGAGTCAAGGGTAATGGGGGCAGACAGGAAACTAGAGTTGATACCACTACAGATTAGTCACAGGAGCTGGATTTTATGTGTCCCTGCTGGGCATGTTTTAGGCAGGGTGCCCTGTAAAATAGGGCAGGTGCCCATCCCACCACCATCCCGCCAACCCCCATATTACGGGGGGATTTTAGCGCCCGCTCGCCATTTTAAAATAAATAAACATCAGTTTAGCTTGTTAACAAGCCAATTTACCCTGATAATGTATCGCCCATGCCATAGTGCAGTTCGATTGGCATGGGCAGCCAGGAAGGTGAGGCCATTTTTTAGAGAAACCTTTTTAAAGGGTAGGGACAAGTCTCCCAGCCCACTTCACTGCTCTAGCAGTGCAATGGGCTGGGACACATCGGCAGAGGCTGTTTAGTGGCACCCTACTGGGCACCACAGCCTCCGCGCATCTCCCAGACAAAGATTTTTCATGTAATCAGCTCCATGCCAGAAATCTGCACTGAGCTGATTTCCATATTAAAATTTGAATTTGAATGTGATTAGTGGGCCTGGAACTGAAGTCTCACTCTCCACACACAACCCGCCCCCCACCCCTGCCGGGAGTGGTGTCCTCCAGTGGGGTTTTACAACAGCTCCCAACTAACAGGGAGCAGGCGGCCCAACCCCCACTAGAAAGAACAGAAGCCATGGAAGCCCCTGCAGGAGGTCGGGGGTAAAAGGGAGTGCCCCCTGGGCAGTGCCAGCCTGGCCCCTGGCACTGCCCAAGGAGCAGGTGATGCCCAAGGGGCACCTTGGCACTGCCCAACGGGCATCAGGCAGTGCCAAGGGGATGGGGCCAGAGGGGGTGGGGTCTATTGGTGGGGTGAGGCCTACGGCAGGGGGAGGGGGAGAGATCAGTGGGGGTGGGGGGGGTCCTGTTGTCACCTGTCATCTTTGGGGTATGACCCTTGTGCATTTCCCACTCAGATAGTACCCCCCCTTTCTTACCTGCCTGCTCTTTAAAGCCCATCACTCCAATTCTCTCCCACGTCACCGCATCCCCTGCCCCTCCCACCATCTCCCTAAACACTCCCTGTCCAATATCCCGGTTTAACCTGGTTCCAGGAGCCCCGGCAGTGCCCATGAATACACTCCTGAATTCCTGAATTGGTCAGGATTACTGGAGCTTCTGAATCCGATTGGCTGGCTGGCTCCTGAGGGCAGGTCACCTACCCTACTGAGAGGTGGAAGTCCCACAGTTCACCCGCGGTGAGTTATGGCTATGGGGTGGATTGGCATGGAGCCAATTCGTTTCACACCAGAGGATGAGACATCTACTACCACCATCCGTCTCCCAGTACCGGTAATATGCTGCCCACGATTGTGTTGGATGGTGGAGCAGGTTCCAGGCTTGCCTGGTGGCATGATGGCACAGTGGTTAGCACTGCTGCCTCACAGCGCCAGGGACCTGGGTTCCATTCCTGCTTCGGGTGACTGTCTGTATGGAGTTTGCACATTCTCCCCGTGTCTGCATGGGTTTCCTCTGGGTGCTCCGGTTTCGTCCCACACTCCAAACAAGCTACATTGCCCCTTAGTGTCAGGGGAATTATGGCTCAAATCAATTCCAGCCTCCCAGACTGCCTGGATCCACTACAGTTTGCCTACTGCCGCAACAGGTCCACAGCAGGTGCCATTTCCCTGGCCCTGCACTCAACCCTGCACTCAACCTAGATAACAAAGATACTTAGGTCAGATTCCTATTTATTGACTGCAGCTCAGCCTTCAACACCATTGTTCCTCTGAAACTCATCTCCAAACTTTGTGGCCTGAGCCTCGGCAACTCTCTCTGTGACTGGATCCTGAACTTGCTAACTCACAGACCACAATCAGTAAGGATAGGCAACAACAACTCCTCCATGATCATCCTCAACACCGATGCCCCACAAGGCTATGTTCTCAGCCCCCTACTATACTCCTTATACACCTATGACTGTGTGGCCAAATTCCCCTCCAATTCGATTTTCAAGTTTGCTGATGACACCACCGTAGTGGGTCGGATCTCAAACAATGATGAGACAGAGTACAGGAATGGGATAGAAAATCGAGTGAACTGGTGCGGCAACAATAATCTCTCCCTCAATAATCTCTCGCACAAAACAAAGCAGATTGTCATCGACTTCAGGAAGCGTAGTGAAGAACATGCCCCTGTCTACATCAACGGGGATGAAGTAGAAATGGTCGAAAGCTTCAAGTTTTTAGGTGTCCAGATCATCAACAAGCTGCCCTGGTCCCCCCATGCCGACACTATAGTTAAGAAAGCCCACCAATGCCTCTACTTTCTCAGAAGACGAAGGAAATTTGGCTCGTCAGCTATGACTCTCACCAACTTTTACAGATGCACTATAAAAAGCATTCTCTCTGGTTGTATCACAGCTTGGTATGGTCCTGCTCTGCCCAAGATCACAAGAAGATACAAAAGGGCATGAGTGTAGCCCAATCCATCATGCAAACCAGCCTCCCATCCATTGACTCTGTCTACACTTCCCGCTGCCTTGGCAAAGCAGCCAGCATAATTAAGGACCCCACGCACCCCGGACATTCTCTTTTCCACCTTCTTCCATCGCGAAAAAGATACAAAAGTCTGAAGTCACGTACCAACCGACTCAAGAACGCTTCTTCCCTGCTGCTGTCAGACTTTTGAATGGACTTACCTTGCATTAAGTTGATCTTTCTCTACACCCTAGCTATGACTGTAACACTACATTCTGCACTGTCTCATTTCCTTCTCTATGAACAGTATGCTTTGTCTGTATAGCACGTAAGAAATAATACTTTTCACTGTATACCAATACGTGACAATAATAAATCAAATCAAAATCAAATCAGGGTAAATAAATTAGGTTGTGGGAGTAGGGCTGGGAGGGATTGTTGTTGGTGCAGGCTCGATGGGTCGAATGGCCTCCTTCTGCATTGTTGGGACTCTATGGTCTTTTTCCCCCTAACTGAAGTCCTCTTTTCCCCAGCCTGGTATCCCCGTTCTAACTTCCTTTTCCCCACTTACCCCACCACCCTACTGCTCTGACCTTGCTCTAACATCTTCCACCTCCCCACATCCCCCTACCCTCCTTTATTTCCCACCCCCATCCCCTCTGCTTCTAACCTCAATCTTCCTTCACGCTCTAGCCTCTCTTGGCGTCACAATCTTCCTGCCATCCTAGTCCTGCTCTCTCACCTGCAAACACCATTTCACAAGAGCAGACTCCTGGCAGGTCAACGAGAAACAAGAAGATTAACTGCTGGTGACTGATGTGAAGGTAAGTTCACATCGTTGCTTGTTTGAATCATAGAAACGCTGAAGTGAAGGAGGCCATCCATCGAGTCTGCACCGGCAACAATCCCATCTCATCCCTATCCCCGTAACCCTACATATTTACCCCACTAATCCCTCTAACCTACGCATCTCAGGACACTAAGGGTCAATTTAGCATGCCCAATCAACATAACCTGCACATCTTTGGAGTGTGGGAGGAACTGGAGCACCTGGAGGAAACCCACGCAGACACGGGGAGAACGTGCAGACTCTGCACAGACAGTGACCCAAGCCAGGAACTGAACCCAGGTCCCTTGAGCTGTGAGGCAGCAACTACAGTGCCACCCTTGTGGTGAGCTCCCTTTCCAAGCATAACTGTTTGATTCAGAGAGAATTAGTTTTAATTACTGTAGTTCTATAAAATGCTGAAATCCTTCACCTTCTTCCATGTTGACAATTTTTATTAAGACAACAATTTAGTCAGTCATTTTTTAAAAAAATGCAGCAAATTTAATTATCACAACACTGTAACACATACTTTTGCAGAGTCACGGATACAGGAACTGCGATGCAATGCGAAGCAACACAACAAACCACATGCCCTGCTACAGAACAAATGTATTTTTTGGTGAAAGACATCACCAAAGTTCACATTAAGCAACACATGCCGAGGAACACTGCTTTCAAGAACATTGCTTTCAGGCACTCTGATCCACCTTTATTTGTGAATACTGCCAGAGTGCATATTGAAGCAACTTTCCTTTCAAGATGAAAGTAGTGAACTTAGAATCATAGAATCCCTACAGTGCAGAAGGAAGCCATTCGGCCCATCGAGTCTGCACCAACCACATCCCACCCAGACCCTATTCCCGTAACCCCACATATTTACCCTGCTAATCCCCCTGACACTAGGAGTAATTTAGCATGGCCAATCCAACTAACCCGCACATCTTTGGACTGTGCGAGGAAACCGGAGCACGCAGAGGAAACCCACACAGACACGAGAGAATGTGCAATCTCCACACAGACAGTGACCTGAGGCTGGAATTGAACCTGGGTCCCTGGTGCTGTGAGGCAGCAGTGCTAACCACTGTGCCACCGTGCCGCATTTTAATCAAATACAATTGATACTATTTTGATCCGTGAAAAAAAACAATTCTCTGGAGAATGGTTTACACTAAGAGGCCATTCTTTAAATGGCCAAATTTCTAAAGTGCAAGTAGCAAAAGGGCAATGCAATCAACTTGATGATACAACAAACCCCTTCCTTCAGTATTTCGTATTTCTGTTTTGAGTAGACACCTACTACCAGGCTGGAAGAATCCTGGTATTTTAAGAGGAGCGGTGTTAATACTTGGGGCCCTGTTCTCTCTGCTGGAGTGCAGTGAGTGACAAGGTGAGATTAAGGTGGGAAAGAGGAGAAAATAATCACACACAAAAAGATTGGAAAAGAAAATGCCTATCATGGCTTGGACCACTTTTGGCACATTGTATTAAGTATTCCAGGATCAGGTATCACAAAGGGGAAAAATCCCTTAACTTCAAACTAAAGAAGAATACTCCCTGCTACACTAAGTGAAAATTCCTTTTCATTGCATCAGATGTTTTATCTGAATTTCCAGCACCAATGCTGTCATTTCTGCATCTTACATTTTGATTCAAAGTCAATCCTGTTTGTGGCGTCACACATCAACTTTTCAATACCATTTGAGTTTTAACTCTTGCTAAAATACTTCAGAATACTGTTGGACTTGGTAGACTTTTTTGGGTGTCTTGTTCCCGTGTTGGATCTTACTTTGCTGGCTTGCTTGGTAACATTTATCTTGGGCCTTGCCCTCTGCTGCTTCCAGTCCATCAGCAGTTCATCCTGGAGTTCCGGAGGCAGTTCTGAAAAGACCTTTGGATCCACACTGGAGGGGATGGACGCTGAGTTCTGAACCGTGGGCCTCTCAGGATCTATACTGCCCAGCTGCAAGGTTTCACACGGAGCTTGGTGGTCTTGCGTGGAGGCTGCTTTGTCATTAGAAGCAAGCGGCTGTGGCTGGGCCTCAGAATTATCTGGTGTACCGCTGTGAAAATCTACGTGTTGGGTATCAGAGCTGGAAATGGTCGGATTACAATCAGTGTCGGAAGGTAGCAGTAGTTTCCTCTGATCTTCCGTTAGTGACCTGAACACAAAGGTGCCTTTGCAGAGTGCTCTGTCAGCTGACTGCGTTTTGTTAATGTTACATTTCAGCTGACCCTGAGAAGTGCTGGCACCTGCAATAATTTCCTTCTGGATGTTCGCTGGGAGTTCTTTAAATACATCAAGGTCAATCCCAGGCGGTAGGTTAGAGTTTGGGAATGTCAGGCTTGATTTAACATGAGCAACCTGGTCTGACGTTCCTGATACAGATTCTCCGTCATTCCCCTTGCCCTGCGAGGGGTCTGCTGTATCTCCTCCTAAATCAGCATCGTCGGTGGACCCTCTGGACTCTCTGAGAAGTTGCCTGCGTACTTTCCCGTTGGGGCTCACGTCCAGTTTTCCTGGGGATTTCTGGGTTAAGTAGAATCCAATTGATCCCCTGATGGGGGAAGACAATGTGGGTTGAATAAGATTGGCAAAACACACGTTCAGAAGGCTTACATAGAACTGAAATCTTGTGTCCACCATCTTTTGAAACAGCTTCATCAGGATATCAACCAGTGGAGTCACAGTGTCACAGGGACCTGGTGAATAAAAAAATGAGGTAGAAACATTTAGGAAGAATGCACATAATAAAGTATGGGAAAAGCAAAGAATATCTGTCCCACCCACCAGACCATGTCCATGAGAAATTTCTGGATAAATACCTCCTGGTCTTCAAAATGAAAAACTAAAACTCTAGAACATCCATTTAATTCACCTCCTCATTGTTCAAACCCTGATCAACTGCTTTTAACAAATGAAAGGTCATTGATCACAGTACCACAGGAATTATTATAAATCGATTTATCTTTGCCCATATCCAGTCTTATTTAGGATGTTTTTATCACGTAGACTGTCATCTGAAAAGGAACAACATGCAGGGTTACAGGGAGAAGGCGGGGGAATGGTACTCGGTCAACTGTTCACTTGGGGAGACAGTACAGACCCGATGGACCAAATGGCCTCCTTCTGCGCTGCAACAATTCTGTGATTTTCTTTATTTCTGTCACAGGTTTTCTCCAAGGTGCCAACTCTATCCTTGGATATGGTTCCACTTACATTTTGTGGCCATTATTCGCATTATGTTAGCTGCGATAGTGAATGCTGGAAGACTATTCAACAACAGCAGAGTCATACCCTCACCTCAACTAGAGTTCATGCTACTAGTCACTCACTACCCATTGATGCCTGTTGGAATGCGGTGAGGAGGTGCTAAATGAGGACAGGAAGGAGTTTCCTCAGAACATCACCTCCATTCTGCAGCTCATTCACACAATGCCTGCTGACATTACTGTTTGGGTTTATATGTGAATAGTTGTATGCATTGCAGCAACCTGAGAACTGTGGTGCAGAGGAGTCAGTACTTTCAGAAGAGGAGAACAATTAAGAGGCAGAGTTTTAAATAAATGCTCACTTGCGATGAAATTTTACTTTAAAAAAATCAATGTATGTGAAGCCAATTATAAGTATTATGAAAAAGGAACACAGGATACCATTAATAATGTGGGAAAACTTTTAGATTTGATACGAAGTCTAACAAGCAAATGGCAAATTAAATTTCATGTTGACAAATGTAAAGTTGTTTAATAAGTGGAAGGAAATGTGAGACAAAGATTCATTACAAGAGAACAGAAAGTTACCAGACAAAAGTTTCTCAGCCTCAAGTTTCTTAGATAGAGAATCTGGTGAACTGGTGCAGCAACAATAATCTCTCCTTCAATGTCAACAAAACGAAGGAGATTGTCATCGACTTCAGGAAGCGTAAAGGAGAATATGCCCCTATCTACATCAATGGGGACGAAGTAGAAAGGGTCGAGAGCTTCAGGTTTTTAGTGTCCAGATCACCAACAACCTGTCGTGGTCCCACCATGCCGACACTATAGTTAAGAAAGCCCACCAACGCCTCTACTTTCTCAGAAGACTAAGGAAATTTGGTATGTCAGCTACGACTCTCACCAACTTTTACAGATGCACCATAGAAAGCATTCTTTTTGGTTGTATCACAGCGTGGTATGGCTCCTGCTCTGCCCAAGACCGCAAAGAACTACAAAAGTTCGTGAATGTAGCCCAATCGATCACGCAAACCATCCTCCCATCCATTGACTCTGTCTACACTTCCCGCTGCCTCGGGAAAGCAGCCAGCATAATTAAGGATCCCACGCACCCCGGACATTCTCTCTTTCACCTTTTTCCTTCGGGAATAAGATACAAAAGTCTGAGGTCATGTACCAACCGACTCAAGAACAGCTTCTTCCCTGCTGCTATCAGACTTTTGAATGGACTTACCGTGCATTAAGTTGATCTTTCTCTACACCCTAGCCATGACTGTAACACTACATTCTGCACTCTCTCATTTTCTTCTCAATGAACAGTATGTTTTGTCTGTATAGCGCGCAAGAAACAATACTTTTCACTGTATGTTAATACATGTGACAATAATAAATCAAATCAAAATCAAATCAAACCAAATTTAGAGCCAAAAATGCACCTAAAATTGCACCCAAACTTCCAATAAAGTTAGGCTCAGTTATTCTCATTTGAATACGATCCAATTTAAAATTGGCATAAATCCACATCAACAATCAGGAGGGCCCATGCAGGAACAACATCGATAACAATTTTTAAAAAATGCTTTAAAAATTGTAATACACACCAGAAGAATAACTTCCTTTTCTGCTATGCCTAAAAATCTGACACTCATCTGAACAAATGAAATTGGAGAACAGCTTATACTGTGGCCAGTCTTGTTGATGGAGGTTCAGGTGGTGAGTTTGAAAGATCACAGAGTAATTATGTGCATAACTAACTCCTCCCAAGTGAGCGTGATCCTTTTAGCCATTATCCAGATTCCACCCATCTCAGAGAGCAAATGTGGAGGAAATGCTATACCCTCAATGGGGAAACATGTGTCAACATTTACTTGCATCATCACTGATGCCAGTAGAGAGGTGTTTCCAATGTTATATAACCAATGGTTGTCAGAACACCTGCTACATAGTATGTGGAGAGTTAACATCAAAACATTTGGCTGAACCTAAACTGAAGTTGGGGAGGCAGTGGCGTAATGGTATTGTCACTGGCTAGTAATCCAGAGACCCAGGGTAATGCTCTGGGACACTGGTTTGAATCCCACCATGGCAGAGGGTGGAATATGAATTCAATAAAAACCTGGAATTAAGTGTCTAATGGCGACCATGAAACGATTGTTGATAGATGCAAACACCCAACTAGTTCACCCCCTCCTCTTATCTATACTACCGGCCTGTAGTAGTATAGATTAGAGAAGGGGGTGACGCTTGGAGTACAATTGTAATTAAAAAATCTTTTATGAATATTCACTATCTGTAGTGTTTTCTTACAATTATTTTGTTGAGGGCTGCTGGATCCCTCTTCATTCATCCAGTCTCCGAGTTGACTGGCATTCAAAGGACCATCAAAGTGACTTGTGCCCAAAAGCCTGACTCTCCCATCCTTCTCTCCTGTAGATTCTGGCCCCATCTCTAAGTTTACATTGCCTCACTTGTCATTCTTCTACATTCTTGACTGTCCCTTGGGGGAGTACAGCACCAGGGGTCATAGTTTGAGGATAAGGGGTACATCTTTTAGGACTGAGGCGAGGAGAAATTTCTTCACCTGGAGAGTGGTGAATGTGTGGGATTCACTGGTGCGGCCGCACTTGGAGTACTGTGTGCAGTTCTGGTCCCCACATTACAGGAAGGATGTGGAGGCTTTGGAGAGGGTGCAGAGGAGGTTTACCAGGATGTTGCCTGGTATGGAGGGGAGATCCTATGAGGAGAGGCTGAGGGATTTGGGATTGTTTTCGCTGGAAAGGCGGCGGCTAAGAGGGGATCTTATTGAAACATATAAGATGATTAGAGGTTTAGATAGGGTGGATAGTGATAGCCTTTTTCCTCTGATGGAGAAATCCAGCACGAGGGGGCATGGCTTTAAATTGAGGGGGGGTAGTTATAGAACCGATGTCAGGGGTAGGTTCTTTACCCAGAGGGTGGTGAGGGATTGGAATGCCCTGCCAGCATCAGTAGTAAATGCGCCTAGTTTGGGGGCGTTTAAGAGATCCGTAGATAGGTTCATGGACGAAAAGAAATTGGTTTAGGTTGGAGGGTCACAGTTTTTTTTTAACTGGTCGGTGCAACATCGTGGGCCGAAGGGCCTGTTCTGCGCTGTAATGTTCTATGTTCTATGTTCTATGTTCTACTACCACAGAAAGTGTCGAGGACAAAATATTGTGTGATTTCAAGAAGAAATTAGATATAGCTCTTAGGGCTAAAGGGATCAAGGATATGGGAGGGAAGACGGGATCAGAATATTGAATTTGATGATCAGCCATGATCATATTGAATGGCGGAGCAGGCTCAAAGGGCCAAATGGCCTACTCCTGCTTCTAGTTTTTATGTCTCTACGTTTAGGGTTCATGGTGGGAGATATAGGAGGGATGTCCGAGGTAGGTTCTTTACTCAGAGAGTGGTTGGGGTGTGGAATGGGCCGCCTGCTGTGATAGTGGAGTCAGACAGTTTAGGAACATTTAAGCGGTTATTGGATAGGCACATGGAGCACACCAGGATGATAGGGAGTGGGATAGCTTGATCTTGGTTTCAGATAAAGCTCGGCACAACATCGTGGGCCGAAGGGCCTGTTCTGTGCTGTACTGTTCTATGTTCTATGTTGCAGCTCATCCACATCAGTGTTGTCATGATATTTTGACTTAATTTTGACTGCAGCCTGTGTGCACTGGGATTCCCTCCCAGTGATACAGAACCTTTGACTTCATTGGGTGAGATGCTAAGATCCCGGAGTTCAAGCTGCTGCCTGCCCTCAACTGGAATCCAACCCTCCATCTGTCCTTGAGAGTGACTGGATTCGTGAGGCAAAATCATTACTTCTATCCCCCAGGAAAATCAGCAGGTGGGGAAGAAAAGTTTTTCTTTTATCCATCTCCTCCCTGCCCCACCCCCACTGAGAACAAAACTGTATAGCTGAGAGAAGAGATGGAAACTCTTTCACTTCCAACAAGACTGAGAGATTGGGGGGGACGAAGAATTTAACTCAGGTTTGGCACAGACTTAAGGTAATTGGCAAAAGAAGCATTGGAGACATGAGGAGAAACTTTTCACACAGCGAATGGTTTAGGTCTGGAACGCACTGCCTGAGAGCGTGGTGGAGGTAGGTTTGACTGCGGCATTCAAGAAGGAATTGGATTATTAACTGGAAAGAAAAGGAAGAACTGCCTGGAAAGGTAGATAACCCCTCACCCACCCTCCTCCCACGGAGAGACAAAAATAAGGCTGGGAAGGTTACAAACTTATGGTTGGGGAAGTCAACAGGACACTTCACTGACAGCCTCTTGCTTCACCATCTCCCCTGCCTTTGCTAACCCCCTTGTACCTCTTCACTTAATATCCTCCATAGTCTCCCCTTTTCCTTTCTCATCTTCCTCACCACCCTTCTCCTCCCCCCACCACCTGGGTTTGTTATACCTCCACTCATTAACCTTACTTGGCCTGATGCTCTCTCCACTCACATTGTTTTGTTTCTTAAAGACTTGATTAGTTGTAAGTATTCGCATTCCAACCATTATTCATGTAAATTGAGGTTGTGTCTTTATATGCTCTGTTTGTGAACAGAATTCCCACTCACCTGAAGAAGGGGCTTGCAGCTCCGAAAGCTTGTGTGGCTTTTGCTACCAAATAAACCTGTTGGACTTTAACCTGGTGTTGTTAAACTTCTTACTGTGTTTACCCCAGTCCAACGCCGGCATCTCCACATCATGACTACCTCCAGACCAACATCCAAAGTAAATTCACTTTTCCTGACCTTATCTGGGAATAGCATCAAGAAATCTACTACTTTGGGAACGTGTTCTTTACTCAAAGGGCAAACAAACTGCAGTGGAGTTATGGACATTAGGGGCATTCATGGTGTAATTGAATACAGTTGGGGAAATGAAGAATGGAGTAGAGCGTGGAGTGTTGGTGGAGCCAACGACACACCTTTCACTGTCTGGGTTTCATTTAAAAGCAATACGAGTGAAAGCTGTCCTTTGCCCTTAAGGTAAGTATGAGTGCGCCTCAGTAATTCGCAATACTCCAAGAGGTAAATTTCATAAGATAGTTTTCAATATTGCAAATCATGTGAATTATACCAAAGGGTTCAATGACGTGAACATCACCTGTATAAATTTTCTGCATTAGTTGATTTGGAACAGGGCATTGTCGACTCTCCCGATTGAACCATTTGTTGGAAGCTGAAGATCGTCTAATTGTTAGCCGTATGGTCCGTGGTACACGCCCATCTTTCTGCAACCTGCAACAACATCCACAATGTCCTCTAGGCAAATATACTTTGTTCACTGAAGCCCAGATCTGTACAGTTTTATAAAATATTGAAGATCACATTATTGTACAGCTGCCTCACAACGCCAGGGACCCGGGTTTGATTCCTGGCTTGGGTCACTGTGCAGAGTCTGCATGTTCTCCCGTGTTTGTGTGGGTTTCCTCCGGGTGCTCCAGTTTCCTCCCACAGTCTGAAAGATGTGCTGGTTAGGTGGATTGGCCATGCTAAATTCTCCCTCAGTGTAACCGAACAGGCGCCATAGTGTGGCGACTAGGGAATTTTCACAGTAACTTCATTGCAGTGTTAATGTAAGCCTACTTGCGACTAATAAATAAACTTTAATTTTACTTGTACTTAAGAAGTCCCAGTTTCTCCATTGCTAAAATAACTCGGAAAAGCTTTGCAAAGTCTACGCTGCACAACCACCAATGGGATGTAGCGTTTTTGTTTTACAAACATTTCTGAATTCTTTTGTCAGTTTTGTATTCAGCAAGGTGAGGGATGTTAATGATTGGAAATACCACACTTCGCATTTTAATGTTTGCTTGTTTATTTATTAGTGTCACAATTAGGTTTACATTAACACTGCAATGAAGTTACTGTGAAAATCCCCTAGTTGCCACACTCCGGCGCCTGTTCGCGTAGACTGAGGGAGAATTTAGCATGGCCAATGCACCTAACCAGCACGTCTTTCGGACTGTGGGAGGAAACCGGAGCACCCGGAGGAAACCCACGCAGACACGGGGAGAACGTGCAGACTCCGCACAGACAGTGACCCAAGCCGGGAATCGAACCCGGATCCCTGGTGCTGTGACGCAGCAGTACTAACCATTTTGCTGCCGATTTTAAGCAGTCAGTGTGAGAGTCGCTCTTATGTCAGGGTATAACTCAATTGAAGAGACTGATATCTTGGACAGAACTTATCTTCCCTTGGATAAACACTGGCTAATGTGCAAAAGTCAGCATGGATTTGTTAAGGGAAGGCCATGTTTGACAAATTTAATAAACTTTTTTGAGGACGTAACCAGGAGTGTTGATAAGGGTAGCACATTTGATGTGGTCTATATGGACTTTAGCAAGGATTTTGATAAGGTCCCTCATGGCAGACTGGTCAAGAAAGTAAGGGCCCATGGGATTCGGGGCAAAATGGCACATTGGATCCAAAATTGGCTGAGAGGCAGAAGCAGAGAGTGATGGTAGAGAGATGTTTCTGTGACTGGAAATGCATTTCCAAAGGTGTTCCGCAAGGTTCAGTGCAGGGGCCCTTGCTATTGTCGGTGTAGATTAATGATCTGGACTTAAATGTAGGGGGCATGATAAAGAAGTTCAAGGATGACACAAAAATTAGTAGGGTGGTATATAGTGAGGATAATAACCATTGACTGCAGGTGGGCAGAGCAGTGGTAAGTGGAATTCAACCTGGAAAATTGTGAGGTAATGCACTTGGGAAGGGCTAACAAGGCAAAGTGCTGAAGATCAGAGGGACCCAGGAGTGAATATCCACAGATCCATGAAGATGGCAGGGCAGGCAGATAAATAAGGTGGTTAGGAAGCCATAAGGGATACTTGCCTTTATTAACCGAGGCATAAAATATAGGAGTAGGGAGGTCATGCTGAAACTATATAAAATGCTGGTTAGGCCACAGCTGGAGTGTTGCGTGCAGTTCTAGTCATCACATTCTAAGAAGGATATGATTGCATTGGAGGAGAGGGTGCAGAGGAGATTTACCAGGATACTGCCCGGGCTGGAGGGTTTGAGCTAAGAGGAAAGATTGGATAGGCTGGAGCTGTTTTCCTTGGAGAAACGAAGGTTGAGAGGGGACCTGATGGAGCTATTAAGATTATGAGGGGCATAGATAGGGTGAATAGAAAGGAACTTTCTCTATTCGTAGAGCGGTCAATACCCAGGAGGCATAGATTTATGGTAAGAAGTAGTGGCTTGGAGGGGAACTGAGGAGAAACCTTTTCACTCAGAGTGGTGGGAGTCTGGGACTCTGCCTGAAAGAGCGGATGAATCAGAAATTGTCGTAACATTCAAGAAATATTTAGATATTTACTTGCATTGCCTTAACCTCCAAGGCTATGGGCCAAGCATTGGAAAATGGGATTTGTGCAGTCAGGTCTTTGTTGACTGGCATGGACAGCTTGGTCTGAATAGCTTCCTTCTGTCCTGTAAACCTCTGTGAATCTATGTTAAGCTGTGTTAAAAGGTGCTATCAAAATGCAAGCTTTTCTGGTTATGGTAGGTTTTCATGGACAGATAGTTTGGGTTAGCTCTCCTGAACTCCGAACTGTGTTGAGAAGGAGAGTCAAGCTATTCTGCCACAGCCTTCACTTCAGAGGAACCCTACCACATCACTATGATGCTTTTCAATTCTACTCTTGCCAATTAATTTAACCTTACTTTCTTTATTAAAATGGGGGATAAAAACAGCAGAGCCCAGAATGCGTCGCTGCTCTGAGAGATTTTGCCTAGTGTTTTTGCCGGAGCAGCGGAAACTAGGCCAGGCTCTAGCTGGGTTGGGTTGCAAGCTGATGCCCAGATTTATTGAATGTCCGAGTGGGGGTGGACAAAGAAGAACAAAGAACAGTACAGTACAGGAAACAGGCCCTTCGGCCCTCCAAGCCTGTGCCGCTCCTTGGTCCAACTAGACCAATCGCTTGTATCCCTCCATTCCCAGGCTGCTCATGTGACTATCCAGGTAAGTCTTAAACGATGTCAGCGTGCCTGCCTCCACCACCCTACTTGGCAGCGCATTCCAGGCCCCCACCACCCTCTGTGTAAAAAACATCCCTCTGATATCTGAGTTATACTTCGCCCCTCTCACCTTGAGCCCGTGACCCCTCGTGATCGTCACCTCCGACCTGGGAAAAAGCTTCCCACTGTTCACCCTATCTATCCCCTTCATAATCTTGTACACCTCTATTAGATCTCCCCTCATTCTCCGTCTTTCCAGGGAGAACAACCCCAGTTTACCCAATCTCTCCTCATAGCTAAGACCCTCCATACCAGGCAACATCCTGGTAAACCTTCTCTGCACTCTCTCTAACGCCTCCACGTCCTTCTGGTAGTGCGGCGACCAGAACTGGACGCAGTACTCCAAATGTGGCCTAACCAGCGTTCTATACAGCTGCATCATCAGACTCCAGCTTTTATACTCTATACCCCGTCCTATAAAGGCAAGCATACCATATGTCTTCTTCACCACCTTCTCCACCTGTGTTGCCACCTTCAAGGATTTGTGGACTTGCACACCGAGGTCCCTCTGTGTTTCTATACTCCTGATGACTCTGCCATTTATTGTATAACTCCTCCCTACATTATTTCTTCCAAAATGCATCACCTCGCATTTATCCGGATTAAACTCCATCTGCCACCTCTCCGCCCAATTTTCCAGCCTATTTATATCCTGCTGTATTGCCCGACAATGCTCTTCGCTATCCGCAAGTCCAGCCATCTTCGTGTCATCCGCAAACTTGCTGATTACACCAGTTACACCTTCTTCCAAATCATTTATATATATCACAAATAGCAGAGGTCCCAGTACAGAGCCCTGCGGAACACCACTGGTCACAGACCTCCAGCCGGAAAAAGACCCTTCGACCACTACCCTCTGTCTCCTATGGCCAAGTAAGAAGTCTCACAACACCAGGTTAAGGTCCAACAGGTTTATTTGGTAGCAAATACCATAAGCTTTCGGAGCGCTGCCCCTTCGTCAGATGGAGTGAAAATCTGTTCTCCAACAGTGCACAGAGACACAACATCAAGTTACAGAATACTAATTAGAATGCAAATCTCTACAGCCAGCCAGGTCTTAAAGATAAAGTGGGTGGAGGGAACATTAAACACAGGTTAAAGAGATGTGTATTGTCTCCAGACAGAACGGTTAGTAAGATTCTGCAAAATCAGGAGGCAAGCTGTGGGGGTTACTGATAATGTGACATAAATCCAACATCCCGGTTTAGGCCGTCCTCATGTGTGCGGAACTTGGCTATCAGTTTCTGCTCAGCGACTCTGCGCTGTCGCGTGTCGTGAAGGCCGCCTTGGAGAACGCTTACCTGAAGATCCAAGGCTGAATGCCCGTGACTGCTGAAGTGCTTGCAGAGCCTCTGGCTCTGATCTTCAGGTCGTCGTTGGCCTCTGGTATAGTACCAGAAGATTGGAGGTTAGCGAATGTTGTCCCATTGTTTAAGAAGGGGAACAGAGACTTCCCCGGGAATTATAGACCGGTGAGTCTCACTTCTGTTGTCGGCAAGATGTTGGAAAAAATTATAAGGGATAGGATTTATAGTTATTTGGAGAGTAATGAATTGATAGGTGATAGTCAGCATGGTTTTGTGGCAGGTAGGTCGTGCCTTACTAACCTTATTGAGTTTTTTGAGAAAGTGACCAAGGAGGTGGATGGGGGCAAGGCAGTGGACGTGGTATATATGGATTTTAGTAAGGCGTTTGATAAGGTTCACCATGGTAGGCTTCTGCAGAAAATGCAGATGTATGGGATTGGGGGTGATCTAGGAAATTGGATCAGGAATTGGCTAGCGGATAGGAAACAGAGGGTGGTGGTTGATAGTAAATATTCATCATGGAGTGCGGTTACAAGTGGTGTACCTCAGGGATCTGTTTTGGGGCCACTGCTGTTTGTAATATTTATTAATGATCTGGATGAGGGTATAGTTGGGTGGATTAGCAAATTTGCTGATGACACCAAAGTCGGTGGTGTGGTAGACAGTGAGGAAGGGTGTCGTAGTTTGCAGGAAGACTTAGACAGGTTGCAAAGTTGGGCCGAGAGGTGGCGGATGGAGTTTAATGCGGAGAAGTGTGAGGTAATTCACTTTGGTAGGAATAACAGATGTGTTGAGTATAGGGCTAACGGGAGGACTTTGAATAGTGTGGAGGAGCAGAGGGATCTAGGTGTATGTGTGCATAGATCCCTGAAAGTTGGGAATCAAGTAGATAAGGTTGTTAAGAAGGCATATGGTGTCTTGGCGTTTATTGGTAGGGGGATTGAATTTAGGAGTCGTAGCGTTATGTTGCAACTGTACACAACTCTGGTGCGGCCGCACTTGGAGTACTGTGTGCAGTTCTGGTCCCCACATTACAGGAAGGATGTGGAGGCTTTGGAGAGGGTGCAGAGGAGGTTTACCAGGATGTTGCCTGGTATGGAGGGGAGATCCTATGAGGAGAGGCTGAGGGATTTGGGATTGTTTTCGCTGGAAAGGCGGCGGCTAAGAGGGGATCTTATTGAAACATATAAGATGATTAGAGGTTTAGATAGGGTGGATAGTGATAGCCTTTTTCCTCTGATGGAGAAATCCAGCACGAGGGGGCATGGCTTTAAATTGAGGGGGGGTAGTTATAGAACCGATGTCAGGGGTAGGTTCTTTACCCAGAGGGTGGTGAGGGATTGGAATGCCCTGCCAGCATCAGTAGTAAATGCGCCTAGTTTGGGGGCGTTTAAGAGATCCGTAGATAGGTTCATGGACGAAAAGAAATTGGTTTAGGTTGGAGGGTCACAGTTTTTTTTTTTTTATAACTGGTCGGTGCAACATCGTGGGCCGAAGGGCCTGTTCTGCGCTGTAATGTTCTATGTTCTATGTTCTGTCTGGAGACAATACACATCTCTTTAACCTGTGTTTAATGTTCCCTCCACCCACTTTATCTTTAAGACCTGGCTGGCTGTAGAGATTTGCATTCTAATTAGTATTCTGTAACTTGATGTTGTGTCTCTGTGCACTGTTGGAGAACAGATTTTCACTCCATCTGACGAAGGGGCAGCGCTCCGAAAGCTTATGGTATTTGCTACCAAATAAACCTGTTGGACTTTAACCTGGTGTTGTGAGACTTCTTACTGCGCTTACCCCAGTCCAACGCCGGCATCTCCACATCATGACTCCTATGGCCAAGCCAGTTCTCCACCCATCTAGCCACTTCTCCTTGTATCCCATGAGCCTTAACCTTCTTAACCAACCTGCCATGTGGGACTTTGTCAAATGCCTTACTGAAATCCATATAGACGACATCCACGGCCCTTCCTTCATCAACCGTTTTTGTCACTTCCTCAAAAAACTCCACCAAATTTGTAAGGCAAGACCTCTATCTGGCCCGCACAAGACCATCGACTTGAGGAGAGGCAAAGCTGACAGAACCAAATATCAGCGTTCCTGTGGCCTGGGCTAAATAAGAGATATTAGCGTACAATTACAGTTTGACCCCCAGTTTACACAGAGTTGGCTGACTTCACCTGGCCCTGCGATGATGGACTCACTACTCCTTCCCAGTCTCGTCTCTTTGTGTCATTTGCTGCGTTGACCCCAGTTTGCCTCAGCGCCCGCGTTGCACAGTTGGCACTGGAGTGCGATCGTGGATTGGGCTCTGAAGATCACTTTCTTTTTAGTACATACTGATATTCAGACAGCCCCTTTTGCATAAAAAATTGTTCTCTTTGTATAAACATGGTATAATGTCATGATACAAATGTCAGCATCTAAAAACATTTTTAGAAGGTCATCTGGAAATGGCTGGCCGACCTGATTAGAAGATTGATCAGCAGCTCTTCACTTTTCACTCTAATTTCGGCCAACGAGGAACACCTCCTGAAGGAATCTTCATCACTGAGGGACTGAGGAAAGAAATGCAGGCAAATAACAAACTATTTAAAATCCGTGCAAGCAATGAGTATTGGTCTTCAGGAAAAGGAGGCAGCATGAAATCTCCCGACGGATCAGGATGTAAATGCAATGTATCACACAGGCCCACACAGATCAGCAAGGTCCAGTCTGACCCCTGGTTTACACTGAGTTAGCTGACCTCAGTGATGGTGGGCTCACTGCTCCTCCCCGTCATGTGTCTTTATGTGTGTGTGTGCCATTTGCTGCTTTGACACCTGTATGTCTCTGTGCCCCTGCACTGCAAAGTGCTTTTAAAAAAATCAATCAGGGCTCCTGTTCCTGGTCGCCGTCCCAGTCATACCTGCTGGAACATGCATAGGAGTGAACGAGATTAAAGATAGGATTCTACCTCCTCCCAACCACCTATCAATTAAACAGCCTGCTAACTCTCACCTCCTATGCTCACACATGAAACTATGTGACCTTTTGGGCAAGGCCACTGAAGGGCTGCCAACGTCCATGTGACTTCATAGAATCATAGAACCATACAGTGCAGAAGGAGGCCATTCGGCCCATCGAGTCTGTACCGACCACAATCCCACCCGAGCACTATCCCCATAACCCCATGCATTTATCCTAGCTAGTCACCCTGACAGTAAGGGGCAATTTGGCATGGGCAATCCACCTAACCTGCACATCTTTGAACTGTGGGAGGAAACTGGAGCACACGGAGGAAACGCACGCAGACACGGAGAGAACATGCTAACTCCACACAGACAGTCACCCAAGCCGGGAATCAAACCCGGGTCCCTGGCACTGTGAGGCATCAGTGCTAACCACTGTGCCACCGTGCCGCCCGTGACTTACCCCACCGGGAGATGCCACATGGAGACAATTGGAAAACTATGTGATTGACGTTGGACATCATAGGGGTCAGGGGGAGGGTTGGGTGGTGGTGGTTCGTAACAGGAGATGAGTGGACCTCCCTGGTGCATGTTTTCAATGTTTTAAAGCGTGCAATTAAAGCCTCTGCAACCCTAAAATCAGATTTCTTCTGCACTAAATGAGGGATTTCTCTGCGTGTTCTGTTCAAGTCTTCCTTCAAGCAACAGTACATGTAAAAAATAATGATCATTCCATTATATTCCTTTTGGTGAGACATTACTGTTGTGGAACAGTTGTTGTCTTTGCAATTATAACATAGAACATAGAACAGTACAGCACAGTACAGGCCCTTCAGCCCTCGATGTTGTGCCGAGCTTTGTCCGAAACCAAGATCAAGCTATCCCACTCCCTATCATCCTGGTGTGCTCCATGTGCCTATCCAATAACCGCTTGAAAGTTCCTAAAGTGTCCGACTCCACAATCACAGCAGGCAGTCCATTCCACACCCCAACCACTCTCTGAGTAAAGAACCTACCTCGGACATCCCTCCTATATCTCCCACCATGAACCTTATAGTTATGCCCCCTAGTAACAGCTACATTCACCCGAGGAAATAGTCTCTGAACATCCACTCTATCTATCCCCCTTATTATCTTCTAAACCTCTATTAAGTCGCCTCTTATCCTCCTCTGCTCTAAAGAGAAAAACCCTAGCTCCCTCAACCTTTCCTCATAAGACCTACCCTCCAAACCAGGCAGCATCCTGGTAAATCTCCTCTGCACTCTCTCCAATGCTTCCACATCCTTCTTATAGTGAGGTGACCAGAACTGCACACAATATTCCAAATGTGGTCTCACCAAGGTCCTGTACAGTTGCAGCATAACCCCACGGCTCTTAAACTCAAACCCCCTGTTAATAAATGCTAACACACTATAGGCCTTCAACCGTCAGTACGTTCCCTAAAGAGTAATATTAGCAGTGAACTACATTAATATATATTTATGTAAGCATTAGATGTCATTTTATTATAAACCTGCTCTAAGTGGGGTACTTTAACATTCCACTCAAGACACTAGCGGGTAGAAATTGAATTGGGCCAGCTGTCAGGTACCAAGTACATACAGGAATGGATCTTTGCACTGGATGATGGAGACCTCAGAGAAGCTTGTTGATTCAAGACTTCTCAGTTCTGTACTGGTTCAGATGCCAAACTTGTCTGCAGTTAAGTTCAGAAAGAAGGGCAGGAGACAATTAAATGGGTGGACGGGGATGATTGTGGACCAGCAGTGGTCCACAGTCGCTGCAGAGCATTCTTGTACCTCCTGGCTCCACACCAGGTGAGTAAAAACTGCACAAAAAAAAACTCCCATTTGTTGCCATGGTTTCCAGCCGTCCTCTTAAGGATGCTGGTTACACTTTGGTAGAACTGGACAAACTAGCTGAGAATAAACTGCACATGTTCCACCTAATCGTTCACAAGTATCGTAGATAGTTCCTTAAAAATTGCACAGTACTTTCTTTTCATCTTTAAACTCCTTTCAAGCAGAAGTTAGGAAACCTAAAAACAGTGAGGACCAATATGTCTGCCTCCATGCATTTGGCACCGACTAAATGCAGAGAGATTGTCTTGTGCAATGCTTTGGTGATTTGTGCCCAAAATTCTCCTCCAGGAATTTTCATATGTTGTAATTTTATGCTAATGAAATTACCTGAGGTGGTCTTCTAGGAATCACAGGGGAATCATCCTCCCCAAAGCTAAGCGTGTGTATTCGTTGAGCTACAGATACTCCCACGTTCTTCTCCAGCAGATCCAAAGGGAATGTCTGCAGACCACGAATAGTATTAATTCCGAGAAACTCAAGACGCCTGGCAGTTTTTGGACCAATGCCTGAAACATCATATTAAAATAAAACTGATCAAATTACAAAGGAAGTTCAACAGCAGAGAGCATCAGTACCTATACAACTCAGAGGTTGCATATGTGTTAGCCTTGGCATGATTAAAGCTAAGCCGACCGTGCCCTGCAGGCAACTACACATCAACTCATTTATTAAAATGATTATTTTAGTCAGATGATTCCAGTTCTGGACCGATCATCACACTGGTGACACACTGCACGATAAGAACAGGGCTGGAATTCTCCGGCCGTTCATGCCCCGCTGCCGCTGCCAGGAAGAACAGAGGATTCAGCGCTCAGCCAAAACTCTATTCACTGAAACAGGTTGGGAGAATCCTGCTGGCCTGAGCATCCGGAGAATCCCGCCCCACATGTTTCCATCAAGGGAGGGAAGGAGGCAAATAACTCAAACCAAGTAACACAAAACCAATCTGTCTCACTGTCTACCTACATTTTATAAAAAATGTTGATGGAAGTCTGGAGTAATTGACACTGTTGTTCCTCCAAGGTGAGCTATCATAATTTAATGTACAGTGGAGCCCCGTTATAACACGATGGTTGGGGTCCATAAAAGCGGGGTCGCGCTAAATGTGCCAATTATTAGCGGGGAAAAAAGGGTCAATGACACCATCACGTTATACGTGAATTCGCGCTAAATCGGGGCTCCACTGTACTTGGGTTCGGCTACGTATAAGAAACAGTAGCACAGCGCTTATCTCACTTGACTAGTAATTCAGAGGCATAGAGCTCAAATCCCACCACAGCAACTGGGAAATTGAAATTTAATGAATAAATAAATCTTGAATTAAGAAAGCTACCATCAGTATGGTGACCGTGCAACTACTGAATTTTGATAAAAACCCAGTCCTTTGGAACCTGGCCTCTCATTTAACAAAGAAAATCTGCTCTAGTAGTATGGCCTATATGTGACTCTAAGCCCCACACAATTGTGGTTGATCTTAACTTCCCCCTCATGCCCCTCAGTGATGATCAAGAAATTCTGACCATGCCAGTGATGCCAACATCCTGTGAGTGAATAAAAAAATGAAATTCAAAATGTATCCTCCCTAGCATAGACACTGAACACTGTACTACCCTGAACATTGCTGTGTGCTCATTCAGTTCAGCACACTGGGAGAATCAAATGTGCTCTGTGACCATGGGCAGGATTCTCTGCCCTCCCTGCGGTGTGTTTCTTGTGGCGGGAGGCAACGTGTCATTGAGCAGCAGTGGGACCTTCTGGTCCCGCCGCTGTCAATGGGATTTCCCATTGAGTCCACCCACACCACCAGGAAACCTGTGGCGGGGGTGAGCCATCAGCAGGGCCAGAAGCTCCCGCTACTGATGACCATGAAACTATTGTCGATTGTCAGAAAAACCCAATGGTTCACTGATGCCCTTTAGGAAAGGAAATCTGCCATCCTTACCTGGTCTGGTCTACATGTGACTCCAGAGCCACAGCAATGTGGTTGACACTCAACTGCCTTCTGAAATGGCCTAGCAAGCCATTCAAGAAGGCAGCTCACCACCTTCTCAAAGACAACTCGGGATGGGCAATAAATGTTGGCCAGCCAGGGATACCCATGTCCCACGAATGAATTAAAAAATAAGTAAACCAGGACTAGCTTCAGAGTGAATTGAGAGCAGGTGATACTCACTGAAACTTGTACTAAAGAGCTGGGTTGTTCCCCAATAGGAGAGTTGCTTCTGGGCAGGGAAAGAATCCAGAGGGATGGAATGAAAACCAGCATTTGTACTGAACCATGATATCATGATAAAACAGTTACGAGCTGTCAGAATGTCTTTTGTTCCTTATTCGGTAAATGGATATTCACCTGTTTGACATTCTGTTCTGTATAGTTGCGTGTTACACCAGGCTTTTAGTTTCAATTTTAGTTTCAAAGGCAATTCTTACTAGAGTGTACCAATTAGCAGGAATATCAAAAGGTGCTGATATAAAAGAGTAAGAGTTGACAGTCAAAATGCACATTGAGTCTCCTTCTGTATAACAATTTAAAATTAAACTATAACAAGTGCATTTGTGAAGTGGGTCCCTGCCTGTGTGAAACATGTGGAGAGAATGAGTAAACAGTATAGTCAGGAACTCTTACCAGGCACTTGTACAGGATGCACGAGGCTCCCCATGCAGTCTTGAATGCTTTCTGGAAGCAATGTTGTTTGTTGGTTGGGTTTGAACATTCCTGACACCAGCTTGGCCAGCAATTTATTTGGTGCAATTCCTGCAGCACCAGTGAGGCCTACCCTGTTGTATATTGCTGTTCGCATTTCTACTGCAACCTGGGAGCCAAGAGCCAACCAAACGTGCTTTGCATCGGCGATGTTCAATGCTGTACAAAAATAACTTGATGAGCAGAGCACTATAGTCTTTTCTTTCCCCTTACATAGCTACGTAACATGTAGAAAATTGTATTATACACATTCCATGTGACAGAACACTCTGAAATCTTATGAAATAATTGCAAAGCTGCTCATTGCATGTGAGTTTGATTTGATTCATTTGCAGGATGTGGGCACAGCTGGCTCAGGCAGCATTTATTGCCCCAAGAACGCCCTTCTTGAACCACTGCAGTCCCTGTGGTGTAGGTACACCCACAGTGCTGTTAGGGAAGGAGCTTTGATTGTAACACAGACGCGGGTAGGAACTTTTCAGCCGTTCACGCCAGTGGGATCATCCGGTCCCACTGACGGAAGCAGCCCCGCTGCAGATTTCCCAATATTCAATGGAAAGCACTTTAGGATGGCTTGAGGTTGTGAGATGCAAATGCAAATCTTGCTTTCTTTTCTCTTTTACTCCAGTTCGACTGCCCTCAATTATCACCTGCAGGTTTCACCTCCAGCCAGCAATGCCATCCCTCAGGCCAGTTTGCTGCATCTGTGTGGTGGACCTCAGTTGTGCCTTTGTCCTATATGGACCACCGTTGTGTGTGTTTGTCATACCTGGACACATCCCCTTCCAGTTTGGTTCCTCCCCTCAGCACCTAGTATAAAGGTGGCTGTCTCCTCCCCCTTGTTCAGTCCAGGTCGGTTAATTGTTGGGATCTGCTCCTGATTCTGTTGTGAATAAAAGCCTACACTTATATTGGCATATCGGTAGTCTTTCGCCTTATTGATAGCGCATCAATCTGAATTCAGTAAACATTATGCAAATAAGGTTCAGCATGGAAATTGAGTATGTTTAGCACTTGGGATTCTGGGAAGTTTTAAAGCAGTGCAAACTAAAACTGGACTGTGCTACATCTGAAGGCAAAAACAAGTATTTAATTTTAAAGTTATTTATTAGTCACAAGTACATTACTTTAAGATTGCAATGAAGTTACTGTGAAAATCCCCTAGTCGTCACACTCCGGCACCTGTTCGGGTACACTGAGGGAGAATTTAGCATGGCCAATGCACCTAACCAGCATGTCTTTCAGACTATGGGAGGAAACAGGAGCACCCAGAGGAAACCCACACAGACATGGGGAGAATGTGCAAACTCTACACAGACAGTGGCCCAAGCCGGGAATTGAACCCGGGTCCCTGAAGCTGTGAGGCAACAGTGCTAACCACTGTGCCACTGTGCCGCCTTTACCAGTGCACAAACTAGAGTCATAAGAGGTTTACAGCATGGAAACAGGCCCTTCGGCCCAACTTGTCCACGCCACCCGTTTTTTAAACCCCTAAGCAAATCCCAATTGCCTGCATTTGGCCCATATCCCTCTGTACCCATCTTACCCATGTAACTATCTAAATGCTTATTAAAAGACAACATTGTACCCGCCTCCACTACTACCTCTGGCAGCTTGTTCCAGACACTCACTACCCTCTGTGTGAAAAAATTGCCCCTCTGGACACTTTTGCATCTCTCCCCTCTCGCCTTAAATCTATGCCCTCTAGTTTTAGACTCCCCTACTTTTAGGAAAAAATATTGACTATCTAGCTGATCTGTGCCCCTCATTATTTTATAGACCTCTACAAGATCACCCCTCAGCCTCCTACGCTCCAGAGAAAAAAGTCCCAGTCTATCCAGCCTCTCCTTATAACCCAAACCATCAAGTCCCGGTAGCATCCTAGTAAATCTTTTCTGCGCTCGCTCCAGTTTAATAATATCCTTTCTATAATAGGGTGACCAGAACTGCACACAGTATTCCAAGTGTGGCCTTATCAATGTCTTGTACAACTTCAACAAGATGTCCCAATTCCTGTATTCAATGTTCTGACCGATGAAACCAAGCATCTCGAATGTCTTCTTCACCACTCTGTCTACCTGTGACTCCACTTTCAAGGAGCTATGAACATGTACCCCTAGATCGCTTTGTTCTGTAACTCTCTCCAATGCCCTACCATTAACTGAGTAAGTCCTACCCTGGTTCAATCTACCAAAATGCATCCCCTCGCATTTGTCTAAATTAAACTCCATCTGCCATTCATCTGTTGCACTGGTCACCCAAAGTCAGATAACATACGTTTTACACAGAGAGGAACATTATATCATCTAATACATATTTTATTCTTCAACACTTTCCTATTGAGGGTACAAAGTCTAATTAATATTATGCAAACAGTGGATACATTCATTTAAATGCATTGGAGATAAGAACCCAGCCTTTAATTGTCTGATTAAATGAGGCACCACAAAGCACCGTGACTCCAAAGTTCTTTGATAGTCCTTTCTGTACTTTTGAAATAGTTACCAAGAGATTTACTTTGACTAAGTTGTATTTGCTTCCAATAATTTTATACCAAATATAATACAGTCACTAACATGTGGTGCAGGATTGACAGGACAGACAGAGCCTTTTAAATAGATTGACTCAATGAAAATAAGAATGAGTACATTCTGGGATTGACATATTGAGGAAATATTATTAAGCCCGTTTAATGTCAGTGTGTTTGGGATGCAGTGAATATGCAGATTCCCAGGTGTTGTGATCTCCTGTGGTATTGAGTCCAACAGATCAAGAAGATCTATTCCGTCTGAGTCAGCTTAATAATCAGCATGACGGAATGTGCTACAATTGGCCTCAGGTCTCTTGCATTTGCGTGAGTTGAGTATATAGTTTTTTTAAATAAAATCACACAGAAGTCCTGTCTTCAATTATTATTGTAATGCTTGCTGAAAGGTAGAGACCTGTGGCCACCATGATGTGAGGAGAAGATTCTAATTTGGCAATGATGTACCTCCCCGCACCACCCTACAACTCTTCCGGCTCTGCACCCCAGTCCAACAGTCCCCACCCCACCCCTGCCACCTGCACCATGCGGTACAGTCTGAAAACACTCCTATCTGAAGAATGGACCCTTGAATGACTTGGCAGAGGGTGGCTAATGTCTGTGGATCTGTAGCCTTCAGGCATAAATTAGTGTATGAAGGAATAATAAACTAAAACAGTGTGGGATAAAGTGAGACATACACACACACATAAACCTCAATGTGCTGTCTGGTTTACTTTTCCATTGTACTTCAGTGCAGCAGCTGCAGAAAATAGTGTGCAAAAATTATGTTAACATATATTACAAACTAAAATAGCCAGTCCCTAGATTGTCTGCAGCAATATTTTGTATTTATATAGCACCTTTCACATACTAACATGTATCAAGTTGCACTGCATGAATCTCTTCTGATTTTCTTTGGGCTTAGCTCTGATGAAGGGTCATCCAGACTCGAAACGTTGGCTCTATTCTCTCTCCACAGATGCTATCATATATGCTGAGATTTTCTAGCATTTTCTGTTTTTGTTTCAGATTCCAGCATCTGCAGTATTTTGCTTTTATGCATCACCAGAATGCTACCAGACACGATTTGACACAGTTATACAGGAGATATTACTTCAGAGGACCAAAGGCTTGGTCAGATGAGACTGATTTTAAGGAATGTCTTAAAGGGGGAGAGAGAGAGAGATAGAAAGGCAGAGAGCTAGAGAGAGGAAATCTCAGTGCTTAGGCTCTAGGCAGCTAAAAGTGCAGCCACCAATGGCTAAGGAACAAAATATGTGCCTACCTTGGTTACCATATACATGTCCCGATACAAGCAAGTTTGCTGGGTCACCACCACTTCCTATCTGTTGCAGTCTCTTCTCCACCAGTTTAGTGACGTCGACAAAATTCTCATCAGATCCCAGTCTTTCCACTAATGGAGTGAACTCCTCCAGCAATTCTGCAAACAAAAACAGGACCAAACAGAGATAATTACTTCGTAATTATTGTGAGATACGCAATGCACATAATGTACCATGACATTTATCTACATTCGCAGGAGTGCCTTTCAGGCTTTGTGACATTATCTAGCTCAGAGAAAGCTGCAAAACCCCTCAGCAGGCATGTAGAAAGCTTGTGTGTCTTTTAACTTTCACATGTTGAATTTCTAACTGAGAAAACAGAAACTGATCATTATTGACAGTTTTTCAGTCCATCCACATTTTTCAGTCATTTCCCTTCTTCTCCTGCAGGGGTTGACTGCTGTTGAGGTACTGCTGCAAAATCACTAGCTACCTGTGATAACTCCCCATAAGGTCCATGGGAAAATCACTGATTGATCTCCCTGTGGGACCCGTCGGCTAACAGGTCCCCTGGTAAATGGCAGTGCTCTGCTCAGCTGGAACTCATTACCTTTTACATGGCAGGCCCAAGACTGGGCCTGCTAAATGGTAGTCCCAAGCAGGGATTGGTGTGGTTTTATTTTGCATTCTGTAAATAAATTATATTCCTTTCCAATTGGGTCTCCTGAGTCATTACACTATCAAAGGGGACCTTGCCACCATGAACTTCCTTCAACATAACCCTCAGTGAATCTGAGCTGGTTATTTAATGGCGGAGGGAAACTCAGCTATGTCCAATTTGATTCTTGCCTGGTGCTCATATTTGCACATTGGGGGCCCCGGGGTAGTGATCAGTCAGGAATACTAATTGGTATTGGCACAGTTGGCCAATTGTAAACTTGCAACTGCTGCACCTTCAGGGATCAGCTCATTTAGTCACACCCTTATTCAGACTATTCTTTAATCTTCCTCTTACCTTTCCTCCTATGAGTATGTCTGCGTCCACAAAGTTAGGTAGCCATTATTAATTAACCGCATTTCTTGTCGGTTACATTTACTTGGAGATTTATTAACTTGTAATCCTATATCATTAGTTCTCCACTCCTGATTCATGACCATAAATCTATTATTTTCTTCAATTTGATGCTAACTCAAACATCTGGGATCTCAAAACAAATTCCTTAACTTCTTCAGTTTTTCTTTTCTCTTGCAACACAGTGTCGAACACATTGCCATTAATCACTAATTCTTGATTTATCTAGTTTTCTGTTATTGATTTTCATCCCTGGTAGCATTCTGCGCTTGACCTTTCACCCAGTTGTCTCAGTAATGAAAAGAATTACCCCATTAATTCCACTTACCAGAACTGGGACTTAGATTCTTACAGATCCATTTACACACCTTAATGTTCCATTTGTATTAGCAATTGCCACCATACCTAGGGCAAGTGATTTGTTATGATGTGACAATCCTGTAACAATTTCCTTCATTTCCAGCACTTCCCTCATGCTCCACCATTTTCTGAAGGAACCCCCTGCAGCTGGAGAAAATGACAGTGTAGGGCTGTGCTCACTCTTCCTGTTCATCTCTGTGGCCTGGCCGGAACATGATTCATGCTATATTTCCACCTACTCGGATCACTCCTATGATCCCCAAGTCCAGCCGCAGAATTGCACCGGATAAGTTGTAGGCAGGGACACTGGAGTCTAGAGTGCGAACAATTCATAGGTCATCATTATGGTGACTAATATTTTCAACTACAGGCACTCTCCAGAAGTAAGCTGAATACAATTAGCAACAAACTTTGCAGTAACGTTCCAGCAGGTAAAAGTTTGCTGTGGCACAATAAGCTGGAAGAAAGTCTATGATTTATGCATGAATATACACAATGCCTGCTTGGTTTTTTAAGTTTTGAAGTTTATTTATTAGTGTCACAAGTAGACTTGCATAAACACTGCAATGAAGTTACTGTGAAAATCTCCTAGTCGCCACACTCCGGTGCCTGTTCAGGTACGCTGAGGGAGAATTTAGCATGGCCAATCGACCTAACCAGCATGTCTTTCGGACTGTGGGAGGAAACCTGAGCCTAGAGGTGATCTTATAGAGATCTATAAAATAATGAGGGGCTTAGATCAGCTGGATAGTCAATATCTTTTCCCAAAGGTAGGGAGTCTAAAACTAGAGGGCATAGGTTTATGGTGAGAGGGGAGAAATACAAAAGGGTCCAGAGGGGCAATTTTTTCACACAGAGGGTGGTGGGTTTCTGGAACAAGCTGTAGTAGTAGGGGTGGGTACAATTTTGTCTTTGAAAAAGCATTTAGAAAGCTACATGAGTAAGATGGCTATAGAGGGATATGGGTCAAATGCGGGCAATTGGGACTAGCTTAGTGGTTAAAAGAAAGGGCGGCATGGACAAGTTGGGCCGAAGGGCCTGTTTCCATGCTGTAAACCTCTATGACTCTCGGAGCAAACCCACGCAGACATGGGGAGAATGTGCAAACTCCACAGAGACAGTGACCAAGGCTGGAATCGAACCCGGGTTCCTGGCGCTGTGAGGTAGCATTGGTAACCACCGTGCCACCCTGGATTTGATATACCATACTGACTAAAGGAGTAAAGGGATCAAGGGATATGGGGGGAAGGGGGGATCAAGATATTGAATTTGATGATCAGCCATGATCAAAATTAATGGCGGAGCAGGCTCGAAGGGCCGAATGGCCTACATCTGCTTCTAGCTTCTATGTTTCTACACTCTATATCTAGATAATATGGTCTGATACATGGTCCTTTTATTAACAACCTATTAAAATAAATAGTCCCTCTCACGTGCAGTGTATCCCAGTAGTGCTAAAGTACAGGGAGAAATAGTCACTGGAATTCTACCGCCCTGAGCGCCACGGAATCGGAGCAATGAGTGGACAATGGAAATGTTCGTTAACCTTGGGCGGGATTTTCTGGTCTTGGGTCGAGCGAGACCGTACAATTCCGCCCAGTATATTAAAGTATATTGCTGTATCATAATGTTGCGGTCTTCAGTAAAAATTATACATTGCATTGAATGTCAATATGCAACCCCGTGAATTAATTCAAGGATAATACCTCATTAAACATCTTTCTGCAGATGTGAAATTCCTCACAGCCAGATCCCAATTTCCTCCACAATGACCCTGTGATTTTCAATAGCTCACACACTAATTTTTGTAACCAAATAAGGCTGGGTCAACCATCATACCAAAAGCATGTTTCTGCAGCACATTATTTAATAGTGAGCCCTGCACTTTGTAATCCTTATACCTGCCCTTAAATAAAATTGTATATTGCAATTGCCAACACTTGTGATCAACATCTGTTTTTTTTTATTCACTCTATGCTCATACCTTTGTAACATTAGCAAACCTAGAGATTCTGCTTAAAATGCATCAAGCTGCTTTCTTCAAACCCACAGCTACCTCTCTCACTACCCAACAAAAACTGTAACTAAACTGGATCAGCCATATAAATACTGTGGCTACAGCAGGAAAATTAAAGTTTATTTATTAGTCACAAGTAAGGCTTACATTAACACTGCAATTAAGTTACTCTGAAATTCTCCTAGTCACCACACTCTGCCTGTTCGGGTCAATGCACCTAATCAGCACATCTTTCAGACTGTGGGAGGAACCCGGAGTACCTGGAATTCTGAGATGAGTAATTCCCTCCTGACTCTCCAAGCCTCTTCATTATCTACAAGGCACAAGTCTCCACTTGCCTGGATGAGTGCAGATCCAACGACACTCAAGAAGCTCAACACCATCCAGGACAAAGCGACCTAATTGATTGGCACCCCTTCCACAAACATAACCATTCACTCCCTGCAGTGGCAGCATTGTGTACCAGCTACAAGACTCATTGCAGCAACTCACCAAGCATCCTTTGCATTCCAAACTCAGAACTTCTACTACCTGCAAGAACAAAGGCAGCGGGAGCATAGGGACACCACAACCACCTGCAAGTTCCCCTCCACAGCGGACACCATCCTGACTTGCAAATACATCGCCGTTCCTTCACTGTTGCTGGGTAAAAATTCTGGAACTCCATCCCTAACAGCACAGTGGGTGTGCCTACACAACATGGACTGCATCATTCAAGAAGGAGGCTCATCATCACCTTCTCAAAGGAAATTAGTGATGGGCAACAAAATGTTGGCCCAGCCTGCAATGCCCACATCCCACAAACGAGTAAATTTAGAACAAAGAACAATACAGCACAGGAACAGGCCCTTCGGCCCTCCAAGCCCGCGCCGCTCCCTGGTCCAAACTAGACCATTCTTTTGTATCCCTCCATTCCCACTCCGTTCATATGGCTGTCTAGATAAGTCTTAAACGTTCCCAGTGTGTCCGCCTCCACCACCTTGCCTGGCAGCGCATTCCAGGCCCCCACCACCCTCTGTGTAAAATATGTCCGTCTGATATCTGTGTTAAACCTCCCCCCCTTCACCTTGAACCTGTGACCCCTCGTGAACGTCACCACCGACCTGGGGAAAAGCTTCCCACCGTTCACCCTATCTATGCCTTTCATAATTTTATACACCTCTATTAAGTCTCCCCTCATCCTCCGTCTTTCCAGGGAGAACAACCCCAGTTTACCCAATCTCTCCTCATAACTAAGCCCCTCCATACCAGGTAACATCCTGGTAAACCTCCTCTGTACTCTCTCTCCAAAGCCTCCACGTCCTTCTGGTAGTGTGGCGACCAGAACTGGACGCAGTATTCCAGATGCGGCCGAACCAACGTTCTATACATCTGCAACATCAGACCCCAACTTTTATACTCTATGCCCCGTCCTATAAAGGCAAGCATGCCATATGCCTTCTTCACCACCTTCTCCACCTGTGACGTCACTTTCAAGGATCTGTGGACTTGCACACCCAGGTCCCTCTGCGTATCTACACCCTTTATGGTTCTGCCATTTATCATACAGCTCCTCCCTACATTATTTCTACCAAAATGCATCACTTCGCATTTATCAGGATTGAACTCCATCTGCCATTTCTTTGCCCAAATTTCCAGCCTATCTATATCCTTCTGTAGCTTCTGACAATGCTCCTCACTATCTGCAAGTCCTGCCAAATTTAAGAAAAGACTTGGCCACATTGCTGTGTGTCTGAGATCACATATTGGCCAGAGTGGGTAAGGGTGATTGATTTCCTTCATTAAAAGATACAGGTGAACCATATGGGGTTTTTACTGTAGATGCATGGTTGTCATTAACCTACATGAAACATATTCATTTATTAACCAAATTTACATTTTCCAGCATTCCTGGTGGGATTTCATGTCAATAGAGCATTATAGCAGTTCCCTGGATTACTGGTCCAGTGACATAACCAGTATACTATCAATCCCATCTGTTAGTCTTTCCAAACTCCATAGCTACTCGTGTCCTGGAATTTTGACATCAAAGTTTTTGCTCTGGCTTTCAAACTCCTCCACGCCTTTGCTCCAACTTTCATCAGCGATCTCCTTACATTTCCTTTAAGTTCCCATGTGCCGCCTTTGCTCCTCTAACGTTGTTCTTCACCTTTTCCCATGCTCCATCTGCCTTCCCATCAAAGGTTGCATTATACCCCTCTCCGCAGCCTATGAAATATCCTGACAATGACAAAATCTGTAGCTGCTTCTCATTTTCTACCAGTGTTCTGCATTTTACATTGCAATGCAAAAGAGGCAAATTCAGAGCAACATAGACCAACACATACTGCAGAAGCATTTCATATCGAAATATTTGTCAATTTATAAATAGTTCAATTATGGTGAGACAGTAATGTTCAAGACACAATTTGTACTCTTACAATACTCTTTACAAACAAGACATTTAACAATATGAAGTCAAGGCAGTGAGTGGTGAACAGGAGGCAGAAAGAAATAAAGGGTGGGGGGAGGGGGGAGGCGATTCTCCCAAAAGTGCTGAATTGGTGGGAAAACTGTTCGAGACCACGGCTGTTTTTTCAGTGCAGCTTCAGACCTGAATCTCCCCACTCTGTGCAAAGCAGAAGTCACAATCGGGATTCTCATTAAAAACAGAGGGGTGGGGCCTATTCGCGCCAGAGTCTGACAGTTCTGGAACTCTGCGCATGTGCAGTGGTCCCGATCTGTCAGTCTCCCTGTTTGCTGGCCAGCTCGATCGCTAGCCAGCCGGGATCCCTTCAGTGCTGCCCCTCCAGCACCCCCAGCCCTGACTCCCCCCCCCTCCCCCTCCACACCGACCCCAGAGCGCCCAAATGTCCGGCTCACCACCCCCCCCCCCCAGCAGTGGTGATCCCCCCACCCCCTCACCCCGGCAGACCCCCTCCTCCCCCCACTGAATTCCCCTGGGGTCAGACACCCCCCGGGAGGCAGACACCGCCCCCCCGGCAGACCACCACCCTCCCCAGCCTGCCCCAAGCGCTGGCCTCCCTCCAGCCAGACCGACCGCCATGCAGAGTGGCAGCAGGACACCCCACCCCCAGTGATCGCCCCTAGGCCCCATCCACAATAGGCCCCACCCCTTGGCACTGCCTGATGGGCAGTGCCAAGGTGCCCAAGGGCATGGGCACTTTGCCCCTTGGGCAGTGCCAGGGACACAAGCTGGCACTGCCAGGGAGCCCATGCCCAGGGGGCACCACCCCTCCAACGCTCGACCCCTTGGGAGGCCCTGATTGCCCCCCCTTTCACTCCGGTGGGGTCTCCCGCTAGTTCCTTGAACACGGGGAGCTACTCGAAACCCCGTCGGAATGAAGTACTCCTGGCGGGGTGGGAGATGCTATAGGGCCCAGCATGGAACTTGCCGGGCCCGATAATCACATGTAAACTACATTTAGAATACATTAAAAAATGATTCAAATGACTTACCTCTCTTCCCGTCAGTTTCCAGCACGGTCCCGACTGCGACTATTCTGCGGCTCTGGGAGACGCGCATGCGTCGGGAACGCATGCGCGAATCCTGCAAAATGGCCAACACATGATTCTCCCGGCCAGACCCGCCAGAAAATTTGCAGGTCGCAATGGGAGAATCGCCCCCAAGATTCGCACTTTTACAGTCCTCTTCAACATGTCCTTCTGAAAGTTGCTATGCAATCTGGTTTCACCGTCAAATCTGGTTATGTGTTCCAGATCTTAACAACTTTCTGACATATAAAAGAAATCTACCCACAAACCCCTCTAGGTCCTTTGTCAATCCATCACCTCTGGTTACTAACACACTTGCCAGGGAAAAACATTTCTGCCTGCTTACTCTATCAACACGCCTCATCATTTTGAATAACTCTAATAGGTCTCCCCTGAACCTTCTCTGTTTTAAGGAGAACAACCTGAGCTACTCCAATCTCTCTGTTTAACTGAAACCCCTCATCCCTGGTATCAACCTGGTAAACCTCCTGTCCAAAGATCTGCGGGGTAGGTTGATTGGTCATGCTAAATTGCCCCTTAGTGTCAGGGGGACTATCAGGGTAAACATGTGGGGCTACGGGGATAGGGCCTGGGTAGGATTGTTGTCAATGGGCTGAATGGCCTCCGTCGGTGGCACAGTAGTTAGCACTGTTGCCTCACAGTGCCAAGGGACCAGGTTCAATTCCCGGCTGGGGTCACCGTCTGTGCAGAGTCTGCACATTCTCCCCGTGTCTGCGTGGGTTTCCTCCGGGTGCTCCGGTTTTCTGCCACAGTCCAAAAGACGTGCTGGTTAGGCCATGCTAAATTCTCCCTCAGTGTATCTGAACAGGCACCGGAGTGTGGCAGCTAGGGGATTTTCACAGTAACTTCACTGTAGTGTTAATGTAAGCCTACTTGTGACACTAATAAATAAACTTTAAACTTTCTGCACTGTAGTGACTCTGTGATTCTACCTACCCCTCTATCATAAAGTGTGGAATTGTACAGCCTAAGCAAACCAGTGATCTGTAGATGTTTGGCATGACTTCCTTGTTTTTGTATTCAACGCCTCTCTTGGCAATGTCCTTCACAATGGTCTCTAGCGGTGTTTCCGCCACTGAGGTTAGGCCGACTGGCCTGTCCAATGCTGCTTTTTTGAACAGATTTATCCAAGATAAATAACCTTACAGTTAATCAGACAGCTGATATTTTTGTTATTTTGTGTAGGAGATATTTTATTGATTGCCCACACTGCGTGTGTCAAACAAACCAAAATTACTGATTTTCTATCTGTGACACAATATGGAAAGCCAAATTTCTTACTCCGACAGTTCTCTTCTTGTTGGGTGAAACAATTCTTTTCAGTGCAACGTTTACTGAATGCTGACAATAGACAGTTATTAGTTAGTCAGAGATTGTCAATATTCTTCTCGCCTGCGTTTTTTGACCGTGTTCAGCTGTGTTGACAGAAGCAAAGGAAGATTTCAACCACTTCACGTTTTTAACCCTACATGACCCTCGGTAACATTTTCCAAGTGTTAATGAATGCTCTTGGTATTTGAGGCAATATTTGTAAAGCTGGATAGTACAGTAATGAACAGAACATACAGAATTTACAAAGAGAACCAAATTCAACGACGCTATTTAAAGTTTATTTATTAGCGTCACAAGAGGCTTATGCTAACACTGCAATGAAGTTACTGTGAAAATCCCCTAGTCGCCACACTCTGGCGCCTGTTCGGGTACATTGAGGGAGAATTTAGCATGGCCAATGCACCTAACCTGCACATCTTTGGACTGTGGGAGGAAACCAGAGCACCCGGAAGAAACCCATGCAGACACAGGGAGAATGTGCAAACTCCACACAGACAGTGACCAAAGCTGGGAATCGAACCCAGATCCCTGGCGCTGTGAATTTATTTAAGGTAAATAAGATGTGGTACGGTGGCACAGTCGTTAGCACTTCTGCCTCAAAGCATCAGGAACCCGGGTCCGATTTCCGGTTTGGGTCACTGTCTGTGCAGAGCCTCCCCGTGTCTGTATGGGTTTCCTCTGAGTACTCCGGTTTCCTCCATAGTCCAAAAGATGTGCTGCTTAGCTGCATTGGCCATGCTAAATTCTCCCCTAGTGTATCCAAATAGGTGCCTGAACAGTGTGACGATTAGGGGATTTTCACAGTAAGTTCACTGCAGTGTTAATGTAGTAAGGAGTCTAACAACACCAGGTTAAAGTCCAACAGGTTTATTTGGCAGCAAACGCCATTAGCTTTCGGAGCGCTGCTCCTTCATCAGGTGAGTGGAAGATCTGCTCCTTCTGCTCCTGGACTGCATTACTGCACAGGAGCAGCGGAATTACTGAGACAATGGAACTGTCTTAATTGTATCATTCAACAGTTAACTCTGCCTCCTGGCAGAAGGAGAATTCATATTTGACAAGGAACACCACTCACTGGACTGTATAAAATGAAGAGGTCGCAAGCTTCAAAAGAGCACATAAAAAAACACTGCACTGAAATAGCTAACTAACGAGGACTGAGAACTATCAACACAAATGGAAGGACACTTTGGGTTTCCTAGGACAATGGCTCGATTGCCCCCCAATCTGGACCCTGCTCTGCGGTTGAAAGCATTACTTTCAACAATTTCCATCATAGAAAGCCAATAAACTGGTTTTATTAATAAAAGCTTTTGATTAATATCAGTCCCTGTCACTGCCTCAGGCCAGGGTCTGACAAACTGAAATATCAATCTTGCAGTCCACAATTTGACTGCCTTACGTGCTAAATTCATTGTTCTCAGTAACCCCATACTTGGGAGAAGAACCAAAACAGAGCCAAGTGAGCTCCTGTTCTTGGTCGCTAGGTTGTAATGCCAGCTGTAAGGTCCACGTGTGTACAGTCGGTTGAGCAGAGGAGTAAACTCAGTTTCAATCTCCATTGTGGGTTTGCAATCTGGCAACACACACTGTCTCCGGCACGCAAATATCCACTTGAGCGGAACACAAAGAGGGCTGCTGGCACCTGTAAAACTGAACATGAATCTCAGCCTTCAGAAGAAGGGGAGAAAACTGAAAATGGAGCAGAGGGGAGGAGAAAAACATTTTGGGAGCATGTACAACCTGAAGGAGAAAACAAAAAGGGAACTTATTTACACTAAAATTCATTGAAATAGAGGCTACAAGTACCTGTGATTTTGTACGAAATTTCTCTGTATGGTGTCAAATCTTCTCCAGAGATAAGAATCATTTCTGGGCACATGTCTAAAGCTTCACTGACCGACATTACCTTATTAACCCCATACTCTCTGGCTTCATAATTACAAGTGACCACCATATGCTTTTGATGAACGGCTGAAAGAAAAAAAATGGCATTATTAAGGTGTCATGGTAGTGTTACAAATTGAGGTTTATAAGATTATTATACTTTGGACTGCAAATTTAAATTTAGCGTAAATGAAGGGTCCTGATTGAATCAGGACAACAGGTTTTACTGCTGGTGATGGATTTAAGAAACTATCCAAAAATGGAGGAAAACACCTGGAGATGATCACTCCAAGTTACTACCTGTTGAAACGGGGTTACGGGAACCCACTGGAAGCTGGGAGCAACTATGAAGTGTTTGCTAAAAAATCTGTAATTCTATGGAGCGTGCGGTGGGTGCACAAGGGGAATGTCACTTTCTGTAGTTCAAATTATAAGTTGCCTATAGAAGGAAATAGTGTTTAGTCAATAGAGATTCCTAGTCATTTGTTACAGTAAAAATTTTAAAACATGAAATCTTGCTGTGTCATTCTTTCAGCTATCAACTGGAAGTTCAAAGTTCTTTGCTAAAGTTATTGTTCTCTCTGGGGATTGTAACAGCAGAAATTATTTTTAACAATTCTTCTGACTGAGCCAGTATAGCTGCTTCAGTCAGAAATTCGCATTTGATACACATTTTTCAATCTTGGTAAGCTGTTAGCTGTGGTGAAAGTGGCAAGGTGGCACAGTGGTTAACACTGCTGCCTCACACAGCCAGGTAACTGGGTTCAATTCCGTCTTGGTTCACTATGTGTGGAGTTTGCACGTTCTCCTCGTGTCTCTATGGGTTTCCTGCGGGTGCTCCGGTTTCCTTCCACCGTCCAAAGATGTGCACGGCAGGTGGATTGGCCATGTCAAGTTGCCCCTTAATATCCCAAGATGTGTGGGGTAGATGAATTAGCCATGGTAAGTGTGTGAAGTTATAGGGTTAGGGTGGGGGGGATGGTTAAGATCTCTGTCAGAGAGTTGGTGCAGACTCGATGGGCTGACTGGTCTCCTGAACTGTAGGGAATCTAAGTCTTTGATTAAAACATTCCTTTTTCTAACAATCCTCTAGAACATAGAACAGTACAGCACAGTACAGGCCCTTCGGCCCACGATGTTGTGCCAAACCTTTTCTGAAACAAATTTATCCTGACCATGTTTACTTTGCAGGAATTTTATAATTGGTGACACCACTTACACACCCCCCTCCCCCATTTACTGATTCTCCAACACCAGAAAATGATGTTTCCTTATTCACTTTATCAGAGCCCTTCAACATTTTAAAACTCCTTATTAGATTTCTTCTTACTATCACAACCATTTTAAAGCCCTGTTTTCCTTGGACAGGTGAAGCACCTGCCTTACATGGGAGGAAGCCTCACTAATATGCAATGAGATTAGATGTTCCGCTTGGTCAAACCTGGTGGACACTGGAGACTCTGCCAGGAAAACTGAAGGCTTTCTGTTGTGGGCCAGGAGGAGTACTCATCCTCCTCTCAGTCTCAAAGTGAAAGTTTAGACCACTGTCAGCCCAGCATCTGGGTCCCCAGCCCCTCCAATCTCTGCCTAACAATGCCTCACTCATCCTGTCCTGAATTAGATGACAGTTAAACTGGCATCGTTTGGAAGCCTGCTTTGAGTGGGCAACAGGCCAGCAGAATGTTAATGAGGCCCAGGCATTAAAAAAGGACCCAACACCACTGGCTCATCACTGGCATCCCTCCTGCTTTCCGTCGAGAGTTAAATTCACCCTTAAGTTGAAAATGGCATAGTGAGTTCAGTTTATCAACACAGTGGAAGAGAAGAGTGTCTTTGGACATTTGTGCAAACGAGTTCCTAGGAGGAGAGACCAGGGATTGAACCTGGGACCTTTGTAATCTGTATGCTCAGTTCCACAGCAGCATTGTCTGAACAACTGTCTGAAGTGGCAATGCAGGTGGAGAAGGTAGTCAAGAAGGCATATGGCATGCTTGCCTTCATCGGCCCGGGCATTGAGTTTAAAAATTGGCAAGTTATGTTGCAGCTTTATAGAACCTTAGTTAGGCCGCATTTGGAATATAGTGTTCAATTCTGGTCGCCACACTACCAGAAGAATGTGAAAGCTTTGGAGAGGGTACAGAAAAAATTTACCAGGATGTTGCCTGGTATGGAGGGCATTAGCTATGAGGAGAGGTTGGAGAAACTTGGTTTGTTCTCACTGGAATGACGGAGGTTGAGGGGTGACCTGATAGAAATCTACAAGATTATGAGAGGCGTGGACAGAGTGGATAGTCAGAAGCTTTTTCCCAGGGTGGAAGAGTCAATTACTAGGGAGCACAAGTTTAAGTGCGAGGGGCAAGGTTTAAAGGAGATGTATGAGGCAAGCTTTTACCCAGAGGGTGGTGGGTGCCTGGAACCCGTTGCCGGGGGAGGTAGTGGAAGCGGATACGCTAGTGACTTTTAAGGGGCGTCTTGACAAATACATGAAGAGGATGGGAATAGAGGATGGTCCCCAGAAGGGTAGGGGGTTTTAGTTAAGTCGGGCAGCATGGTCGGTGCAGGCTTGGAGGGCCGAAGGGCCTGTTCCTGTGCCGTAATTTTCTTTGTTCTTTGTTCTCCTTTGTTCTTTGATCTGATTGAATGGCGGAGCAGGCTCAAAGGGCTGAATTTGTCTACTTCTGCTCCTAATTCCTATGTTTCTAATATACTTACCATCTGAGACATCAGACAAGCTTTGTTACGATTGAATCACAAAATAAACACATTGAATGAAAACCGTTCCATGCAAAGAGAGAGATAATATTTGATTACCTAATGGCATTCCTTTAAAATCAGGATTTCGGATCATTTCCACCTGAGCATAGAAGCAATCCAGATCGATGTGTACAATCACCCTGTACCCTGGGACGTCAATGTCTTGGATGGCATATTTGTGACTATCGCCTGGAATGTAAAACACAACATCCATTACAGATCATCTAACCATTGCAATGTAAAAGGTGATTCTACATTCCTGAACTCCCTGCAGAAAATCTGCACTCACAGTGTAGGTTGGGCCCCTTTTATTTTCAAAACATTTTCCCTCACCCCCAAAACAGGTGGGAGAGGGGCAGAGAGTAAAAAAATGGAAACCCAACCCCAGCATGTCTTCTCTAATGAATGCAGGGGGAGGGGGAAAGGGAAGTGTGGTTGATGAGAGAGGCTGGGATTGGTTGGATGACTCAACTACTCTTCAGAGGCAGGTTCTTAATTAATATATTTTGATGAGATTGCAGAAATGAAGAGGACAGGGCAGTAACTATGAAGCTAGTAGCTAAAATATTGGTGTCTCCTTTGCCGAGTCCATCAGAAAGAACCCAGGCAAGAAAGGGATTACCATCCCAGGCAGCGGAGGCACGCAGGTCAAAGCCTCCCTGCACTTGGATGACGTGCCTGTCTTCTGCTCGACCCATCTTCTCTTTGCAGGCTCCTCCAAGTCTGTGACCAGTTCGAACTGGCCTTGGGAGCCAAAGTCAGCTGGGGCAAGAGCGATGCCATGTTCTTCGGGAACTGGGCTGACCGATCCTTTGTACCTTAAGATACTGGGGATATGGTTTGGAGCGGTAGGGGCGTGTGCCAAAAATTGGGAAGAGCGCATCAACAAAGTAAGGCAAAAACTGGACACGTAGGAGCAACACACTCTCTCTATCACCGGCAAAAACCTGGTCATCGGGTGTGAGGTACTCTCTGTTCTGCTGTATGTCAGCCGGCATCTCCACATCCTGTTGTATGTAGCGCAGGTCTGGCCAATACCCAAATCCTGCGCAGCTGCAGTAACCCGGGCCATCTTCAAATTCATCTGGAGATTTAAGATGGATCGTGTCCAGAGGGAAACAATGCATAAATCTCTGGAGGATGGAGGGAAAAATGTTCCCAACGCTGCCCACATCCTGATGGCCACCTTTATGTGCGGCTGCATCAAGCAGTGTAGATCCTCGGTATGCTAACACCAAGTGCCACTATTTTTTGAGGTTCTACCTGTCACAAATGTTGCGGAGGACGGGTCTGGCCACGCTGCCATGGAACGCTCCAAGTAGTTGGATTTTACCGCAGCACCTGTCCTTCATGGAGAAATCTTTCCAGAAATACACCTTTGACCACATGCCGATCAAGCAGTGGGCAACGGTCCTCGAGGCCCTGTGGGAAAAGGAGATGGTGGATCCTGTTGGATGGTTCCCTGGGCAGACTGTCAGTGTTATCTGGCAGAATGCCTCATCACTAGAACTTTCAAACAAGCACCAAGATCTGGCTTGGCTGGTGGTGAGAAGGGCACTTCCCGTCAGATCCTTCATGCACGCCCGAGGTCTCAACACCACCGCACGCTGCCCTCGAAGCAGCTGCGGATGGGATGAGATGGTCCACACCTCCTTGTGGAATGTGCTTTTGCAAAGAAGATCTGGAGTGAGATGCAATAGTATTTGTCGAGGTTCATCCTGAGCAACTCTGTGACACAGGACTCTGTGATCTACGGGCTGTTCCCAGGGATGCACACCGAGACAAACATGAACCACTCTGGGAGGATCACCAACTCAGTTAAGGCTGCTCTTTGAACTGGCCAAGACTTGGTTATCTTCCAGTGCAAAGATTTGTCTTCGACTGAGTGTTGCAGACTGGCACATTCCAAGGTCCAGGGCTATGTGCTGAGGGATACTCTCAACATGGGGCAGTGCTGTAAAGGCACAATGGGGAAAGGCCCCAAGCTTGAGAAGGGCCAGTGACTGTAAAAAACCCTCGGACTGTGTAACTGTGCACAACTCCGGAAAAGCAGCACACAGTGAAATGTGACGAATCTATATCATTTGGTGAAGAACTGTACTGTAATGTATGTAATGTCTTGGAACTGAGCACTGTAAAAATTGAAGTTAGGGAAATTGTAATTATTATTGTTTTTGCACTATTTGTAATGATTGGAAATGTCGTTTCTGTAATGTTTTATTTCAGAGTATTTACGAATAAGGTTTATTTTTGAAATTGGTGTCTCCTTGAAAGAGCTATGCCATTAGTCCCACTTTACTGCAATACTCCTGCAATTCTTGCCTTACAGCAGAATAATCAACCAACCTCTCGATCTGGCTGGGATTGGGGTGGGATGGGATGGGATGGGGGGCTGGGGTGAAGGGGTGGTTGGGGGGGCGGAGACAATGAGGACACGACATCAAAAAATTAAGAAGAGATGCTGTCGTTAAATTCAGCAAGATGGCCGGGGAACCTGGCCTCCAAGATTTTCTGACCGCTACAAATCCCAGCTCCGTTACCTCCCTCATTCCCAGCATCCCTGCAAATATCTGGGCCAAGGGCTGCAACACTTGGATGTGAGTCAAACTGCCAAACTGTATCATGGGCCGGTGGAAAGGCTACAACACTACTGTTCAACCAATTGTCCAAGCGAAGCTTTCTGCAAGAGGACGGCACGGTGGCACAGTGGTTAACACTGCTGTCTCACGATGCTGGGGACCAGGGTTCAATTTCGGCCTCGGGTCACTGCCTGTGTGGAGTTTGCACGTTCTCCCCATGTCTGCGTGGGTTTGTTCCAGGTGCTTCGGCTTCCTCCCACACTCCAAAGATGTGGAGGTTAGGGGGATTGGCCATGCTAACTAGGCCTTTAGTGCCAGGAGGACTAGCAGGGTAAATACGTTGTGTTACGGGGATGGAGCTTGGGTAGGATTGTTGTTGGTGCAGGCTCATAATGGCCTCCTTCTCAACTGTAGGGATTCTATGAAGAGATGTTTCCTTTGGAAGTGTTGGATTGAGGAATCAACCCAATACTTTGCAAACCAAATATATAGAACCGTTTGCAAAAGCACATTCCACAAGGAGGTGTGCGACCATCTCAAACCAATACTTTGCAAACCAAATATATAGAACCGTCACTAACATTGCATTGCAACCACTTGGCAAAATGTCATGTGTTACGTCATATCGCTGGTAATGTACGCTCACTGACATCACTTCAGTCAATCTTGGCAATGTGTCCACAACAAGGGATCTGAGGCAAAAGTAAATTGCTAATACAAAAAATAGAAACTGTACTCCTCTAAAATACAATGAGCAAAGGGGATTAACATTACTAGTGTAATCGTGGCATTCAAATGAACATTTTCAGCTTACTATCCTCTGCCACTGTAACACCGTCGCTAATAGCAATCCTTACTCTCAACTGTGCTGTAATATAAATACGGTAGGCGTATTGCCTCCAGAATAACTAAGAAGAAGTTGTTGCAATCTGGAATACAAGGCCTGTAAAGAAAGGTCTTGGAAGCAGATTCAATTGCAACTTGCAAAACAGAAATCTAGAGCGCAATTCTCCCGAAAAATGTCCCCAGCTGGAAAAGCGGTGTGATTCCCGTCGGGTGGGTCGGCACGGTCCAGATCGCATTCCACCCACACTTAGACACTTTTTTTGCTGCTTGCCCGCCAGGAAAGAGATGTGAGGGACTTAAAGATACCTGCATTGTCGGATCCTCAGAGATCAGGTGCCCTTTAAAAAGGGTGCCCCGATCTCCAGACAATCCTACAGCACCCCCACCCTACTCGCCAGCAAAGACGACACACCTTCTGATCCACCACTCTGCCCACCCCACACACCACCCGCCACCCCCCCCCCCCCCCCCCCCCCGGCTCCCGAGTGAGTGAGCGAAATCCCACTATGGGCTCGCCAAAGGACCCCGCCCCCAAATTCAGGTCCCCTCATAACCAGCCCCATTCTTACACCCCCTCCCGCCCCCCTGCACCTCCTAAAGGCCCTGCCCCTCACCTCCCCTTCAGGCCATGCCCCTTGGCAGAACCATCCTGGCAGTGCCATCCTGTCCTCCTAGACCCCGCCTCCCCAATAACACCACCCCCCCCCCCCCCCCCCCCCGCCCCCCACCAACCCACCAGCATGGACATCATGTCTAGTCTTGGTTTGCGGACACCGGTAGTGATTTCCACTGGCACAGGAGAATTGAAGGAACCTGGTGAAATCGGCTTAAAGCCAAATCTGCAGATTTAAATTAAGATTTAAATATGCTAATCTAGTTCACACGCTTGCTCGGGGCAGGGGCAGGGAGAATCCCAAAATGAAGCCTGTCTTTGTGTGATACACTGCAATCTGTTTGACACTTTAACTGCAATCGAGTTTAGAGAAGATTATTCCTGTGCGAATGTGCCCACTGAGACGAGATGGAACAATTCTCTACTCTGCACCCAGCCACACTTCAGAGCAGAGGAGCCTTTAAACAGTAACAAAACAATTCAGAATTCCCACTTAATTTATCTAACCTAATTCTTTCCATTCCAGGTTGTCTGCTCTGCCTGGTGACACAGGAGGCAGACAAATCATGTGTTTATCTCTGTTTCCATGGCTAGTTTTTTCCCCTGGAACAGGTTGCTGGCCTGTTCCCAGCGCCTATAGCTTGAGGGGGCGCCATTCCACAGCAAACATGGTTGTCCTGGAGACTTCCCCGCTCTTACCCCTTGCCATACTTATTGGAAGGATTTACAGATTGATAAGCAACTTGTTTGGCTGTGTTATGAACGCACCTTCTGTCGTCATCGCGTCCTGGAGTATTACTCGAACTTGGAGCTTCATGGCTCAGAGGCAGGGATACTATCCACTGCACCACAGGACCGCCACCCAGATAAACTACATCAAACCAATTACCAGGGAGAGATACCATCCTGTACAAGTGTACCACAACACTGATTTAATTACCCTCACCACCACCCAACCTCCTTCACTTAACTCTTTGATTTGATGTGATTGGATTTATTATTGTCACATGTGTTGGCATACAATGAAAAGTGTTGTTTCTTGCACACTATACAGACAAAGCATACTGTTCTTGGAGAAGGAAATGAGAGAGTGCAGAATGTAGTGTTACAGTCATAGTTAGGGTGTAAAGAAAGATCAACTTAATGCAAGGTAGGTCCATTCAAAGTCTGATGGCAGCAGGGAAGAAGCTGTTCTTGAGTCGGGTACATGTCCTCAGACTTTTGTATCTTTTTCCCGTTGGAAGAAGGTGGAAGAGAGTATGGTATGAAGAGAGTACTCAAAATTAATGGTACCTTCAGCAACCCTCATGAAATAGTTTGTGCTTACTATTGCTCACATTTTACACAGGAGTATATTGTTGACCACTAGATATTGAGTTATTATTTTTCATGCGGTATTTAATCTCAGAGGGCTCGCTTGGTGAATGCATTGCTCAGCGACCAGAAAGGTCCCAGATCCAATTTGTGGTCTGTACTAAGTTAGCTGACCTCAGCCACGGTGGGTACTGGGCCTCACAATTGGCCTCAGCAATCTTTGTCTAAGCTTGATAGGAAAAGGGGGCCAGAAGAGTTGGAGCGGTCCCAGTGACCGTATATTATGAATGATGGGCTACAGCCTGACTCCGTGTGCTTGTGTGACAATGGATTGAAGTCAATGGAAATAAAAATGAGCAGGGAAGTAAAACGAGACTACAGACTTGCTATCTCCTGTTCTGCACCGTCGCACAAAGCCAACATCTAGGCCTTTGTGCATGAACATTGGTCGAGGATGTGGCCAGGGTCTTCGACTCCATCACACTTAAGGCAGTGAATATCAGTTGATTTGTTTGAGTGAGATTCTGGAGGACAGCTGATACTCATGGATCTGCAAAATAGTATGAGGAAGGCATCCCTTCAAAAGTAAAAAGAAGAGATGGATATAGAGAAAAATCTCTTTCAGAACGAACAGACCTACACTATAATGAATCACAATTTGTCTGCAGTGGATTGAAAGCGCTGTTTCCATGCTTGAGATGACATTGACTCCGGGGGTAAACAAATTGGCAATTTTCAGAAATAAAAGAGTTTTGAGGTTTTCCCCTGTGCAGCTACAAGTGTTGTATACAGTGGTGAATCAGGATCCCTGGCTGATTCAAATCTCTGAGGGCTTGCAGCAAGGACTGAGGCAATTCTGCGAAAACTATTTTTACATTACTCACTTCTTGAATTCAACTGTCAAAACGCCAAGAGAAAATTTTAAAACCAGCTGAAATTAACGTCAGAATTGTGAATGCGGATGAGGAACTGGATAGTGGAGTGATGAATGGCCGCAGCAGGTCAAAACAACAACCATTTTTCTTTGTGGCGCTCCTCGCTTTGAAGGGTTACATGGAGCAAAAATAAACAGGAGAGGGTAAAAACACAAGAGTTGGAGAGAAAATGGAAAATGGGAATGACTAATGACCATAGAATCATACAATACAGAGGCTATTCGGCCTATCAGGGCCAAGCTGGCTCTTTGAAGCAGATATCTCATCTGTCCCACTCTCCTGCACTTTGTCAATAACCCTGCAACTCTGTCCATTCCAGTTCACACAGGACAAAGTAAATTGTTACGTTTACTAATGAAACAACATTGCCCATCAACCATGAGCAAAGTGACATGTGCTTCTAACCAGAAAAGCTTTTGTCCCTGTAGACAACTTCTATAAGCTCCCAGTGCCGCATTCCAACAGTGAAAGAAATTTCAATAAGACCATGAGACATAGGAGCAGAATTAGGCCACTCGGCCTATCGAGTTTGCTCCGTCATTCAATCATGGCTGCTATTTTTCTCATCCCCATTCTCCTGCCTTTTCCCCATAACCCCTGATCCCCTTATTAATCAAGAATCTATCTATCTCTGTTTTAAAGACACTCAATGACCTGGCCTCCACTGCCTTCTGCGGCAAAGAGTTCCACAGATTCACCACTCTCTGGCTGAAGAAATTCCTCCTCATCTCTGTTTTAAAGAATCGTCCCTTTAGTCTGAGGTTGTGCCCTATGGTTCTAGTTATTCCTACTAGTCAAAACATCCTCTCCACGTCCACTCTATCTAGGCCTCGCAGTCACTTGTAAGTTTCAATAAGATCCCCCCTCATCCTTCCAAACTCCAATGAGTACAGACCCAGATTCCTCTACCGTTCCTCAACTGTAATATTGATTTAAGAAAAGCAAATTTCTCAAGTTTAGATTAGAACCTATAGAAAGACTTACGCAGCTGCCCACAGCTACTAAGTGCAGAGCAAAACAAGAAAGCAGTCAAGCAGGATCTGATTCTCACAATGGAATGGTCATGACTAATTGCAAGGGTCACATTTTAGTTTCTGTTTAATCATTTTTCCACGGAAAGGTTCTGGCAGTGAATTACACTTAAGGGTTGTGTTTTTGACTTAAAGTGGGTTCACACGAGGTCAGTGTTCTGCTGTCAGTCACCTGCTACAGCTGCCAGGATAAAGAGGAGTTTATATGCTAAAGGGCCAGGGATTGAAGATGTGTTCTGCAAAAACCGGAGACGGGGAAAGCACTAAAACAGCACCAGGAAAAATGTGTACACTTCCCACCTGCCATTTTGGGCATGGAAATACTGGAGGTGTTCCTATTACCCACTCCTCAGGTTGGTATTAGGCCATCTGCACAGACAAAAATGAACTCGCTAGAATTTAGATTGCAACAGGCAATTTATTACCGTGTCTCGCGGGACAGTGGTTGGCATTGCTGCCTCACAGCACCAGGGTCCCAGGTTCAATTCTGGCCTTGTCTGTGTGGAATTTGCACATTCTCCCTGTGACTGTGTGGGTTTCCTCCGGGTGCCCCAGTTTCCTCCCACAGTCCAAAGATGTGCGGATTAGGTTGATTGGCCATGCTAAATTGTTCCGAGTGTCAGGGGGATTAGCAGGGTGTGGTAAATCACTGTTAGCTTATTACCTGTATATGTGACATGCCTGGACACATCCCTGCTGGCCCTACCCGAGACTCCTCCCCCCCCGGTCCAGGTATAAAGGCGACTGCTCCCCACCCCCCCCCCCCGCCTCAGTCTGGACCAGTTCATCAGCATGGGTGTGCTCCAAGTCTTTTGCTAATAAAAGCCTATTTGTTCTTGCATACAAACTAGTCTTTGCTCGATTGATGGTGCATCAATTTTATTAGCAAAAGTTTTGGGATGGAGCAGATACTAAAACCCGACAAACTCGAACTGGACCCTCAAGCTGTAGGAGCCTCTAACAGCTTCGATCACTGGCTGCGCTGTTTCGAAACTTTCCTCACCTCCTCCTCCGTCGTCCGGACCGAAACCGACAAGCTACACGTGCTCCACGCACGGGTAAGCGATCAAGTATTCTCGATGATTAGAGATGCTGAAACTTACAAAGATGCGATCGAACTTTTAAAAGGCCAGTACAACAAACAGTCGAATGAAATCTACGCCAGACATCTTCTGGCTACTCGCAGACAACAGCCAGGAGAATTGGGTGATGAATTCCTGCGTGCGTTGCGAGCACTTGGCAGGGCCTGCAACTGTAAGACCGTAACAGCCGCCCAAAACACTGAGGAACTAATCAGAGATGCCTATGTCACGGGTATCAGGTCAATCTATATCCGACAACAACTACTGGAACAGGGTGGGCTGGACCTACAAAAGACTGTGGCGCTTGCCGACTCGTTAGAGGCGGCCTTCCGTAATCTCGAGGCCGACACCCCCGACCACGGGGGCACATCGTGGACACCGCGGCTGCCCCCACCTCTGTAACTCGGGAGGGCCGCAGGCCTACGCCATGCCACGTCCCACCAATGACCCGACCGCTGCGGCAGTCTCCGGAGGTCCGAAGTGCTACTTCTGCGGCCTGGGGAAGCACCCCCGACAATGCTGCCTGACGAAGGATGCGATCTGTTCCGGGTGTGGAAAGAAGGGCCATTACGTGAAGGTATGCAGAGCGAAATCGACCTCCAAGCCCAGTAGTACCGCGTGCGACCCGCGGGGGCCGCCATTTTGGGCGCCGGTAGCCACGTGCGACTACTCGCAAAATCCAACGGTGGCTTCGATTACGCTGGACCAATCCAGGCCTTACCAACTCGCCAGGTCCATGATGGACATCGAGGTAAACGGTCGCATTACAGACTGTTTGTTTGACTGTGGGAGTACGGAGAGCTTTATTCACCCTAACACAGTGAGTCGCTACGCCCTTTCAGCACTGCCAGTGAAGCAAACGATCTCCATGGCTTCAAAGTCCCACTCGGTGGATGTCCTCGGGTACTGCGTGGCGACCCTGACTGTACGGGGCACAGTGTACAAAAATTTCAGGCTCCTCGTGCTGCCACAACTCTGCGCTGCCGTACTCCTGGGGCAAGATTTCCTGAGTCACCTTAAGAGCGTCACCATGGAGTATAATGGGCCTTTTCCCCCGCTCTCCGTTTGCAATCAGCAGTTCTTAGATCACCCACCGCGCACCACCTGCAGCCTCTCGACCCTTGAAGTCGCCCCTCCCTCACTGTTTGAAGATCTCACCCCCGACTGCAAGTCCATTGCCACCAAGAGCAGACGGTACAGTGCTGGAGACAAAGCTTTTATCAGGTCCGAAGTGCAACGGCTCCTAGGGGAGGGGGTCATCAAGGCCAGTACCAGCCCCTGGAGAGCCCAAGTAGTAGTTGTTAAAACTGGGGAGAAACATCGCATGGTCATTGACTACAGTCAGACCATTAACCGCAACACACAGCTGGACGCGTACCCCCTTCCCTGCATATCTGACATGGTTAATCAGATTGCGCAATATCGGGTGTTCTCCACCATCGACTTAAAATCTGCATACCACCAGCTCCCTATCTGCCCGTAGTACCGCCAATATACTGCCTTCGAGGCGGATGGCCGCCTCTATCACTTCCTTAAGGTCCCCTTCGGCGTCACCACTTGGTTTTCCAGTGTGAGATGGACCAAATGGTAGACCAGAACGGGCTGCGGGCCACCTTCCCGTACCTGGATAACGTCACCATCTGCGGCCATGATCAGCAGGACCACGACGCCAACCTCCACAAATTCCTCCACACTGCCACACTCCTAAATCTGACCTATAATAAGGAGAAGTGCGTATTCCGCACACACCGCCTCGCCATCCTTGGTTGTGTTGTGGAAAACGGGGTCACCGGTCCCGATCCTGACCGCATGCGTCCCTTCCTGGAACTCCCCCTCCCCACCAGCCTCAAAGCACTGAGGAGATGCCTGGGCTTCTTCTCGTATTACGCCCAGTGGGTCCCCAATTATGCGGATAAAGCCCGTCCACTCATCAAATCTACCTCTTTTCCCCTGACGGCAGAGGCCTGCCTGGCCTTCGACCGCATCAAAGCAGACATCGCGAAGGCCACGGTGCACGCTGTAGATGAATCCATCCCGTTCCAGGTGAAGAGCGATGCGTCTGACTTCGCCCTGGCCACCACCCTTAACCAGGTGGGCAGACCCGTGGCCTTCTTCTCACGAACCCTCCAGGGCCCTGAAATTCGACACTCCTCTGTCGAAAAGGAGGCCCAAGCCATAGTGAAAGCTGTATGGCACTGGTGCCACTACTTAGCTGGTAACCGATTCACCATACGGACCAACGGTCAGTTGCATTCATGTTTAATAACACGCAGCGGGGCAAGATCAAAAACGATAAAATATTGAGGTGGAGAATCGAGCTCTCCACCTACAATTACGACATCTTATATCGGCCCGGGAAGCTCAATGAGCCCCCAGACGCCCTGTCCCGGGGAATATGTGCCAGCGCACAAATAGACCAATTGCAGACTCTCCACAACGACCTCTGCCACCCGGGGATCACCAGGTTTTTTCACTTCATTAAAGCCCATAACCTGCCCTACTCCTTTGAGGAAGTCAGGTCTATAACCAGACACTGCCAGGTCTGCGCAGAGTGCAAGCCGCACTTCTATCGGCCAGACAGAGCACACCTCATAAAGGCCACCCGCCCTTTCGAACGCCTAAGTGTTGCCTTCAAAGGCCCCCTCCCCTCTTCTGACCGCAACATATACTTCCTCAACGTCATTGATGAATAGTCACGTTTCCCCTTCGCTATTCCCTGCCCGGATATGACCTCGGCCATGGTCGTCAGGGCCCTGCACAGCCTCTTCACCCTGTTCGGTTTCCCTAGCTATATCCATAGCAACCGGGGATCCTCCTTTATGAGTGATGAGCTGTGACAGTACCTGCTCTCCAAAGGCATAGCCTCGAGTAGGACCACCAGCTACAACCCCAGGGGGAACGGACAGGTAGAGAGGGAGAACGCGACAGTCTGGAAGGCCGTTTTACTAGCTCTGAGATCTAAAGGTCTTCCAGTCACCCACTGGCAAGAGGTCCTCCCTGATGCACTACATTCAATTAGATCACTCCTTTGCACAGCTACCAATGCTACCCCTCATGAAAGAATATTTGTTTTCCCCAGAAAGTCCTCCTCGGGGACCTCACTACCATCGTGGCTGACGTCCCCAGGCCCTGTCCTGCTCCGGAAGCACGTGAGGACCCATAAGTCGGACCCCCGGTCGAAAGGTTCCAACTCCTCCACGCCAACCTCCAATACGCCTATGTGGCGTACCCCGACGGATGGGAGGACACGGTCTCTTTTCGAGACCTGGCACCCGCAGGTGCCCCAGGGGCCACTACGACCCACAACCCCACACCCCCAACGTTGTCCATACAGCACCAGGGCCACAGCACGCTCCCCTACCCCCCCGTATACAGCACGCCTGAGCCCCAGGAGCTGCCACCACGCACCCGACAATCTGAAGGGACAACAGACGACTCGAGCGACTATGACCTGGCGCCTGAACCAACACCGCGGCCACCTGAACCAACACCACAACCGGCACTACGGCGGTCGCAGCGGCAGATCAAGCCCCCAGAGAGACTAAATTTGTAATTCTGTAAATATCGTTCCACCCACCTCACCCCCGCCGGACTCTTTTTTTAAACAGGGGGTGAATGTGGCAAACCACTGTTAGCTTATTACCTGTATATGTGATATGCCTGGACACGTCCCTGCCGGCCCTGCCCGGGACTCCTCCCCGCCCTGGTCCAGGTATAAAGGCGACTGCTCCCCACCCCCCTGCCTCAGTCTGGACCAGTTCATCAGCATGGGTGTGCTCCAAGTCTTTTGCTAATAAAAGCCTATTTGTTCTTGCATACAAACTAGTCTTTGCTTGATTGATGGTGCAGCACAGGGTAAATGTGTGGGGTTGGGGGAATTGGGCCTGGGGGGGATTGTGGTTGGTACAGACTTGATGGACTGAATTGCCTCCTTCTGTACTGTAGGGATTCTGTGATTCCTTTAAAGATTATAATGAGTAAGAAGACTCTTTTGAGATCAGGATGGGGTGTCTGAAACAAATGTGGAACGTAGACAGTTTTGCGGAGAAGCTAACTGACGAGAAAGTCAAAGCCCCCCTCCAACTTCATACACTCAAAAGCATCATGATAATCAATTGATCAGAGGGAGACTATTGAGATCCAGGGGCGTCACTTTTAAGAAGAATGTTGCCTTTGGCTGAAATACCTGAGAAAAAAGACCGTCCATGAAAAGTGAAATATTTTCTGGTTGACAGAAAGGGAAGTGAAGTCAGTTGGTTTAAGGTGAAGTTTGATTATAGTCATTATTTATGCACTAAAAAACTATAACAGTTGAATACTTTGTCCCTGACATTGTCTCACTGAAGCAGTCACAGTCTGAGTCCTGAAAAACTTTAATATCACATACGAAGGAACAGGGATCTATTTTAACATTGACCACAGGATGTACAACTGGCAATAGTTGCTTATGATTAGATAACCACCCTGTGCAAGCTGGCTTTCTGACCATCATCTCCACTGGATGGCTGAAATGCACAACTGTTCAGGTGGGAGGCCAATTTAACACACGATTAAGAGTCCTGTGACATTCATACAATCTCAACTGGGCATATAGCATGCACACTCTGTCCAATTTCAGCTGTTGATTCAGCTGAATAAGAGATCAAAAATGTATGTTCTTAATTTTTTTAATGGGGTCAAACCAGCCCAGGCCTCATCAGCGTGCAACGCAGATAGAATTTAATCACACGCCTCAACTATCTGTCCAAAATGAAGTTGGGGCTTGATGTTTGAGATTTTGATGTACTGAAGCAGTCCATGATTATATACAAAAGACCAGGTCAACATTCACAGGTTTGGGCTGCTAAGTGGCAAATGACATTCATGCCCCACAAGTGCTAAGCAATGACCATCTCCAACAGGGAGAAAATCTACTCATCTCCCCATGGCATTCAATGGCATTACCATTGCTCAATACCCCACTATCAACATTCTAGGGATTCCTATTGATCAGACATTGAACTTGACCAGCCATATAAATACTGTGGTTATAAGGTTAGGTGCGAGGCTGAGAATCCTGCGGTAAGTCACATTCTGACTCCCCAAAGCCTGTCCACAATCTACAAGGCACAAGTCAGGAGTGTGATGGAATACTCCCCACTTGCCTGGATGGGTGCAGCTCCAACAACACTCAAGAAGCTTGACACATCCAGGACAAAGGAGCCTGCTTGATTGGTACCCCTTTCATAAACATTTGCTCCCTCCACCGCCAACATACAGCAGTGTGTACCATCTACCCGATGGACTACAACAGTTTGTCAAGACTTCTTCGACACAACCTTCCAAATGCCACCTTTACCACTCAGAAGGAGGAGGACAGCAGACACGTGGGAACACCACCACCTGCAAGTTCCCCTCAAAACCACTCAACATCCTGACTTGGAAATATATTTCACTGTTATGGGTCAAGATCCTGAAACTCCATCCCTAACAGCGCTGAGAGTTTATCTGCACTACTATGATTGTAGCAATTCAACCACCACCTTCTCAAGGGCAATTAAAGCGCATCAAGGTAGATAAATCCCCGGGACCTGGTGGTGTATCCCAGGACATTGTGGGAGGCTAGGGAGGAAATTGTTGGTCCCCTAGCAGAGATATTTGAGTCATCGATAGTCACAGGTGAGGTGCCTGAAGATTGGAGGGTGGCAAATGTTGTGCCTTTGTTTAAAAAGGACTGCAGGGAAAAGTCTGGGAACTATAGGCCAGTGAGCCTCACATCTGTGGTGGGTAAGATGTTGGAAGGTATTTTGAGAGACAGGATCGACAGGCATTTAGAGACTCAAAGACTGATTAGGGACAGTCAGCATGGTTTTGTGAGTGGAAAATCATGTCTCACAAACTTGATTGAGTTTTTTGAGGGGGTGACCAAGAAGGTAGATGAGGACAGTGCAGTTGATGTTGTCTACATGGACTTTAGCAAGGCCTTTGACAAGGTACCGCATGGTAGGATGTTGCATAAGGTTAAATCTCGCGGGATCCAGGGTGAGGTAGCTAAATGGATACAAAATTGGCTTGATGACCAAATGAAGTCTCACAACACCAGGTTAAAGTCCAACAGGTTTATTTGGCAGCACTAGCTTTCGGAGCCTCAGGCTCCTTCTTCAGGTGAGTGAGGACTTGTGTTCCCAAACAGGGCATATGAAGACACAAACTTAATTTCCAAGATAATGGTTGGAATGTGAGTTTTTACAGGTAATCAAGTCTTAAAGGTACAGACAATGTGAGTGGAGAGAGGGTTAAGCACAGGTTAAAGAGATGTGTATTAACAGGACAGTTAGTGAGATTTTGCAAGCCCAGGCAAGTCGTGGGGGTTACAGATAGTGTGACATAAACCCAAGATCCCTGTTGAGGCCGTCGTCGTGTGTGGAACTTGATGACAGAAGCCAGAGGGTGGCTGTAGAGGATCGTTTTTCAAACTGGAGGCCTGTGACCAGCGGTGTGCCTCAGGGATCAGTGCTGGGTCCACTGTTATTTGTCATTTTTATTAATGATTTGGATGAGAAAATAGGAGGCATGGTTAGTAAGTTTGCAGATGACACCAAGATTGGTGGCATAGTGGACAGTGAAGAGAGTTATCTCAGATTGCAACGGGGATCCTGATCAATTGGACCAGTGGGCTGACGAATGGCAGATGGCGTTTAATTTAGATAAATGCAAGGTGATGTATTTTGGTAGATTGAACCAGGGCAGGACTTACTCAGTTAATGGTAAGGCGTTGGGGAGAGTTACAGAACAAAGAGATCTAGGGGTACATGTTCATAGCTCCTTGAAAGTGGAATCACAGGTGGACAGAGTGGTGAAGAAGGCATTCAGCATGCTTGGTTTCATTGGTCAGAACATTGAATACAGGAATTGGGATGTCTTGTTGAAGTTGTACAAGACATTGGTAATCCCACACTTGGAAGACTGTGTACAGTTCTGGTCACCCTATTATAGAAAGAATCTTATTAAACTAGACAGAGTGCAGAAAAGTTTTACTAGGATGCTGCTGGGACTTGCTGGTTTGATTATAAGGAGAGGCTGGATAGACTGGGACTTTTTCTCTGGAGCGTAGGAGGCTGAGAGATGATCTTATCGAGGTCTATAAAGTAATGAGCGGCATAGATCAGCTCGATAGTCAATATCTTTTCCCAAAGGTAGGGGAGTCTAAAACTAGAGGGCATAGGTTTGAGGTGAGAGGAGAAAGATACAAAAGTGTCCAGAGGGGCAATTTTTTACACAGAGGGTGGTGAGTGTCTGGAACAAGCTGCCAGAGGTAGTAGTAGCGGCAGGTACAATTTTGCCTTTTAAAAAGCATTTAGACAGTTACATGGGTAAGATGGGTATAGAGGGATATGGGCCAAATGCGGGCAATTGAGACTAGCTTCGGGGTTTAGAAAAAGGGAGGCATGGACAAGTTGGACCAAAGGGCCTGTTTCCATGCTGTAAACCTCTATGACTCTATGAATTATGGATGGACAAAAAGTCTGATCTCGTTAGCACCTCTCAGATCCCAGGAATTAATAAAATGTGTTTTTAAATACTCCCCTTGCTTTAGCTGGGTTTTCTGGCCACCTACTCGGAAGAACAGGTTGAAACTGAACAGACAGGATGTCGGCAGCTAAACCAATTTTAACTGCCCATCTTCAGAGCATAGAGTCATAGAACCATAGAGTGTAGAAAAGGCCCTTGGCCCATCGAGTCTGCACCAACAATAACTACCACTAAAGGCATGCTTATCGCATTTTCCTGCACTTTTCCCATATCCTTGAATGTTATGACATTTCAAGTGCTCATCCAAATATTTTTCAAAGGTTGTAAGGGTAGGATCAAATTGCTCATTCTACTTCTGAACACTTATCCGTGTATCAGTGGTCCTGAAAGCATACCAACCCAGGAGCCAATTTAAAGAAGTCTGCCAGAATTCTTTGATGTAAAGATTTAACTTCGACAAAAGAACTCAAAATGTTGTTTTATACCTCATAACAGGTTCAGAGAAAAGGGGGTTCGGCTTCTCTAAATTATCTCCAGCCAGATCCGCTGATAATCTGCTGGAATCAACAGACTACTAACTACATAGATAGTTATCAGGAAGTGCTTCTGATAAGATTAGCACTTTGCAATTGAAAAGTGTGAATAGATCAGCCAGCATCATTGCTGTAATGGATGGCTGAGTTGTCTGTGAAATTCACACAGTGCAATTTGCAGCCACATTTACAGAATGCAAATTGCATCTCAACCGAGAGAGATTAAGCCCACAGAATCACAAAGTTAAACTAACTATGCAATCCCATCGACGTATGTTAAAATTACAGAAACTATTTAGAAATTCGAATCGTGACGCAGCTCATAACCATAAAAGCCACATTTCTCTCATTTACATTGTCATCTCTTTTTAACCTTAATGGTGTTCTGCAGTGGAGGTCTTGGGCCTTCATTTTGGCTTTGGAACAATAAAAACAATGCAAAATGACTTTGTCTGCAAGTTCAGTACCTTATAAAAATTAATTTATGGGATGTGGGGTGTCACTGGCAAGATCAGCATTTATTGCCCGTCCCTCGATGTCCTTGAGAAGGTGGTGGTGGGCTGCCTTCTTGAACTGCTGCAGTCCCTGAAGTATAGATAGAAACACCCACAGTGCTGCTAGGGAGAGATGACCAGGATTTGGATCTTCACCAAAGATGTACAGGTTAGGTTGATTTGGCCATGGTAAATTGTCCCGTAGTGTCAGAGGGATTAGCAGGGTGTGGTGTTACGGGATTAGAGTCTGGGTGGGATTGTTGTCAGTACAGGCTTGATGGGCCGAATGGCCTCCTTCTGCACTGTAGGCATTCTATGATTAGACCCAGCTTCTTAAATAAGTCTGTTGTTCTATAGGTAAGTCAATAAAAATTTAAGGAAGAAAAATCACCTTTGATGGCTCAGTTGGTAAACGGTATATTACTGAACCTGCAAAGATACTGGGCAACCTGACTGCTTAATTATGGGTATTATAGCTGATCTCATTACCCTCATATCCAGGGAGCACAAAAAGCAGGACTCCCATCATTGATGGTTGCCCAGTGACCCCTGCTGCAAAAGGATGTTCATGCAGATGTCCCATCAGGAAAAGATCAGACCTGTGCTTCGTACATCTGGTTAAATAGCCCGACAACAAGCATTACAAAGGATCACAGAGGATTTAAAAAATACTAAAGAGAAAGTCTTGCTCCACAACCACGGGATATCTCAAAATGTTTTACACCGAATGAAGTTTAAAAAAAAATATATAGTCACCTTTGTATAAAGAGGGGACAACAGGAGTGAAAGGAATAGTGAGCAGCAGTAGAGTTGAGCAATTAATAAATAATCCAATCCGATGCAGTAAGTATTTTGTCTTATCATTGTTGTTACTGGAATTACGTGTGATTCTAAGGAAAGTCACTGGCAGCCGGACAAGTTTTTATTTATTCACAGTATGTGGGTGTGGCTGGCAAGGCCAACATTTGTTGCCCATCCCTAAGTACCCCTGAACTGAGTGGTTTGCTCGGCTATTTCAGAGAGCAGTTAAAAGTTAAACACATATTCAAGTGACAGACCCAATATCACAACTGAATTGTCACTGTATCATTGCTATGTTTTATGTCTGGCTCTGTCTGAAAAGTATAACGTTGGGCACCTAACCTTTTTAATTTATCTACATTGCAGCTCCTCGCAATGGGTAAAGAGGCATGGCAACAATGAGAGGGTGGCAGAAGTGGCATGTGGTCATACAAAAATGTACATTTTATAAGATAAACACACAATACAGGCCTAGACTAGGGTATGAAATGGCCTTTTAAAAAAATAATAAAATACTGGGTTGCTCATCTGTTAACTTTGCAGTTAGATGGGGGCGAATGCAGCATAGAACTTTGAAAGAAATTCCAGAATACCTGGGCTTCCAATTATTCCGGTACTGCTTCCTTGCTCGGGCCCCACATGGCACAAGCCTGAACAATGGCAGTCGCACTAATATTAATGAGGCACTGCAGTTGATGGAGGAACCAAGGACATGGTCCTTTGAACCTCCTTGTGGGTAGGAGTGCCACTGGTCATGAACGTGAAAGGGCTGGTGGCAACATCAAGCACCTCGGGCTCTTAGCAGCTCAGGGCAGCACGGTGGCACAGTGATTAGCACTGCTGCCTCACAGCACCAGGGACCCGGGTTCAATTCTGGTCTTGGGTCACTGTCTGTGTGGAGTTTTCACATTCTCCGTGTGTCTGCGTGGGATTCCTCCGGGTGTTCCGGTTTCCCCCACAGTCCAAAGATGTGCGGGTTAGGTGGATTGGCCATGCTAAATTGCCCCTTAGCATCATGGGGACTAGCTAGGGTAAATGCACAGGGTTATGGGGATAGGGCCTGGGTGGGATTGTGGTGGGGCAGTTTCGATGGGCCAAATGGCCTCTTCTGCACTGCAGGATTCTATGATTCTATTAGCATAGATGGGCCATCGTTATAGTTGGAATTATAAAGTGGGAGTTGAATCTATGCACCTTATAAACTTGCAGGGAGCAATCCCTGAAATGCCTTGACACATGCAAGATGTACAACTTATTAATGAATCAAGCATTTCCTTCCTGCTCATTAATGACAAAGCCTGCTTACTTGCAGCTTTCTTGTGCCAATTGATCAAGTGCATGGGATTAAAATTATCACCTACCTATTGATTGGTGGTAACCAGAAACCTCTAAAAATCTGAATTAGACGTTTGTGAATGAAAGTTCGATGCCTATTCATCCTCTACATATATTTCTGTGTGTTATGATACCAGGGCCGCGAGCTGTAAAGTTCTCAAAAATCGCCAGCAGCAATGCAACTATCTGAACTCAAGCTGTGAACCCACTCTGTAAGGCTGCCCTTGTTTGGTTTGACACTTGGTTAAAGATGATAACCCAAATGCAATGCACTGCGTTACTGACTTATTAAAAGCAGCCTCCAGTTTGACAGCTAGATGATGCTAGCTTTCAGTTTCACTAGGTACCTGCCAATTCACTGCTTGCTGCAGCAGCAGGGGTTGGAGGGCTGTTGTCAGTGCAGTCAACTGTACAACACCATTCCCTTTCATCCTCCTCTTCCTCCTCCTCCTCTTCCTCATGTAAACTATACCGAGGGTCAGCTGCAGCCATATGTTCATTAAACTCCATCAACAGTGAAGAGTCTGAGACATTGCAGGAACCCGCTCCACAAACAAACAAACCAGCAAACCACACGAAGTGCTGGACAACCAAAAATATGCCCTAACCATTGATTTCTTTTTTTGTTGCTGTTATTGACGCACAGACTGTCAAATGTAATGACGGTTCGGTTCCAGGCAAATTCTCGGAAAATGCGTGACTTCAGCCAACTCGGTGTGGGAATGAGATTCATCATCAGGATGGAATTTAAACAGTGCCTTGACTGCCATGCAGCAACACTGAACTTAACACTTTAAAACCAACCAGAGCTCAGTGAGCAGATATTTGAAATCATTGGACATCGTTTAATAACTTTTAAAACAAAAAAACCCAAATATTCAACAGAATTACCCACCTTATAACAGACTTGTACCGTTTCTCCCCCCTCTCTCTCCCCATGGCTGAACAAATGCCAAGGAATGATTTACTGGACAGCCAAAGAACACCATAAACCACCAGGACAAAGTTGGAAGGTTCTTTTTTACATTTGTTTGCTATACTTTTTAAAAAAGTTTGTTTGTTTGCTATACTTTTAAAAAAAGTATAGAACTTTATCTCTTGAAGCACAGATTCAAGAACAACTTCTTCCCTGCTGCCATCAGACTTTTAAATGGTCCTATCATATATTAAGCTGATCTTTCTCACCCCCCTATCCGTAACTGCAACACTATATTCTGCTTTCCTTCTCCCCTCTGTACTCTATGAATGGTATGTTTTGTCTGTATAGCGTGCAAGAAACAATACTTATCATAGAATTATAGAATCCCTACAGTGCAGAAGGAGGCTATTCGGCCCATCGAATCTGGACTGACCACAATCCCACACAGGCTCTATTCCCGTAACCTCACACATTTAACCCGCTAATCCCACTGACACTACGCTCAATTTAGCATGGCCAATTCACCTAACCCGCACATCTTTGGACTATCGCTGTATCCTGGTACATGTGACAATAATAAATCAAATCAAATCGAATAAAACTCATACCTACAATCCCTACAATGAAAACTGTTCTCATTTTAGATTGGGATTTTAGTTCATTTTATACCAGCAGTTAAGTGTCAGGGACTCAGATGTCATTAAACATGCCTCACAACTCTGGATGACATCACGTAAATGTTGCCTCCTTGGCAATAAGTTAGACAATGCTAACTAATGAAAAGGCAATTGCTGGCAACAATGCTCTTGCAGTTTGCTTGCTGATTCAAGGTTGGGGTTGGGGTGTTTCCTGGAAATAATCCAGTTCTCGGAACAGAACGCGATAAAAACCTGTGGTGAAGTGCACACAGTCAAGCAATAGGCACTCAAGAAGAATTGTTTCCACAACAACAATTGTTTCCTGTAGTGTCCATACCCTTCAAACTTGATTCTAATTCGTGACACTCCAGATGTGTAGATTGCATTGTTTTAATTCTACTGTGCGTTGGGAGTGCACAAGAGGAATTTGTAGACCTTTGTCAATCGTCGATCTGTTAGTTACTCTGAAGTCAGCCCAAGCAGAGAATGTGAGAACCATTCGGTAGATCAGGTTGTGTCTATGCAATGAGAACCAGTTAATATTTCAGCCCAATGATTTTTCGTCAAAATCTCCTACTCTTGTTCCTGTTGAGTGAAGTGTATGTTTGGATGGTGCTGTCTGCTTCAGGTTTAATACACTTTCTTATGTTTTTTTCAAAAAAGATACAACAATCTTGTGTCTTTTTAAAAAAAGAAACTTTTGATTTGATTTGATTTAATTATTGTCACATGTATTAGCATACAGCGATAAGTATTGTTTCTTGCACACTATCCAGACAAAGCATTCTGTTCATAGAGAAGGAAATGAGAGAGTGCAGAATGTAGTGTTACAGTCATAGCTAGGGTGTAGAGAAAGATCAACTTAATGCAAGATAGGGGTCAATTTTTAAACTTTAATTAATGAGTACGTTTTAATTAAACTTTGATTTAATTTTATTTCTTTACCAGGCATGTCTGTTCGTTGTTGTCAATGACTTTTCAGCAAAACTGCGGGAGGTGCCAGATGAGTTACAAGGTCCCTAAAGGCATTTCATTCCTTTACTGGGAAATGCTGCAGACTCCAGTGGGCACTTTTCTGATTTGACGTGGTTGAGATTAAGACTGGCAGCAGGACCAGAAGTTGCATTGCTTGCCATTCCATGGCACTGGATGCTGCCAATCACCTTCTCATCTTTTTTTTCAGGTCCCCCTCGCCCTCTATTTTTGGAAATCTCCGATGGGAGTGTGGTTCTATAGGCAATACCCACCCTCTGATATTTATATCGTGCGTGAGGCTGGATGAGAGGGGAAGATGACACAACTGAGGTAGATGCTGTCCTCACTTGATATCCAAGCGCACATTGTGGATGCACCTACACCACACCACAGCATTACGTCTGGAGTGCTTCAAGAATATGGCTCACCAGTACATTCTCAAGGGGCAGTTTGGGGTGGGCAATAAATGCTGACCTTGCCAGCAGCACCTACATCCCATATAAGTATAAATATATATATATATATAAAGAAACAGAAAGTGCAAGCTGTACTGATTAAAGGATACCTGCCCAAAATATATTTTCTTTTAACAGATGTTGACTGACCGTCTCATGTCTTTAGCAGTTTTGGATTTTAATCTCAAGTGTTTGTGGGGCGGCACGGTGCCACAGTGGTTAGCACTGCTGCCTCACAGCGCAGGAACTGGGGTTCGATTCCCAGCTTGGGCCACTGTCTGTGTGGAGTTTGCACAATCTCCCCGTGTGTCTGCATGGGTTTCCTCCGAGTGCTCTGGTTTCCTCCCACAGTCCAAAAAAACATGCTGGTGAGGTGCATTGGCTATGCTAAATTCTGCCTCAGTGAACCCGAACAGACGCTGGAGTGTTGCAACTAGGGGATTTTCACAATAACTTAATTGCAGTGTTAATGTAAGCCTATTTGTGACACTGATAAATAAACTTTAAATAGGTTTGCAAAAATTCTTACCCTTTCGATTGTAATCTACATTCTTTGTCATTTTAATCTTATAGACAGCTTTGTCAAATATCATTTCAAGTCATAAAGCAATTATTTACAGCTCATTACAAATACATTTTACATGTACTCAGGAGTTGCACTTTGTACCGGGGATGAGAAGAAACAAAGAGGTTAAGAGCTGCCAATTTGTAACCACTAAATAGCATATGTCTCTGTAGTAAAGTCCTCAGTAAAAGGTTTTCCTACTTTTAATGTAAAATTTTGGAAACCACACTGTTAAACTTTGTGCAGTAGGATGTACACCATCAATTGTCTGCATCAAATGTAAACCTTCATGGGCAACCAGCCCTGGCACTGCGTCTCAAGATCAGAGAGAATGTCGTTCCTTGTCAAAAGAGTCACCAGATTCAGGAATGTACTGGATGGTGCCAGGTCTGGATAGAGTGGATGGGAAGGGCCAGTTTACCTTAACAAGACAGGTCAGTGACTAGAGAGCATAGATTTAAAGTGAATGGTAGAAGGATTAGAGGGTAGATGAGGGGAACATTTTTCACCCAGAGAGTGGGGTGTTGGAGGGGCTCACTGGAACTCACTGCCTAAGATAGTGGCAGAAACCCTCAACTCATTTATAAGATGTCTGGAGATGCATCTCAAGTACTGCAACCTGCAGGGCGATGGACCAAATGTTAGAAAGTGGGATTAGGCTAGTTTTTTGGTTTATGCAGATACAATAGGCCAAATGGCCTCTTACTGTGCTGATTCTATGATTCATGCAGAATGAACATAAAGGAAGACCTCTTGGTGGACTTACTCTTGTGCCTAACTACTCTGCTATCGTAAATCCCAATGCATTAGTTCGCAGGAGGAGAATCTTTTTGTCTGTTTACCCATATTTTGGAATCCAAAGACCAAATCTAAGCTTTCTGTGACTGGTGGCACATTAATTATTTCCTGGACACAAATCACCAGCCTGAATTGTTTGTGCATGTTTTCATCGTTTTGAAATTTTTCTCCCCATGTCTGTGTGAGTTTCCTCCGGGTGCTCTGGTTTCCTCCCACAGTCCAAAGATGTGCGGGTTAGGTTGATTGGCCATGCTAAACTGCCCCTTAGTGTCAGGGTAAATACGTGAGGTTACAGGGAGGGATTGTTATCGGTGCAGGCTCGATGGCCTCCTTCTGCACTGTAGGGATTCTATGATTCTGACCCAGTGTTCACAGCATTGCTCTAGGCTGAATGTGACCAGAACAACGGAAAGTATCTCCTTCTAAGGAGAGAGGTGTGTGGAGTGTGGGCACTCATCATTGTTTTGCTCCCACTTGGTCTCTTTGTCCAAAACATTTCAGTTCAGATCAGGCTCTTTTGGAAAAACAAGGCTCTTTCCTTTGATTACATTAAGGTCGGATGTAAGATGATCCTCTAATGATGTCAGGCTTCTGCCTCCTTTCACAATGTTTCCCCAATTCCAATATTGCACAATGGTGATTCAGAGCAATGGGACAGAGTATGGGAATTGAATCACAGAATCCCTACAGTGCAGAAGGCCATTCAGCTCACCAGGTCAGCAACGACTCTCCGACAGAGCGTATTACCCAGACCCGATCCTTGTAACCTCACGTATTTACCCAACTATTCTCCCTAACCTACATGTATCTTGGGACACTAAGGGGCAATTTAACATGCCAATGCACCTAACCAGCACGTCTTTCGGACTGTGGGAGGAAATCGGAGCACCCGAGGAAACCCACGCAGACACGAGGAGAATGTGCAGACTCCGCACAGACAGTGACCCAAGCCGGGAATCGAACCTGGGTCCCTGGTGCTGTGAAGCAGCAGTGCTAACCACTGTGAGACTCACAGATGGGTGGCACGGTAGCACAGTGGTTAGCACTGCTGCTTCACAGCTCCAGGGTCCCGGGTTCGATTCCCGGCTCAGGTCACTGTCTGAGTGGAGTTTTCACATTCTCCTTGTGTCTGCGTGGGTTTACTCCGGGTGCTCCAGTTTCCTCCCACATTCCAAAGATGTGCGGGTTAGGTTGATTGGCCAGGTTAAAAAAATTGCCCCTTAAGAGTCCTGGGATGCGTAGGTTAGAGGGATTAGCGGGTAAATATGTGGGGGTAGGGCCTGGGTGGGATTGTGGTCGGTGCGGACTTGATGGGCCGAATGGCCTCCTTCTGCACTGTAGGGTTTCTATGGTTCAAAATGTGAAATTGATTTTAAAATAGATTATTTAAAAAAAGTTAATGGCCATATGTTGTTTTGGTTTGGATTTGATGCCTGTCCAGACGGAGCCTGCTGGAAGGAAATGGCTGGAGCCAATTGAAGTAATTGCCCAGGGTGAAGGCTGGGTCACCCTGGGAAAACTCATGATCGGCCACCATGACTCAGCTCGTCAATGGGTCCCGCGGAAGGATTTTAATTTGGCTTAAAGTTTGAAAAATCCCTTTTCAGTTTAATTGGAACGGCGTGAAAAGGTTTATCTGATAATTTGTGAATATTGATCAGACACCTGTTTGCAGGGACCGGCCCGCTGCTGCTGGCGGAGGGGCGGAAGCGGCTGCGAAAGGCGCTGCCGCCCGGGCGCCGGGGACCCGGAGCAGGGGGCGGGGCCTGTGGAGAAGGCGGGGCATTGAGGGCAAGGGGCGGGGCCAACGAGGGAGGGGCTGTGCTCGTGGAGAACCCACGGGGCGGGGCTCCTTAAAGAGGGGACGGTCTCTGCTGGGAGGGGCTGGTGCAGGGGATGGGCGGGGGCTCCAGGGGAAGGGCGGGGCTTCAGGGGATGGGCGGGGGCTCCAGGGGATGGGCGGGGCTCCGCGCAGAGGCTGCCGGCAGAGGGCGGGGCTCCGGCGAGAGTGGGGGGGGCGGGGCTCCAGTCGGTGTGGGGGGGCGGGGCTCCGGCGATTTGCTGGGGGCGGGCCCAGGGTGGGGACCCGCGGGGGGGAGGGCCCACTTTAAGGCCGGCCCACTTCGCTCCAGTTCAGTCCGGCCCGGGGAAATCCTACTCCCTGGTGGGACTGTGCGGCTCTCGCTATGGAGAGGAAGCGCACGGATTGTCCGTGTCTGCCTCCCGGCTGGAAAAAGGAGGAGGTGATCCGGAAATCAGGGCTCAGCGCCGGCAAGAGCGATGTCTATTACTACAGGTACTGGGGGGATTACCAGAGGTACTGGGGTTATTCCTACAGTGCTGAGGGGGGCGGGGAGATATGATTACAGGTAGCTTTGGATGGTATCAGCGCAGGTGCCAGGGGGTGCGGTATCGTGCGGGTGCCAGGGGGTGCGGTATCAGCGCAGGTGCCAGGGGGTGCGGTATCACGCAGGTGCCAGGGGGTGCGGTATCAGCACAGGTGCCAGGGGGTGCGGTATCAGTGCAGGTGCCAGGGGGTGCGGTATCACGTGGGTGCCAGGGGGTGCGGTATCAGTGCAGGTGCCAGGGGGTGCGGTATCACGTGGGTGCCAGGTGGTGCGGTATCAGTGCAGGTGCCAGGGGGTGCGGTATCAGTGTGGGTGCCAGGGGGTGCGGTATCACGTGGGTGCCAGGGGGTGCGGTATCACGTGGGTGCCAGGGGGTGCGGTATCACGTGGGTGCCAGGTGGTGCGGTATCAGTGCAGGTGCCAGGGGGTGCGGTATCAGTGTGGGTGCCAGGGGGTGCGGTATCACGCAGGTGCCAGGAGGTGTGGTATCACGCAGGTGCCAGCGGGTGTGGTATCAGTGCGGGTGCCGGGGGTGTGATATCACGCAGGTGCCAGGGTGTGCGGTATCACGCAGGTGCCAGGGGATGCGGTATCACGCAGGTGCCGGGGGTGCGGTATCATGCGGGTGCCAGGGGGTGCGGTATCACGCAGGTGCCAGGGGGTGCGGTATCAGTGCAGGTGCCAGGGGGTGCGGTATCAGTGCAGGTGCCAGGGGGTGTGGTATCGCGCGGGTGCCAGGGGGTGCGGTATCAGTGCAGGTGCCAGGGGGTGCGGTATCAGCGCAGGTGCCAGGGCGTGCGGTATCAGCGCAGGTGCCAGGGGGTGCGGTATCACGCAGGTGCCAGGGGGTGCGGTATCACGCAGGTGCCAGGTGGTGCGGTATCAGTGTGGGTGCCAGGGGGTTCGGTATCAGTGTGGGTGCCAGGGGGTTCGGTATCAGTGTGGGTGCCAGGGGGTGCGGTATCAGTGTGGGTGCCAGGGGGTGCGGTATCAGTGTGGGTGCCAGGGAGTGCGGTATCAGGTGGGTGCCAGGGGGTGCGGTATCACGCAGGTGCCAGGGGGTGCGGTATCACGCAGGTGCCGGGGGTGCGGTATCACGCAGTGCCAGAGGGTGCGGTATCACGCCGGTGCCAGGGGGGGCGGTATCAGCGCAGGTGCCAGGGGGTGCGGTATCAGCGCAGGTGCCAGGGGGTGCGGTATCACGCAGGTGCCAGGGGGTGCGGTATCAGTGCAGGTGCCAGGGGGTGCGGTATCAGCGCAGGTGCCAGGGGGTGCGGTATCACGCAGGTGCCAGGGGGTGCGGTATCAGTGTGGGTGCCAGGGAGTGCGGTATCAGGTGGGTGCCGGGGGTGCGGTATCACGCAGGTGCCGGGGGTGCGGTATCACGCCGGTGCAAGGGGGGGCGGTATCAGCGCAGGTGCCAGGGGGGGGCGGTATCAATGCGGGTGCCAGGGGGGGGCGGTATCAATGCAGGTGCCAGGGGGTGTGGTATGTGTGGGTGCCAGGGGGTGTGGTATCAGTGGGTGCCAGGGGGTGTGGTATCAGCGTGGGTGCCAGGGGGGGGCGGTATCAATGCGGGTGCCGGGGGGGGCGGTATCAATGCGGGTGCCAGGGGGTGTGGTATGTGTGGGTGCCAGGGGGTGTGGTATCACGCAGGTGCCGCGGGTGCGGTATCACGCAGGTGCCGCGGGTGCGGTATCACGCAGGTGCCAGGGGGTGCGGTATCACGCAGGTGCCGCGGGTGCGGTATCACGCAGGTGCCAGGGGGTGCGGTATCACGCAGGTGCCAGGGGGTGCGGTATCACGCAGGTGCCAGGGGGTGCGGTATCACGCAGATGCCAGGGGGTGCGGTATCACGCAGGTGCCAGGGGGTGCGGTATCACGCAGGTGCCGCGGGTGCGGTATCACGCAGGTGCCGCGGGTGCGGTATCACGCAGGTGCCAGGGGGTGCGGTATCACGCAGGTGCCAGGGGGTGCGGTATCACACAGGTGCCAGGGGGTGCGGTATCACGCAGGTGCCAGGGGGTGCGGTATCCCGCAGGTGCCAGGGGGTGCGGTATCAGTGCGGGTGCCAGGGGGTGCGGTATCAGTGCGGGTGCCAGGGGGTGCGGTATCAGTGTGGGTGCCAGGGGGTGCGGTATCACACAGGTGCCAGGGGGTGCGGTATCAGTGCGGGTGCCAGGGGGTGTGGTATCAGCGTGGGTGCCAAGGGGTGTGGTATCAATGCGGGTGCCAGGGGGTGCGGTATCAATGCGGGTGCCAGGGGGTGCAGTATCAATGTGGGTGCCAGGGGGTGCGGTATCAGTGCGGGTGCCAGCGGGTGTGGTATCACGCAGGTGCCAGGGGGTGTGGTATCACGCAGGTGCCAGGGGGTGTGGTATCACGCAGGTGCCAGGGGATGTGGTATCACGCAGGTGCCAGGGGGTGTGGTATCACGCAGGTGCCAGGGGGTGTGGTATCACGCAGGTGCCAGGGGGTGTGGTATCACGCAGTTGCCAGGGGTGTGGTATCACGCAGGTGCCAGGGGGTGTGGTATCACGCAGGTGCCAGGGGGTGTGGTATCACGCAGGTGCCAGGGGGTGCGGTATCACGCAGGTGCCAGGGGGTGCGGTATCACGCAGGTGCCAGGGGGTGCGGTATCACGCAGGTGCCAGGGGGTGCGGTATCACGCAGGTGCCAGGGGGTGCGGTATCACGCAGGTGCCAGGGGGTGCGGTATCACGCAGGTGCCAGGGGGTGCGGTATCACGCAGGTGCCAGGGGGTGCGGTATCACGCAGGTGCCAGGGGGTGCGGTATCACGCAGGTGCCAGGGGGTGCGGTATCACGCAGGTGCCAGGGGGTGCGGTATCACGCAGGTGCCAGGGGGTGCGGTATCACGCAGGTGCCAGGGGGTGCGGAATCACGCAGGTGCCAGGGGGTGCGGTATCACGCAGGTGCCAGGGGGTGCGGTATCAGTGCGGGTGCCAGGGGGTGCGGTATCAGTGCGCGTGCCAGGGGGTGCGGTATCACGCAGGTGCCAGGGGGTGAGGTATCACACAGGTGCCAGGGGGTGCGGTATCAGTGCGGGTGCCAGGGGGTGCGGTATCACGCAGGTGCCAGGCGGTGTGGTATCAGTGTGGGTGCCAGGGGGTGCGGTATCGCGCGGGTGCCAGGGGGTGCGGTATCGCGCGGGTGCCAGGGGGTGCGGTATCGCGCGGGTGCCAGGGGGTGCGGTATGAGTGCGGGTGCCAGGGAGTGCGGTATCAGTGCGGGTGCCAGGGGGTGCGGTGTCAGCGCGGGTGCCGGGGGGGGGGCGCGGTGTCAGCGCGGGTGCCGGGGGGGGGAGGCGCGGTGATACTCGGTGCCGGGCGGGCGCGGTGCTGGCCCTGGTGCCGGGGTGGGGGGGCGCGGTGCTAGCCTAAGTGCCGGGGGCGGAGGGGCGGTGCTAGCTCAGGTGCCAGGGGGGTGGGGCTGCTCGCACAGGTACCGGGGGGGGAGGGGGGCAGGGGCGCAGTGCTAGCCCAGGTGCCAGGGGGGCGCAGTGCTAGCCCAGGTGCCAGGGGGGCGCAGTGCTAGCCCAGGTGCCAGGGGGGCGCAGTGCTAGCCCAGGTGCCAGGGGGGCGCAGTGCTAGCCCAGGTGCCAGGGGGGCGCAGTGCTTGCCCAGGTGCCAGGGGGGCGCAGTGCTAGCCCAGGTGCCAGGGGGGCGCAGTGCTAGCCCAGGTGCTGGGGGTGGGAGGGGAGGGGCGGTACTAGCCCAGGGGGTGGGGGGGAATTCGGTGGGAGCGCAGGTGCTGGGGAGGAGGGGTGGGGGGGGTGGCGTGGTAGCGCAGGTGCCATGGGCGTGGTATTAGTGCAGGTGCCGGGGGTGTGGTGGGCGAGGGGGCAGTATTAGCGCTGGGGGGGGGGTGGGGTGGCATTACAAGAGGCACAGGGGGAAGTTACTGCATGTTATCAGTGTGGGTTGGAACGTTTTCTGAGGGGTGAGGAAATTTCTGATGTACTTCGGAGGGATGTGACTCTGGGTCTGGAGGAGGGAATATTGTCGTGGGTCCATGGGTTCTGGGAGTTTGGGAAGGAGGGGAATGTTTGTCTGGTTTCTGGGTGGGATGTCTCTACAGGTGCTTGCGCTGGAAGAGCGGGGCCTTCATGTTACCGTAGTGGCCAGGGAGCCATATTGCTCCAGGCCCCTATTTGAGGTTGGTTATATCTCCTTGTGAGTATTGGGCTGGTGCATTTCGAGTGAAGTGACTCGAGGTACTGGTCGAGCGGGAGGGAAGTGAAGGTACTGGGGGGAGGGAGGTTTTACTGAGGATTCTTGGATTATTATTTTGGGTAGACGAGGGAAAGATCTTTTTCAAGTATTGATTCTTGACATATGGGCATTTCTAACAAGATCAGCATTTATTATCATTGCCCTTCAGAGGTGATAATTTGCAGACTTGGGCCAGGCTACTTTCACTTTGCTGTCAAGTAGGGTGTTCCTGGTTTTGAAACTGCAATGATGAAGGAATGATGAGTCAAGGTGATGAGGGCCTTGCAGGGGAATTTGATGACGGTGTTCCCTTGTGTCTGCTGCCTTTTAGCTGGTAAAGGTCATGGGTTTGTGAGGCGCTGTTGAAACTCTGCTGAATTGCTGCAATGCATCCTGTGGATAATTGCTCACTGCAATTACAGTGCACTGGTAATAGAGTGCGCATGTTTCAGATAGTGAATCAGGTACCCGCTCAAACAGACTGCTAGATGTGAGATAATTGAGCTGATCAGGGGTTAGGATTTAGCGGACAGTCGTAGAGGGAGTAAAGATTTTTCCAGAATGACTGCATTCTGAATTTTGACAGACTGCAGCTGATTGTAGAGAGGGGTCGGGATATGGGGAATGGGAATTCTGAGAAGTAGTGACTTTTTTCGGGTCAGGGCTGATTTCGTGGAGTCAATTAATTTGGTAGTAACATTGTGATCATTTAGTTGGAGGGAGGATGATGAATTCTCACACGTTCCTCCCCCACTGCAAGTTAATTTTCAAAAAAGCACTAGAGTGTTCCTCCCCGCACTAATCTGTTGAGGCCATATTTCGCTGTCGGTAGATGTTAAAATGATTAGTGCTAAATTCAGCTGCTTTAGTGAACCTTCCACGCCAGATAGTAACCAGCAGCTGAATGTGCTGAAATAGGCTTGCAGTATCAACCAAAGCTTAGGATGTCAAATTGGAATTCTAGACAAGATAGATTGTCAACAGCAGCAGTACTAAGAGGTACTATTCTACTAAATCTTAAAGGATGGTAGGGATGCAATGCTTGGTACCTTCAGATAATAATTGTGGGGATGAGAGATCAGTTACTCTGCTGCTCGAGTACCTTTTGCTAAATAATGTATGTGTGCAGGTATTGGGTGAAGGCTGGACCAAGCAACTGTTCAACACCACCTTCAGAGTGATAGAGTCCCTACCGTGCAGAAGAAGGCCATTCAGCCCATCACATCTGCACCGACTTTCTGATGGAGCATCCCAACCAGGCCCTATCCCCCGTAACCCCACGTATTTGCCCTGCTAATCCCCCTAACTTGCACATCTTTGGACACGAAGGGGCAATTTAGCATGGCCAGTTCACCTAACCTGCACATGTTTTGGACTGTGGGAAGAAACCGGAGCACGTGGAGGAAACACACGCAGACAGTGGGAGAATGTGCAAGCTCCACACCCAAGGCAAGTTGCTGTGGGCCTGTTGTCACATAGGTTAAATTAGAAAAGGGTAGTAGCTTTACTTCCTCAAATATAGTTTCAAAGTCACCATTATGAGACTAATGTTCTTTTTTACATTCTATCTTTATTTAATTAATTGAATTTAAATTTCTCAGCTAATGTGATGGGATTTGAGCTCATATTTCCAGAGCATTGGTCCTGTAACATGAGCACTATGTCACATGCCATCATTGTGATATAGGAAATGTGGCAGCCAATTTGGGCAGTGTAAGCTCCACAGACAGCAATGTGAGAATGACCACATAGTCTGATATTTCAGGAATATGGATTGGGGGAATAAATATTAATCCCGCTTCTATTTGAAATATTGCCATGGGATCTTTTATGCTACCTCTAGTGCAGGATTAATGTCTCATCTGAAAAATGGCACTTTCAACAATGTGGCACCCCCTCTGTGCTGGAGTGTCAGCCTAGGTTTTTATGCTCAACTAGAATCCAAAACTTATTCACTCAGAAACAAGAGTGTTATTCACTGGGCAGTAGCTGACATTATCTAATCATCTTAAACACTCAATTAGGTCACCCTTTAATCTTGTACGTTCAAAGGAATAAAAATCTAGTCTATGCATCCCTCCCCTTCCTAATCCTTTCAGTGCAGGTATAATTCTGGGGAACACACTAGTTAAGCATGGTGGCACAGTCCTTACTACTGCTGCCTCACAGCGTCAGGGTTCCCGGTTCGGTTCCGGCCTCGGGTCTGTCTGTGTGGAGTTTGCACCTTCTCCCTCTATCTGTGTGGGTTTCCTCCGGGTGCTCTGGTTTCCTTCCACAGTTTAAAGATGCGCAGACTGGGTGGATTGGCCAAAGTAAAATTTCCCCTCGGTGTCCCAGGATGTGTAGGTTAGTTGGATTAGTCATGGTAAATATGTGGGGATAGGGCACGGGGGAGAGCCTGAGTACGATGCTATGTCAGAGAGCTGGTGCACACTCGATAGGCTGAATGGCCTCCTTCTATGAATAGGCCACTTGTCTCTGTGAGCCTGCTCCATTCCAAGAAAAATATATCCTTCCTGAAGTGCAGTGCCCAGAGTGAATGTGGTAATCAAATCTTTAGGCAGCAAGAAATGAACTTCCATCCTTTTATATTCCAGCTCTCTTGAAATAAAGGCCAATATTCCATTCATCATTTTGTCCCTCTCCACTTGCTTTTGTGGCATTTAGATCTCTAAATTTCTCTGTTCATCCACAGTTCCAAGTATCTCACTGTTTATCTTTCTTGGGTCCAAAGTGGATGACCTCACACTTTCCCACGTTGAACTCCACTTGCCATATTTTTACCACTTGTGTAATCCAACACTGTCCCTTTGCAGCTTCTTGATTCCATCCATACTAATTGCAGTGCCACCTAATTGAGTAAATTTAAATATATGGCTTGCTATTCTTTTCATCCAAATCATTCATAACTATAATGAAAATCTTCAGATTCCCACCATTCACAGTATGCCAGTTTTGGATATATTTTGTCCATTATCTCTGTTTCCTTGCTCCAAACTCATTCCCTATCTGCCCAATAATTTGCCTCCAGTCCCATGCACCCTTAATTTTTGTTAACATGTTCTGCAAACAAGAATTCACCTTTTGTTTGCACCTTTTGTACGCATGTGATGTTTGCATCTACTCCCTGTATCCAAGTAGCCTATTCATAGAATCACTACAGAAGGAGGCCATTTGACCCATCAAGTCTGCACCAACTTTCTGACAGAGTATCATACTCAGGCCATATCCCCTGCCCTATCCCCACACCCCCACACACTTACCATGGCTAATCTACCTGACCTACACATCTTGTAAAGTTAATTATGCACAAGTAAGACTTACATTATCACTGCAATAAAGTTACTGTGAAACTCCTTGAGTCGCCACATTCTGGCGCCTGTTCGGGCCAATGCACCTAATCAGCACGTCTTTCAGACTGTGGGAGGAAACCGGAGCACCAAGAGGAAACCCACGCAGACATGGGGAGAATGTGCAAACAGCACACAGACAGTGACTCAAGCTGGGAATTGAACCCGGGTCCCTGGCACTGTGAGGCAGTAGTGCTAACCACTGGGACACTTAAGAGGCAATTTTACGATGGCAGTCTTTACCTCTCCACTAATGTACTTAATTCCTTGTCACAGTGTGTTGCATTGTCTTCCTTACCCACCTGTAGGGGAGAGCCAGATTGGCTTTAGGCTCAACAGTGTTTGCTATCCAGTTGTGCATGAGCCAGAATGTCTTACAGTAGCGACAAGTAATGAGTGAATGCTGGTCAGCCGCTGACAGAAACTATACTTCTGCTCCTGATTTAATCCTTTACCCTTAGAGATGCAGTCTCCAGCTCACTCCAAGGGTATGCAAACTGCTTAAACCTGTGCTTAAGCTTCAGATTTCACATCCGGCCACTTTTAACTGGCTCCCTGTCTTCTAGTGCATTGATTTACAAATCGTTGTCCTTGGCTTCAAATCCTTCCATGTCCTTGCCACGTTTGCATCCTGTTCCAGCCTAACTTTCTTACCACCGCCCCTCCCCCACCATCTTTCTGATTGATCTACACTTTTCCAAAATCTCTTCTCTGTATTCCAATTTATGGGCAAGCTTTTAGCTTCTTGCTACTGCATTCCAAACATCCCTTCTTAAATTTTGTTTCAAAGTCCTACATCTTTCTGCAACTTCAAAATCCTCCTTACAACTGACCACTTCAAGCTATACTTTTGGCCATCTTCCCCCAGTTCCCTTTTACTCTCATGCCCGACTGTTGAAACGTGATCCCAATATCCGCAGCCAGATGATCACCTTCCTTAAGTATAGTGTTGACATTCAGCACCAACTCCTCTATTTGCCCTGACTATGCTTTTCTGTCAGAGTTCAGTAGATTAAGTCATGGCTTTGTTAACATTTTCTCCAACTGATCATCAAAAACAAGTCCTTGTTAACTGCTCCAGGTATAAACTCAATTTCCTTGGCAGTACCTATATGTGCATCTCCTAGGCCATTTAGTTACGTTAACTCGGATTACAAAACCTTATGGTACTGTTTGACCCAGAACTGAGCTTAATCCGCCCCGTTTTAACAGTCTCCGAGATGATGTTCTATCCCAGCAATGTTGCCCATCTCTGTCCCAACCTCATTACTCTGGTGCCACATCTTTCCCTAACAGGACCATGGGTGTACTTGCATCACATGGACTGCAGTCTTTCAAGAAGACAGCTCACCAACACCTTCTCAAGGGAAATCGGGGATGGGCAATAAATGCTGGCTGAGCTAGCGATGCCCACATCCTGTAAACTAATTTTGTTATTTCTAGACTTAACTTTCATCCCCCAGTGTCATTTTTGCTGGTCTTCAGCTGCCTATATAAAACTGACAGCTTTGGCCTCAACTGGAGTATTGCATTTAGTTCTGAGCACTACACTTTAAGAAGGATATGAAGGCATTAGAAGGGGTGCAGCAAAGAGTGTGGTGAAGGCAGGATCTAATGATGCATTCAAAGGGAAATTTGATCCATTTTCTGAAAAGGAAAAGTCTGGGGGGAGAAAGGCAAGGGAGTGCCGCAAGGTAAATTTCTCTTTCAGAGGGCCAACATGACATGTTGGGCTGAAGGGGCTCCTGTGGTGCAGCAACCATTCTATGATTTTGAGAATGTCTCAGGTGCCCTCCCTTATGTCCACACTGCCCACCTCACCGTGATCAGCTTTAAAATTCTCACCTTCTTCTCCTTCACAATCACACTCCACCCTATCTCTGAAACCTTTCTCAATGTTTGCCCTTTAGTCCACTTCTAATCCACCATTGGTCGAAGAACTTTTGGCTGTGTTTGCCTGGAATCTTCACAACCCTCCGACCACTCTCTACTTTTCCACCTCTACATTTCCTATTGGGGGCTCCAAAAAGTTAATATATGGTGTCAAAAAACATTACAGATGCTGCTACCTTCAACAGCAGAATCTGCTGCTACATAGAGTTATAGAGGCTTACAGCATGGAACCAGGCCCTTCGGCCCAACTTGTCCACGTCACAGTTTTTAACACTAAGCAGGTCCCAATTGCCTGCATTTGGCCCATATCTCTCTATAACCATCCTACCCATGTAACTGTCTAAATGCTTTTTAAAATAAAAAATTATACCCGTCTCTATTACTATCTCTGGAGGCTCATTCCAGACTCTCACCACCCTCTGTGGAAAAAATGCCCCTCTAGACCTATTTGTATCTTTCCCCCCTCCTTAAACTTATTTCTGACCAAGTATTTGGTGATCGCTCTTAATTTCATTCTCTGCACCATCCCCACACCCCATGGTACAGCATGTATTTCTACTTGTTTTCTCTCTATCCTGTGCAGTGTCTTTTGACATTTATTCCAGTAAATGCACTACAAACAAAAAATAAAGTTGTAATGTTGCCGCTACGGTTGTGCTGGCTGCAAAATAAAACCAATAATTAACAGAAAAGTACATATATAAAGAGTAACCCTGATTTCAGAGCAATAATTAAATCCAGGGTGTTGCTCATCCCCAAATTGCTCATTCTTACACTTTGATGTTGTCAGATGAACTGCACTGAATTACGCTCTTGTGGCACCTCCCAGTGATCTGTTTTCTTGCATCATGCTCCAGTGTGGGAAGTAGGATTGTGCAAGTCAGCCAACCTTGGCAGAATTGTGTACACATTATCTGCATTTCGACACCCTATAATTCAGCACGTACTGTATATGTATTTTTGATAACAGCACTGTTACAGACTGCACGGAACTGCTGGGTGAATCACTGGTGAGTCACAGTGTTGTAACACCAGTGATCTCAAGCCACCGTGCTGTAGCAGTAGCTTGTATTTCAGGGTGAGGTGTGATACATGAGGGAGGGACTCTGTGCTCCTCTGAATCACAATCACAATCACTTAATCGTTTCTTCCCTACCCTCCAGTACAAGTTCATTTCTGTTCATTTACAGGATGTGGGCGCCGCTGTCTAGGCCAGCATTTGTTGCCCATCCCTTTATTGCCCTTGAAAAGGTGGTGGTGAACTGTCTTCTTGAACTGCTGCAGTCCTTGTGGTGTAGGTACACCCACAGGTTTCATGATTCAGCAAGACTACCTGACCTGGGCTCCGAGCAATAAATGTAGAGCATGTGCAGTGACAATTACTTTTTCAGCAATGGAAATGATTGTGAAATGCTGCTTAATACTTCTCCCCATCTTAAAAATGTTCCTTCTCGCTGAGCCATGCCAATATCTAGCTTTATATCTCACTGTTTTCTACTCTACAAAGTATCACTTAATGCAAATGAAATTCAGACCTTTTTAAAAACTAACATGTCTTTTCATTAATTCATTGAACTTTATCTGGGGAAAAAGAAGTAAGATCTGGCTGCTGCCCTGTAGTGATCCTCCTGGGTACAAAAACCTGATTTAGGATGTCCAGAGATTGCTCACAATTTATTGTGTTTCTTTTGGGAACTTATCCCACAGTTTATTCTTTTATGGGATGCAGGTGTCACTGGCAAGGCTGGCATTTGTTGCCAAACCCTATTGCTTGTGAATTGAGTTGCTTGCAAGGCCATTTCAGAGGGCAGATCAGAGTCAACCTTATTGCTGTGGGTCTGGAGTCATGTGTAGAGCAGATTAGGTAAGGATTTCCTTCCCTAAAGGACCAGATGGATTTTTACAATAATCAATAGTTTCATGGTCACCTTACTGAGATTGGCTTTAGAACATAGAACATAGAACATAGAAAGCCACAGCACAAACAGGCCCTTCGGCCCACAAGTTGCGCCGATCACATCCCCACCTCTAGGCCTATCTCTAGCCCTCAATCCCATTAAATCCCATGTACTCATCCAGAAGTCTCTTAAAAGACCCCAACGAGTGTGCCTCCACCACCACCGACGTCAGCCGATTCCACTCACCCACCACCCTCTGAGTGAAAAACTTACCCCTGACATCTCCTCTGTACCTACCCCCCAGCACCTTAAACCTGTGTCCTCTCGTAGCAACCATTTCAGCCCTTGGAAATAGCCTCTGGGAGTCTACCCTATCCAGACCTCTCAACATCTTGTAAACCTCTATCAGGTCACCTCTCATCCTTCGTCTCTCCAGGGAGAAGAGACCAAGCTCCCTCAACCTATCCTCATAAGGCATGCCCCCCAATCCAGGCAACATCCTTGTAAATCTCCTCTGCACCCTTTCAATGGCTTCAACATCTTTCCTGTAATGAGGTGACCAGAACTGCGCGCAGTACTCCAAGTGGGGTCTAACCAGGGTCCTATAAAGCTGCAGCATTATCTCCCGACTCCTAAACTCAATCCCTCGATTAATGAAGGCCAGTACGCCGTACGCCTTCTTGACCGCATCCTCCACTTGCGAGGCCGATTTAAGAGTCCTATGGACCCGGACCCCAAGGTCCTTCTGATCCTCTACACTGCTAAGAATGGTACCCTTCATATTATACTGCTGCTTCATCCCATTGGATCTGCCAAAATGGATCACCACACACTTATCCGGGTTGAAGTCCATCTGCCACTTCTCCGCCCAGTCTTGCATTCTATCTATGTCTCGCTGCAACTTCTGACATCCCTCCAAACTATCCACAACACCACCTACCTTGGTGTCGTCAGCAAACTTACCAACCCATCCCTCCACTTCCTCATCCAGGTCATTTATGAAAATGACAAACAGCAAGGGTCCCAGAACAGATCCCTGGGGCACTCCACTGGTCACTGACCTCCATGCAGAGAAAGACCCCTCCACAGCCACTCTCTGCCTTCTGCAGGCAAGCCAGTTCTGGATCCACAAGGCAACAGCCCCTTGGATCCCATGCCCTCTCACTTTCTCAAGAAGTCTTGCATGGGGGACCTTATCGAACGCCTTGCTGAAGTCCATATAGACCACATCCACCGCTCTTCCTTCGTCAATGTGTTTGGTCACATTTTCAAAGAACTCAACCAGGCTCGTAAGGCACGACCTGCCCTTGACAAAGCCGTGCTGACTACTTTTGATCATACTAAACTTCTCTAGATGATCATAAATCCTGTCTCTCAGGATCCTCTCCATCAACTTACCAACCACTGAGGTTAGACTCACCGGTCGGTAATTTCCCGGGCTGTCCCTGTTCCCTTTCTTGAATATAGGGACCACATCTGCAATCCTCCAATCCTCCGGAACCTCTCCCGTCTCCATCGACGATGCAAAGATCATCGCCAAAGGCTCCGCAATCTCCTCCCTCGCCTCCCACAGTAACCTGGGGTACATCCCATCCGGTCCCGGCGACTTACCAACCTTGATGCCATTCAATAGTTCCAACACATCCTCTTTCTTTATGTCCACATGCTCGATCCTTTCTGTCCACCGCAAACCAGCAGTACAACCACCCAGATCCCTTTCCACCGTGAATACCGAGGTAAAGTATTCATTAAGCAGCTCCGCCATTTCTAACGGTTCCGCACAAACTTTTCCCCCTTCACCTTTTAAGGGTCCTATGCCTTCACATCTCATCCTTTTACTCTTGACATATTTGTAGAAAGCCTTGGGATTCTCCTTAATCTTACCCGCCAAGGCCTTCTCATGACCCCTTCTCGCTCTCCTAATTTCCTTCTTAAGCTCCTTCCTACATCCCGTATACTCCTCTAAATCCTTAACACCTCCTAGCTCTCTGAACCTTCTGTACGCCTCTCTTTTCTTATTCACCAGGTTCATCACAACCTTCGTGCACCACGGTTCCCGTACCCTACCAACACCCCCCTGTCTCATCGGAACGTTGTCATGCAGAGCTCCAGACAAACATTCCTTGAAAATCCTCCACTTTCCTTCGGTACTTTTCCCCAAGAATGCCTCCTTCCAATTTACCCGTCTAATTTCCTCCCTGATGACACTGTATTTCCCTTTACTCCAGAGAAACACTTTCCTAGCCTGCCTGATCCTATCTCTTTCCAATGCTATCGTGAAGGAGATAGAATTATGATCGCTATCCCCAAGATGCTCACCCACTGAGAGATCCTCCACCTGTCCAGGTTCATTAGCCAGCACCAGATCAAGTACAGCCTCTCCTCTAGTAGGCTTATCCACATACTGTGTCAGGAAACTCTCCTGGACACACCTAACAAACTCCTCTCCATCCAAACCCCTAGCCCTAGGGATATTCCAATCTATGTTTGGGAAATTAAAATCTCCCATCGCGACAACTCTGTTATTCCTACATCTCTCCAGGATCTGTTTCCCCATCTGCTCCTCAACATCTCTGTTACTATTGGGCGGCCTATAGAAAACACCCAGCAACGTTACCGACCCCTTCCTGTTCCTCACCTCCACCCACAGAGACTCCGTAGTCAATCCCTCCACGGCGTCCACCTTCTCTACAGCCGTGACACTATCCCTGATCAACAGTGCCACTCCCCCCCCTCTCTTGCCTCCCTCCCTGTCCTTCCTGAAACATCTAAAACCCGGCACCTGAAGCACCCAGTCCTGTCCCTGAGACATCCAAGTCTCCGTAATGGCCACCACATCACAATTCGAAGCAGCAATCCACGCTCTAAGCTCATCCACTTTATTCACTACACTCCTGGCATTAAAATAGACACATCTCAGACCTTCAGCCTGAGCACTTCCCTTCTCCATCACTCGTCTAACCTCCCTCTTACCCTGTTTACATTCCTTATCTATTTGCGAGCTAACCTCCTCGCTCTCAGTCCCCTCATTTCGATTCCCTCCCCCCAACCTTTCTAGTTTAAAGTCTCTCCAGTAGCCTTAGCCAACCTTCCCGCCAGGATATTGGTCCCCCTGGGATTCAAGTGCCACCCGTCTTTTTTAAACAGGTCACACCTGCCCCTAAAGAGGTCCCAATGATCCAAGTACCCAAATCCTTGTCCCTTGCTCCAGTCCCTCAGCCACGCATTCATTCTCCACCGATTCCTGTTCTCACTCTCCAGATTTATTAATTGAATTTAAATTCTACCAGTCGCCATAGTGGGATTTGAACACTTGTCCCTAGGGCATTAGCCTGGGCCTTTAGGTTACTAGTTCAGTGACATTATAACTGGCACCAATTCCGCCGCCCCCCCCCCCCCCCCCCCCCCCAACCCCCAAAAAGTTAACATGTAGACCTTCGAGTTCCAGACTCCAGAGTGTTTTAAACATTTTTAAATAGAGAAAATCAGAAAATAGGAGCAAGCATGGGCTGTTCAGCCCTTTGAGCCCACTTTGCCATTCAACATGAAATGGCTGATCTTTTTTTTTAGAATCCCTACAGTGCAGAAGGAGGCCATTCGGCCCATCGAGTCTGCGCCGACCACAATCCCACCCAGGCCCTACCCCCACATATTTACCCACTAATCCCTCTAACCTACGTATCTCAGGACTCTAAGGGGCAATTTTTAACCTGGCCAATCAACCTAACCCACACATCTTTGGACTGTGTGAGGAAACCGGAGCACCCGGAGGAAACCCACGCAGACACGAGGAGAATGTGCAAACTCCACACAGATAGTGACCCAAGCCGGGAATCGAACCCAGGTCCCTGGAGCTGTGAAGCAGCAGTGCTAACCACTGTGCTAACCACTGTGCTACCGTGCCGCCCTTCTATCTCAACACCATACTGCAACACTCTCCCCATACACTTTTACACTTCTGAGTCCAGAAATCTGTCTATTTCCTTCTTAAATATATTTCGTGACTTGGCCTACACAGCTATGGTAGAGAACTCCGTAGGTTCACTACCTTCTGAGTGAACAACTTTTTCTTTATCTAAGTGGTCTACCCTGCATCCTAAAACTGTGACCTCTTGTTCTAGACCCCTCCACCCAGAGGAAACAACATCCCTCCATCCAGTCTGTCCAGCCCTGCCAGGATTTTGTACATTTCAATAAGATCCCCTCATTCTTCTAAATGTCAATGAATCCAGCTCCAGTTGACCTAATTTCTTGTCATATACCAATCCTGCCATCCCAGGAATCAGTCTGGTGAACCTTTGCTGCTCCCCCTCTACGGCAAGTATATCCTTTCGTAGAAAAGGAGACCAAAACTGCACACCATACTCGAGGTATGGTCTCACCAAGGCCCTGTACAGCTGCAGTAAGACCATCCAGATACGCCAGATACGATCTAAGGAGATCCATCAAAGATGCTAAAAGACAGTGCCGGACCAAGCTAGAGTCCAAGGCTAACTACACCAACCCCCGCCGACTATGGCAAGGTCTGCAAGACATAACGGGCTACAAGATGAAGGCATGTAAAATTGCCGGCTCCAACGCACCCCTCCCTGATGAGCTCAATGCATTCTACGCCTGCTTTGAGCAAGAGGTCAGCGAGAGCGTGCCCTCCACCCTGGCAACCCTGGATGAACCTGTATCCGGGGTCACCATTGCAGAGGTCAGAGCAGCTTTCTTGAAGGTCAACCCGCAGAAAGTAGCCCGGATGGGGTATCCGGACATGCACTCAGATCCTGCGCGGATCAGCTGGCGGAGGTATTCCCAGACATCTTCAACCTCTCTTTACAACAATCTGCTTCAAGAAGACGACCATCATCCTGGTACCTAAGAAAAACCAAGCAACGTGCCTTAATGACTATTGGCCGGTGGCTCTGACATTCATCATTATGAAGTGCTTTGAAAAGTTTGTCATGGCGTGAATCAATTCCAGCCTCCCGGACTACCTGGATCCACTACAGTTTGCCTACTGCCACAACAGGTCCACAGCAGATGCCATTTCCCTGGTCCTGCACTCAACCCTGGAACACCTAGATAACAAGCACACCGATGTCAGACTCCTTTTTATGGACTACAGCTCAGCCTTCAACACCATTATTCCCACGAAACCCATCTCCAAACTCTGTGGCCTGGGCCTCAGCACCTCCCTCTGTGTGTGGATCCTGAACTTCCTAACTCACCGACCACAATTAGTAAGGATAGGCAACAACACCTCCTCCACGATCATCCTCAAGACTGGTGCCCCATAAGGCTGTGTTCTCAGCCCCCTACTATACTCCTTGTACACCTATGACTGTGTGGCCAAATTCCCTCCAGTTCGATTTTCAAGTTTGCTGACAACACCACCGTAGTGGGTTGGATCTCAAACATTGATGAGACAGAGTACAGGAATGAGATAGAGAATCTGGTGAATTGGTGTGGCAACAATAATCTCTCCCTCGATGTCAACAAAACGAAGGAGATTGTCATCGACTTCAGGAAGCGTAAAGGAGAACATGCCTCTGTCTACATCAATGGGGATGAAGTAGAAAGGGTTGAGAGCTTCAAGTTTTTAGGCGTCCAAATCATCTTCAACCTGTCGTGGTCCCCCCATGCCGACATTATAGTTAAGAAAGTCCATCAACACCTCTACTTTCTCAGAAGACTAAGGAAATTTGACATGTCAGCTATGACTCTCTCCAACTTTACAGATGCACCATAGAAAGCATTCTTTCTGGTTGTATCACAGCTTGGTATGGCTCCTGCTCTGCTCAAGACCACAAGGAACTACAAAAGATTGTAAATGTAGCCCAATCCATCACGCAAACCAGCCTCCCATCCATTGACTCTGTTTACATTTCCCGCTGCCTCGGCAAAGCAGCCACCATAATCAAGGACCCCACGCATCCCTAACATTCTGTCTTCCACCTTCCTCCTTCGGGAAAAAGATACAAAAGTCTGAGGTCACCTCCCAACCGACTCGTGAACAGCTTCTTCCCTGCTGCTGTCAGACTTTTGAATGGACTTACCTTGCATTAAGTTGATCTTTCTCTACATCCTAGCTATAACTGTAACACTAAATTCTGCACTCTCTCCTTTCCTTCTCTATGAACGGTATGGTTTGTCCGTATAGCATGCAAGAAACAATACTTTTCACTGTATGTTGTACATGTGACAAATCAAAATCCTTTCTCCTGTACGTAAATCCTCTTGCAATGCAGGCCAACATAGCATTTGCCTTCCTAATTGCTTACTTGCTTTCAGTGACTGGTGTACAAGGATACCCAGGTCCCTTTCTACGTCAACATTTTCCAATCTGTATAATACTCTGCCATTCTGTTTTTCCATCTGAAGTGGATAACTTCACACTTATCCCCATTATACACTGTCTGTATTTCACTCAACTTGTCTAAATCACCTTGAAATCTCGTAACATCCCCTCATCACTCACATTCCTACCAAGTTTTGTGTCATCAGCAAACTTGGAAACATTACTTTTGGTTCCCTCATCCAAATCATTGATGTATACTGTGAACAGCTGGGGCCCAAGCACTAATCTCTCTGGGACCTCACTTATCATTGCCTGCCACTTCGAAAAATACCCAATTATTCCTACTCTCTCTAGTCTGCTAACCAATTCTCAATCCATGCCAATATATCACCCCCAATCCCAGGCACTTTAATTTTGCATTGATTGGAACTTTATCAAAAGCTTTCTAAAAATACAAATACAGCACATCCACTGGTTCACTCTCATCTTTTCTACTAGTTACATCCTCAAAAAACTCTAGTAGGTTTGTCAAAAGATGTCCCTTTCATAAATCCATGTTGACTTTGTCTAATTCCTATTTTATAAGTGATCTGTTATCGTACCTTTTATAATAGAGTCTAACTTTTTCCCTTCCACTGATGTGAGGCTTACTGGTCTGTAATTCCTCCCTTTTTAAATAGCAGGGTTACATTTGCCACCCTCCAATCTGCTGGGACTATTCCAGAATCTATAGAATTTTGGAAGGTGATAACCAACTATTCCAATGGCCACCTCCTTTAGTACCCTGGGATGTAGATGATCAGATCCTGGGGATTTATCAGATTGCTGTCCCATTAATTTTCCTACACTATTTTTCTAGTAATACCAATTTCCTTCAGTTTCTGCTTCTCGCTAGAATCATAGAGTGTGAAGAGGCTCTTCGGCCTATTGAGTCTGCACCAACATGCGAGAAACACCTGAACTTCCACCTAATCCCATTTACCAGCACTTGGCCCATAGTCCTGAATGTTATGACGTGCCAAATGCTCATCCAGGTACTTTTTAAAGGATGTGAGACAACCGGCCTCGACCATCCTCCCAGGCAGCGCATTCCAGACCGTCACCACCCTCTGGGTAAAAACGTTTTTCCTCCTATCCACCCATATCCCTCTATTCCCATCTTACCCATGTAACTGTCTGAAAGCTTTTTAAAAGACAAAATTGTACCAGCCTCAACTACTGCCTCTGGTAGCTTGTTCTAGACACTCACCACCTTCTGAGTGAAAAATTTTCCCCCTTGGACCCTTTTGTATCTCTTCCCTCTCACCTTAAACCTATGTCCTCTAGTTTTAGACTCCCCTACCTTTGAGAAAAGATGTTGACTATCTACCTGATCTATGCCCCTCATTATTTTATAGATCTCTATAAGATCACCCCTCAGCCTCCTACACTCTGGGTGCTCCGGTTTCCTCCCACAGTCCAGAGATGTGCGGGTTAGTTGAATTGGCCATGCTAAATTGCCCCTTAGTATCAGGGGACTAGCTAGGGTAAGTACATGGAGCTATGGGGATAAGTACATGGACCTGTGTGGGATTGTGGTCGGTGTAGACTTGATGGGCTGAATGGCCTCCTTCTGCATTGTAGGATTCTATGATTCTAAGGACAGATGTGGTCCTGTGGCCTGAATTTGGGGGAGGGGGCGGAGGAAGAGGCAGGAAATTCCAACTTTTGAATTGTCTAATTTTGGATTACTCCCGGTACCAAGCGCAAACAAGTATAGAAATAGCATAGAGCAGGTGAATATTGGGTTGGGAGATGGCACACGGGGGAGAGCTTGGATTCTTGGGACACTGGAATTTTCTCTGGTGATGATGGGCATCATATAGGCTAAACAGATTAACAGGTAACAGCACACAATATTGGGAGAAACAGTACTAGAGTAGGAAATAGTGAAGTATTAGGTGGGTTCAGCATGAGAGTGAAGTAATATTACTTTCACATGCACGTGAATTATAGTGCATGCATATTAATGCGCAGTGTGTGGTAAATAACATTGGTGAGTTGCAGATACGCATAACTACATGAAACTAATGTTGTGGTAATAACAGAGACCTGACTTATAGAATGGCAGTAGTGTTTATTAAATATCCCTGGATGCAAGGTGTTCAGGAAAGTAGGAATTGATATAACGTGAACATTGCCATGTTGGAGAGAGAGGATATAGCGGAAGGGTCAAAGACATCATCTATTTGGCTAGTGCTCAGGAACAAACAAAGGTTGTTGGGAAACCATGTGTTATTTCAAAAAATAATTTTTGAATTTACTGGTTGGAAACCCCTAATTTTTTTTTTGTAGACTAAAATCACTTTTCAGTAACTTGGGACCACATTGAAAGATGATAGCTTTGCATTTCAATCACTGTATATTTTGCATTCCAAAACTATTGACATGGAGACAACCTGCCTGCAAAGCTGCACTAGGAACGATGGCCTTGAAAGAAGATGTGTGGGGTTATTTCCTATCCTATTAGCAAACCGTCCATTCAGTCACCTGCATAATTAACTAGGTGGATACAAGCCATTACACAATCATTTGAACAATGGACCCTGGTTGACAAAGGAAGCACAGTAAGAAGTTTAACAACACCAGGTTAAAGTCCAACAGGTTTATTTGGTAGCAAAAGCCAAGGAATCCCAGCCATGATCTAATCAAGATAACTGAAGTATATACACCACAACCATATTTGGTTCACTGGGTAGTTGGAGAGAAGTCCATGTAACAAACCAATCCTATGTGTGTTTAAGCACCAGTGTTCTCTCCAGAACCAGTGATGCTGAAAGAACAAAATCCTGAGTAGTTTATTTTCTCTCCATCTGATTTTCCAGTTTTGAATCCTGGCTTCTGATTTGACTGTCCAGATGCCACAGACTGTGATTTTAAAAAATAACTTCACTCAGCGCTGCTGTCTCCAGAAGAATGGATAAATCGTCCATTTGCCCTTTAAACTGCCTCGATGCCAAATATATCAGAACCACTGACTTCAGCCTGAAGCCAGCCAATTAGTGAAGGAAAGCCATTGTGGATCTGATTAGGGCAAATTGTGTTCAACTAAAATAAAAGCAGAAAATGCTGGAAGATGCACTCGGCAGGCAAGACAGCATCTGTGTAGTGAGAGAAACCGAGTTAATGTTTCAGGTCTGTTACCTTTCATCAGAACTGGAAGAAGTTTTTATTGATTCATGGAATGTGGGTGCCACTGGCCTGCCCATCCTGAGGGCATTTAAGAGTCAACCAACCACATTGCTGTCACTGTGGAGTCACATGTAGGGCAGACCAGCCCCCACCTCCCCCCACCCTCTCCCCCAACAAAGGACGTTAGTGAACCAGATGGGTTTTTACAAAAATTAACAATGGTTTCCTGGTCATTATTAGACTTTTAATTCCAGATTTTAATAAATTCAAATTTTACCATCCGCCGTGAATTTGAACCCTGTGTCTCTGGATTGCTAGTCTAATAACAATACTATTACACCACTGCCTCCCACTGCAGGTGGGGCAAGGATGAAATGAAACTACGAGGTACAACCAAAGCTGAAGCTAACTGATTTTATTCCTTTGCATGCCTTTTGCTGAAGGGTTTAAGGCTCTGTTGACTGACACTTGTATTTGCTAAACTGTCAATTCCCTTTCACTGCTATTTGTATTTTATTGTTTTTAGTGTTTAATTGCATTGTGCAGTTTCTGCTGCTGCGGCGTTGGCCTCTTGGCCGTTATTGTAAATTAGAATTGGTCCTCAATTGACCTACCTGGCTAAATAAAGGTTACAAATAAAAGGTTATTTTGAGAGATTGAAGGACAGAAAACTAAGTTCTCCAAGACCTAGGGAATAAAGATTGGCAGGAAAAGAAGCAAATAAACAAAAGCTGTGCCTAAAGGAAGTGTGCTGCTGGCTGAAAGAAGAAAACCGAAACCAGCAAAGAGAAGGAAACAAAATGGGGCAGTTTGCGTTAGAAACTATTTCCCTCCTCATGTCCTTCAATCTTTCCTGTCCTTCATCCTATCACAGGCCTTCCTTTTCACCATTGACCCATCCAGCACCTTCTCTGTTTTTATTCTGTGATGAAGTAACTTGCTTGCGTTTTTAATGAGGTCACAGAGAGGGTTGATGAGGGTAAAGCCATTGCTATAATGCACAGAGGACGTGTAATAAAGTGCCGCTTGACAGAGTGACCAAAGTCTCATGGAACAAAAAGAACAGTCGCCACATGGATATAAAGTTGGCTGAGTAACAGGAAGAGGGAGTTTGTAGTTAATGTTTTTTTTTAGACTGGAGGAAGGTTTATACTGGGAGTTACCCAGGGTTATTGTTAGGAACCTTGCTCTTCCTGTTGCATGTTAATAATCCAGGACCTTGATGAACAGAGCGCACATTCAAAATTTGTTGATGATACAAAGCTTGGAAGTATTGTGAACCACAAGGAGGATGGTATAGAACTTCAGAAATGTATAGACAGGTTGATGGAATAGATGGACAAGTGGCAGATGAATCTTGATACAGAGCAATGTGACATGATTCATTTTGCAGAAAAAATGCAGGGGGACAATATAAAATGAAGGGTACAATTTTTAAGGGGTTGCAGGAGCAGAGGGGTAGATATACGTAGATCATTGAAGGTGCCAGGAAAGGTTGAGAGGGAGTGATTAATAAAGTGTACAGCACCTTGAGGCTTTTTCAATAGGGGCATGGATTGCAACAGCAAATGTATTAATTAAACCTATATAAAGCACTGGTTCAGCCTCAGCTGGAGCACTGTGTCCAGTTCTGGGCACCACACTTTAGCAAGAACGTGAAGGCATTCAAGAAGATGCAGAAAAGATTTATGAGAATGGTTTCAAGGGTAAGGAACTTGTTATGTGGAGAGATTGGATAAGTTGGAACTGTTCTTGGAAGGAGATGATTTGATGGAGGTATTCAAAATCATGAGAGATCTGGACAAAGTAAATTATGTTCCTTTTGGCGAAAGGATTGGGAACCAAAGGCACAAATTTACGGAAATTGGCAAAAGAAACAATGGAGTCATGTGGCTTTCCAAAGGGAATTGGATTATTGTCTGAAAAGGAAATATTTGCAAGGCTACAAAAAGCAGGGGAGTGGAACTAGGTGAATTGCTTTTTCATAGAGCCAGCACGGATGCAATGGGCTGGATGGCCTCCTGTGCTGTAACCATTCGATCATTCTAACTGGGTCGTAATGGCCTAAGATTGTGCTACTGCTAATGGGCTGGGATGAGGAGAAAAGACAGTCTCGGGAAGTAAGGGACAGCTGGGATGCAAGATTGTGGTGATTTACAAACTACGGCACTGCTTTTTGAAGTTAATTTATTGCACCTCCCTCTCCCCACGCACCCCCCCACCCACCCCTCCCCCTCCAATTTGTCGGTAAAGAGAATTTTGGATGCCGAGTTCTGTGGATGAGTTTGTGTGGAATGGAACCTGGCAAGGAGAGTATTTGTTCCTAAGTAGCCAGTGCTTTTGGTTGAGGCGAGATGAAGTGAAGATGGAGGCATGGCAATGATTCTTAGGTAGAAAGGAGCTGGCACAGTAAATACTTTGATCTGGGGCTCGAGCTCAGCTCATACAGATTGTCTGAAGTGTGTTGGAATTGGGGCTAGAGGGTGGACTCCCTGAAGCACTGTTTGGAATAGCGTAACTATGCCAGTATAACCCGATATGGGCCAGTATTCCTACGACGCATAGCGTTGTGAAATCCTGGATGAGATTGGTCAGCAGGGATAGTTGATATTGTCATGTACATGGAAATTTGCAAATTTTGGAGTGGAACCTATTGGCATGTGAGTAATTCTAACATCAGGACATGAGGACCTAATGCTACTTTGAGGTTTTAAGACTTTCGCAAGTGCATCATTTTTTTTTTGCCTAGTTGATTTTTGGTTTTTGTAAATTTAAAATACCTTCAAGCAGATGAATCCGTAGTTCCTATGTATGACTATTTTAAATTAGGCCACAATTCCTCGACCCTGGGGGCTGACTTTTACAGAGGTGGTGAGGGGCAAGATTTCTGCTCCAAGTCAAGAGTGCCCCCCCTACTTGTATTCTTATTTAACCATCATCAAGTTGCTACTTCAATAGGGATTTCCACCACCCCACTGGGGAAGAAGTCTTACCTCCCCGAGAGCCATCCAAAGTCTCCCCAACCGCTGGTAAAATTGCAGCGGGGGGTGGCACCACTGCCGTGATGTCACTGCCATCCTGCTTCTGAGCAGGCCATAGCATTCTGGCCCTAAATTCTGGATGGGATGTTTGGAGAGAAAATACATGGGTCCCAACTGATGCAAAATTTTCTGCTTTCTGGAATAATTTTGTTAATGGGCAGATGAGAGACAACATCCTTGTGACAACAACTCCCATAACCAGGTTGTTTCTTACTTTTATCCATGTGGCAGTGTTGAGAATGAGGAACTGGTGATAAAATCCTTCAACTTGGTGAAATTACTTTTCACCTTTGGCCTGCTTTCACTTTTGGGATTCAGATTGTGTTTAATCCAATTTATGATGTGAAGTAGCTGATATAAGAATTGAACTGGATTTTGTGTTGAGAATGATGGTGAGACGATCAGTTCAGCATTATTGTGGAGCAAAGCAGACAGCAGCTTCCAGAGTATGTATATGTGCAGTTAAACGAGCAAATCAGGAAATTGTTATCTGTGTTACCCTCCACAGACTGTGCTCAGTGCCTAGCCAATAGACATGGCTTTGACATCTATGTAAGGACCATGCAGTTACCCACTAAACATGCCAGATAATGCTGGGGCTAGAACATTCCAGTGTCAGTGAACTTTTACTGGTGTGTTAAACTATAATTATAGCCAAATAACTTCCCCAGTACTGAGAATTTACTTCTACATGTGTGGACTCTCATTCCTTCAGAATATAAATAGTATTGGAGACTTTGAAATAAAGTAAAGTTAAAAGTTTATTTGTTAGTTGCAAGTAGTCTTACATCCACACTGCAATGAAGTTTCTGTGAAAATCCCCTAGTCACCACACTCCGGTCCTGTACGGATACACTGAGGGAGAATTTGGCATGGCCAATTCAACTAACCTGCACATCTTTGGATTGTGGGAGGAAACCGGAGGACCCGGAGGAAACCCACGCAGACACAGTGAGAATGTGCTGACTCTGCACAGACAGTGACCCAAGCCGGGAATCGAACCCAGCAGTGCTAACCACTGTGCCACCGCGCGATAGGAGCAGGATTGGACCATAACACCAGTCAATAAGATCATGGCTGAACCTCTGTCTCAATTATACTTTCCTGCCTGCTCCTTCTATCCCTTGTCTTCCTGAGAGACAAAATAATTGTCCATCGTGGCCTTGAATATGCTCAAGGATAGAGCATCCATAACCCACTGGAGAATTCCGAAGATTCACAATGCTGCGAGTGAAGGAATTTCTCCTCATCTCAGTCCTGAATGATTGACTCCTTGTCTAGTGTCTGTGTCCTGTGTTTTAGATTCCCCAGCCAAGCAAAACAAACTCTGCGTCAAGCCCTTCAGAATCTTATATGTTTCAATGGTTTCATTTTTTCTAAATTCCGAAAGAGTAGAGGCCCAATTTACTCAGCCTCTCATCCTATCTAGTACCTTTTGATCCATCCGTCTCTCTTAATTCATCTATCTTGTCCTCTCATTATTTTGCTTTCTGTATCTGATGATAAATCTAATTTCTACTTCCTGATTTAAAACCTCTCTTTCGGTGAGGTTTCTTCAATTAGATATTGGTTGAAGAGTCATTCTGTTGCTTGCCCTGTTGTCACATGCCACAGATCTCCTGTAGAGGTCTCTTGCTGGATTGGATCTCTTAAAAAAAACTGCAAGTCATCATTCCAAAACCCCACAAAAGTCTGTGGGCACCCATCAGTATGGTGAACTAGTTGCGTCATTTCTCTGCCACTCACCACAAAATTTGGGCTATTGTGTTCCGTCGTTCCTTATTTCCGAGATCCGTGTTCTGAAGAACCAGTGGTGGTGCTTTAAATTGTTCATGGGCTTAATTCTATACGATGGTAGTACAAGTTGGAATTTCTTGCAAGGTTAAAACCTCAATTGATCACACTCATTTACGATTCAGCAATTACGCTAAATAATCAGATTCAGATTAAAAATGCATGTAACAAATGTCCTTTCACACGAGTAATTCTTGTTTGTTCTGCAAACCGCAAGGTGTTTAATGTTGCTTACTTGCTGAGCACTCCTTATGCACACTGTAAATGGGCATTAACATGGCACTTGGGAAAGCTGCTTAAGGCCTCTCTTTCCTGTTCTTCAGCTTTTTCTTGCAGATGTGCCTTTCACACCTATGGCATATTCTGCTAACCACTTCTCATTATTCATTGCTGCAATAGCATAAAAGACTGCACCTTTGTCCCTTTTCCATCATGGTCGATAACCTTAGTCTTAGAAATTACAGCAACAGAATGTGTCCATTTGGCCCATCACCAGTTCTAGCTCTTCACCGAGAGCTATTCACCATCTCACCCATTTCTCTGCCTAATGAAGTTTGTGCCTGTATAATCTTCCCTTGCATATTCTCAAGCTGGTGCAGCAAAATCGAATTGGAGGAAAATAGAGAGGAAATGCCATGCGAGTAAATGGAATACAGACAATATTGTGGCAACTTTCTGCATGGAGTGACATAAATTGCCTGCAAAAGTTAACTTTTTCAAAATACATTGTTTTTTTTTGGTCAAATCTCATTGCAGATTTGTGAAATAGTAGATTATTTATTAGGCTCTCTGTCTGGAGTTGAGAGTGGGGAAGTGGAAGTACAATTGGGAAATGCCTTTTGGCCTAGTGCGTGATCTCTTTGGTGTCAGTGCTTGTTCACCCCTGCAGGAAGATGTCTGCTTTCAACACCTTTGCTGGCATTCTTGCTGATGCAGCTGCTGCTGATTCTGCCAGTTCCAGAGTTGCTGCTGCTGCTGTTACAAACCCCTTTATCCAAACAACATTGTTATGAAACTGTAAATGAAACTCCTGGAAACTGAGTTTTGAGGCATCTACATGCCAAATAGCTATTGAATAGCATTTGTGTGCTTTTTTTGTAGACATAACTGCCCTTTACGAACAAAGTGTTACAACATTCCCTTTGGATTTCCTGTGGTGAAAAATTGGTGATGTAGGGAATAAACACACATTCTAAATGCTGTATATATGGCATTTCTTGCACATTTTCTGATTTTTTTGAAGCCCCCAGCGTCTGTTGTTGAGACCACAATAATGAGATGTAAGTCTTCCTTATCAACTGGTACTAGACCAGCTATATATTTTTTTACTTTCTCTTCCACCTTTCAGCCCAAGTGGTAAGAAGTTCAGGAGTAAGCCTCAGCTGGCTCGATACCTGGGAAACAGTATCGACCTCAATAGCTTTGACTTTCGGACTGGGACGATGATGCCTAATAAATTACAGAGGACTAAGCAGCGCCTCCGGAATGAAGCAATAAATCAAACCAAGGTATTGTATCCTTTCCGTCTTCTGCTCTGGGTGTGTTTCAGATATGAAAACTTAATAGCATTTTTATGAATATTATCTTTGGAGTACCCATGGGCAATTGGTGCCAAGGAGTGCTGGCTGCAGATTAGAGCCTCGTACTCCCTTATAAGGTGAGTACTTATTGTTCACCAACTGGAAAGTGAAGGCAAGTGCACAGAGGCCAGATGTTTTTCTGTAAGGAAGGAGTTTAAGATTAAAGTTCAAGGTCAATTGGATCTTTCCTGTTCTTCCAGTAACCAGTTAAGCAGAAGCCTCCATATATACTGCCTGCTCGTGCTTTCACTTGGAGAGCGGTGAATAGTCTGGGATGTTGAGGCCTTGCTCCAAAAATTGAGGGAAGGAGAAAGATTGTTGAACTAATCATTTGTCTTTTGACTACTAAAATAATCACACTTAGTATTAAAATTCAAGTTTAATGAGAATATATTTGTTCTGTTTTAATGGTATTTTCACTAATTTGTGCCATAGCTTATTTTATTTGCACATGTAATTTCTTCCTCCTCATTAGAGCTATATTTATCTAGCCCTTTGCTGTTTTCTCTTAATTACAGTTGTGATTTTAGGTTGAGAAGATGAACAAAGTGGATTTATTAAGTTTGCTTTTTCACCTATTGGTTGGAAAACACTAGTTGAATACAAGCTCTCCAACTTTCTCTGCCACTTGATGGAAACAGCTGACGATATAAAACATGAGTGTATTATCGCCATTCTCCTATTGTTTACACTCTTTAGAATGCACATTTATGTTGGCCAATTAAAACCCATTGGATATAGGATCCACTAGGACAAGGGTCTTTCCCAGCATTCCGGTGTTCATGACAGACATCTGGCTATGGTAGTCTTTTCCATGCTTTTGGTCAGCTTGGTGTAAGACATAAGCAGCTTCCCATCACTATGTTAAGGAAACCCATCAACGTGATAGTCTTGAAGTTAAGCAACGGAGCAATCCACGCAGCTTGGATTTATAATGTGGACAGTTTGTGTTCTGGTGTGGTATGTCTGCAAACTAATTCTCAAATGGCTCAGGAGGCTTTTGTTGGACAAGTACTGTGCAGCTCCTCAGTGATTCAGTTGAATATATGTAGGTTAAGCAGAGTTCTAGAAATACCCCTGTATGTAATTGGGTTTCCTAAACCTTTGTTTAAGGATATTATTAAACTAGAAAGAGTGCAGAACAAATTTACTGGGATGCTACTAGGACTTGATAGTTTGAGTTATAAGGAGAGGCTGGATAGACTGGGACTTTTTTCCCTGGAGCATAGGAGACTTAGGGGTGATCTTATAGAGGTCTATAAAATAATGAGGGGCACAGATCAGCTAGATAGTTAAAATCTTCTCCCAAACGCAGAGGAATCCAAAACTAGAGGGCACAGGTTTAAAGTGAGAGGGGAGAGACACAAAAGAATCCAGATGGGCAACTTTTTCACACAGAGGGTGGTGAGTGTCTGGAACCAGCTGCCAGAGGTGGTAGTAGAGGCGGGTACAATTTTCTTTTTTTTAAAAAGCATTTGGACAATTACATGGATAGAGACATATGGGCCAAATGCGGGCAATTGGGACTAGCTTAGTGGTTTTAAACAAAAAAAGAGGGTAGCAAGGACAAATTGGGCCGATGGGCCTGTTTCCATGCTGTAAACCTCTATGACTCTATGGCCGGAATTTTACCGTCCCACCCGACACGGGAATCGGAGCCAGCGAGGGGTGGACCATGGGAAGGTTCATTGACCTCTGGCGGGATTTTACGGTTTCGGGATGACTGAGGCTGTAAAATCCCGCCCAATGACTCTTTGCTGGTGGCAACGTGTGTCTGATGCTATTTGGGACATTGGCATGCAAGCCTGTCTGGCACTGAGCAGGAAGAATCTCCACACTCTTGAGGCTTTTGCTCCAGTCCTCATTAATGATTTAGGATAGTTAGTTAATCGTCAATAGTTCTTTCGAGTACTCAAGGACACACTTGGTTCAGTTATTGGATTGTTGAAGAGTGGGCTGAATTTTGGCAAATCATTTTGGAACCATCAGCTCCTTTGCGAAGACCCAACGTTACCATCTGCTTTTTCTTCCCCCTCCACCAAAAGGGAGCAGTTTATAATTGTAAAAGATTAACTTTAACCTTCCTTAGAAAGACAGCTGATACTGGGAAGTTCACAAGAGTTACATGGTGACCAGTTATGATTATTAATAAATAGTAATATAAAACATGAGTGCATCATTGTCATTCCCCTAACCATAGAGCATTGATTCCAATGTTGGAGGTGCAAAGAAAACTTTAGCAGCTGTTGTTTTTTTTTGACTCCAATCATGACAGGCACCTAATAATGGATATATGAAGAAATGCTCTGATATCTAACCTCCAGGTAATGCCTCAACGTTTCTTTTACTAGTTGTATTGACAGCTTCCTCCCAATGCAATGAATGAACCTATTACATTTTTCAGTACACCAGCCATCTGATATGTCCATGATGTGGCCTCTGGTGACTAGACTAGAGACAAAACAATGTTGCTGACTTTTAACTGCCCTCTGAAATGGCCTCACAAGCCACTTGACAATTAGGGATGGGTAATAGATGTTGGCCTTGCCAGTAAAGCCCAAATCCCATGAATGAATAAATTTTAAAAAATGAAAGCAATTGATTTTGTGCTGATTTGCCAACAACTCCACAATCATTGTATCATGTGACTGCCAGAAAGGCAGAAAGAGAATTGAATGGACCATGGCCATTTTTCATCCAACAATTCCCATGTAATTCACACTTGTTTGTCTCTCAGCTATTTATGTATCTTCCATATTTCTAAAAAATCCATTGTTGAATCATAAAATCCTTACAGTGCAGTTGGAGGCCATTTGGCCTATCGAATCTGCACCAACTCTCCAACAGAGCATTACACTCAGGCCCTATGCTTGTGACCCCATGTATTTATCATGCTAACCTCCCTAACCTATGCATCTTTGATTTGATTTATTATTGTCACATGTATACAATGGAAAGTAATGTTTCTTGCACGCTATACAGACAAAGCAACAATTCATAGAGAAGGAGAGGGTGCAGAATATAGTGCTACGGTCATAGCTAGGGTGCAGAGAAAGATCAACCTGATGCGAGGAAGTTCCATTCAAAAGCCTGATGGCAGCAGGGAAGAAGCTGTTCTTGAGTAGGTTGGTACGTGACCTCAGACTTTTGTTTCCTTTTCCCAGCGGGAGAAGGTAAAAAAGAGTGTGTCTGCTTTTCCAAGGCAGCAGAAAATGTAGAAAGAGTCAGTGGATGCAAGGCTGGTTTGTGTGATGGACTGGGCTTTGTTCACAACCCTTTGTAGTTTCTTGCGGTCTTGGACAGAGCAGGAGCCATACCAAGATGTGATACAGCCAGAAAGAATGCTTTCCATGGTGCAGCTGTAAAGGTTGGTGAAAGTCGTAGCTGACATGCCAAATTTCCTTCACCTCCTGAGAAAGTAGAGGCATTGGCAGGCTTTCTTAACTATAGTTTCGGCATGGAGGGACCAGGGCAGGTTGTTGGTGATCTGGACACTGAGAAACCTGAAGCTCTTGACCATTTCCACTTCATCCCCATTGATATAGATAGGGGCATGTCCTCCATTAAGCCTCCTGAAGTCAATGACGATCTCTTTGTTGATGTTGAGGGAGAGATTATTGTCGTCACACCAGTTCACCAGATTCTCTATTTCATTCCTCTACTCATCATTGCTTGAGATCCAACCCACTATGGTGGTGTTATCAGCAAACTTAAAAAACGAGTTGGAGGGGAACTTGGCCATACAGTCATAGCTATATAAGGAGTATGGTAAGGGGCTGAGGGCACAGACTTGTGGGGTGCTGATGTTGAGGATAATAATGGAGGAAGCGTTGTTGCCTATCCTTACTGATTGCAGTCTGTGAGTTAGGAAGTTGAGGATCCCGTCGCAAAGGGAGTGGTTGAGCCCGAGGCCACGGAGTTTGGAGATATGTTTTGCAGGAATAATGGTGTTGAAGGCTGAGCTGAAGTCAATAAATAGAAGTCTGACATAGGTGTCTTTGTTATCCAGGTGTTCCAGGGTTGAGTGTAGGGCCAGGGGGCTGGCATCTGCTGTGGACCTGTTACGGTGATAGGCAAACTGTAGTGGATCCAGAAAATCCAGGAGGCTGGACTTGATTCATGCCATCACTAACCTTTCGAAGCACTTCATAATGATGGATGTCAGAGCCACTGGCCGATAGTCATTAAGGCACACTGCCTGGCTTTTCTTTGGTACAGGGATAATGATTTGTCTTCTTGAAGCAGACTGGTGTAAAGAGAGGTTAAAGATGTCTGCGAATACCCCTGTCAGCTGGTGCACACAGGATCTGAGTGCTCATCCAGATACCCCATGCAGACCAGCCGCTTCCTGTGGGTTGGCTTTCGAGAAGGCTGATCTGACGATCAGCGGGTTTGCTGAGGCTTCCGGGGCAGAAGGCGTGCTCTCGCTGAACACTTGCTCAAAACACGCATAGAATGCATTGAACTCATTGGGGACGGGTGCCTTGGTGCCGGCAAATTTGCATGGCCAATGTAACTAACATGCACATCTTTGGACTGCGGGAGGAAACCGGAGCACCTGGAGGAAACCCACGCAGACATGGGCACAACATGCAAGCTCCACACGGACAGCCACCCAAGGCAGGCATCGAACCCAGGTCCTTGGCACTGTGAGGCAGCAGTGCTAACCGCTGTGCCACCATGCTTCCCTAATTTGAATCATGGCCTTGATTTAAATCTTGTTGACATTGTCAGGAAAAGCTGCTTGTGTATCCTGTCTCTGCTGTGCCCTTGTGTTGACATGCCTGGTCTGGTTCTGGTATTTATAAGCTTCGGGTCACTGATAATTCCCAGGATACTGATAGTAGGGGATTTGGTGATGTTGAAAGTCTGGGTAAACCAGGTATTTTGGGCATGGTATTGCAAGATAGTAAATGTTGTCTTGATGCCGTTTATAGGCTGACATTACCATTATTGAAGGAGTTAGGAAATTGCACTTGTAGAATCATCAGCAGATGATCCCAATTCTGATGTTACCCTAAAGAACTTTGAAAGTGGTGCCCATGGCTTGCTTTGATTTTTGACAATTATGATCATGTTTCTATGTGTCAGGTGCGGCTCAAGTCAATGGAAGCTTTTCTGATTGAATTCCATTGACCTCAAATTTGCTATGGGTCCTTAGAGCCATAATATCAAAAACTGCTAATAATAACTATTCTTACCTCTTGCATCTGGCACTTTTGACCATATTTGGATCGATGTTGTGATGAGGTCTGGAGTTGAATGGTTTTGAATAAATGGCTCTTCTGTTGTTTAGGAGGAGGTTGACAAAGCTCTAATTAACTGGCTTAAATTTGTTTTGCATATTGTAGATAACACAAACATGCAGGCCTAAGTTTGTATCTCTCATATTCTGTCTGCCTGTGTCTTTCTCTCTCTTTCTCCTCCCATGTTAATTAATTTTGGCCCTGCAAAACAATAAATTATGATGTGGAGATGCCGGCATTGGACTGGGATAAACACAGTAAGAAGTCTCACAACACCAGGTTAAAGTCCAACAGGTTTATTTGGTAGCACAAGCCACTAGCTTTCAGAGCGCTGCCCCTTCATCAGGTGAGTGGGATTTCAGTTCACAAACAGGGCATATAAAGACACAAATTCAAATTTGTTGAGTTTGTCTCTTTATACGCCCTGTTTGTGAACTGAAATCCCACTCGCCTGATGAAGGAGCAGCGCTCCGAAAGCTAGTGGCTTGTGCTACCAAATAAACCTGTTGGACTTTAACCTGGTGTTGTGAGACATATAACTAAACAATAAATTAGCCAGGTTTTTTTTTGAGACTAAGAGTTCCCTCTACAGGTTTAAATAATGATTGCACATGTTGGTACATACAATAGAACATAGAACATAGAACATAGAACAGTACAGCACAGAACAGGCCCTTCAATACAACAGAAAATAAATTTTGTACCCCTGTGTGAAAATTTATAGCCCATCTAGCTGCAGTTTACTGCTGCTATGAAGTTTGAAAATTGAAATATTTTATTAACTTGAGTTAAGCAATGTAAGTAACGTATCCACCTGGGTGTTGGCGGTTTTAAAGAATTGAATTATCAGAATTTGAATTGAGCAGCTTTGCTTATGTGCAGAGTGTATCAGCATAACTAAAATTGAACACTTTGTCAATTATGTTACTTGTTATTCAGACCTGAGCCTGAATGGCAAGTTTTTTTAAACTGCAGTTTGTTTTTCATTGACTTTTTAATTGACTTAATCTGTTCTAACTGTGCAACTCATAACCAAGAGCTAACATAGCTTTTGAGCCTGAAAATGATGTATATAGGCATTTAGATAAGAGTTTAATTTAAAAATCCCCGAATAATGCTTAATCCTGAGGCCGATATGAGATCAGCCATGATCATGGAATGGCGAAGCAAGCTTGAGGGGCTGAATTGTCTACTCCTGCTCCTGAGTTCTTATGTTCTTAATAGCTGTGGACGGTTCTAAGGAATTCTATTATTGGGTTGCTCATGCTTTATGAAGGCCATTTGGCCCATTTTACTTGATTGCATAGAAAGATGTTGCAAACTTTCCATTTTAATTCATTGTTTCTTAAAAGATTCCAGGGTTTTCATGGCCACTTTGTTTCCTAGAGATATAACTGGTGCACTGATCACTCTCTGGATAAAGAAAACATTTCTAACACCAGCCTTAAATTTACTTTTTACCTTTTTGAAATTATGTCTGTCAATATTTGAAGTTATTTGGCTTTTTTTAGTGGGAATTGGAATGTTGGGAGGCATGGTGGCACAGTGGTTAGCACTGCTGCCTCACAGCACCAGGGACCCGGGTTTGATTCCAGCCTCGGGTCATGTCTGTGTGGAGTTTGCATGTTTCTCCCTGTGTCTGTTTGGGTTTCCTCCGGGTGCTCCGGTTTCCTCCCACACTCCAAAGATGTGTGTGCTAGGTTGATTGGCCATGCTAAATTGCCCCTTAGTGTCAGGGGGACTAGCAGAGTAAATATTTGGGGCTACGGGGTTAGGGCCTGGGTGGGATTGTTGTCCGTGCGGGTTTGATGGGTCGAATAGCTGCCTCCTGCACTGTAGGGATTCTGTGAATTGTAGGGGATAGGTTTTCAAAAAGCAAATTCCAGTTCAGCATTCCTGAGGCTATGACCAAAATTAGTTGCAAGCAGTTTCAAGGAATTCCATGATGTCTTGTAAATTGCTCTCATTTCTGGCAGCACTCTGGGATAAATGGCATCTGTTCTGGGGTTCACTTGTGTTGAGCCTGACTGGGTTTTCCATCTCGTTTATATAAGTCATTGATTTTTGCTTTGGTTATCTTGGCTTGCAGACAGCATGTTGCTCATGATTTCACTTGCGAATACTTAAAATTGAAGCCGGGAGCATACCGCTAAGTGAGGTGGAAACTGTGTACTTCTAAAATTAGTTTTTGGTTAAAATTGGAATTGGAAGAATGGAGAAAGGGGGAGCAGTTTGGTTCAATTGAAATCAAAGCAGATAGAGAACACATAATTATAGGGTACGTCTGGCTTATGTATGTGAAATTTTGTCAAAGTGCCACTTAGACTTTTGGATGAAGTATGCGGAAGTCAGGAAAATATATCAAATTAGATTAATTACTGATTTAGAAGAGAGCAACCAAGTAAGAGGTAAAGGCAAGGATTAGAAATAGGTACTAGTGTTCTATTCACTATGTGCCTTGGGGGTCATAGTTTTGAGGATAAGGGATAAACCTTTTCGGACTGAGATGAGAAATTTCTTCACCCAGAGGGTAGTAAATCTGTGGAATTCACAGCACAGAAAGTAGTTGAGGCCAGAACATTGTGATTTCAAGAAGGGATTAGATGTAGCTCTTGGGGCTAAAGAAATTAAGAGGTATGGGGGGAAGATGGGATCAGGATATTGATTTTGATGATCAAAATGAATGAACAGGCTCAAAGGGTCAAATGGCCTGTTCCTGCTTCTATTCTCTGTTTCTAGCAATGATTTGGATATAGCGATTGACAAAGTGGGATCCAAACCTACAGACTATCTGGTACAGAGGTATAATAGATTAGTCTCGAGGTCCAAGCTGCAACATGCTATTGATGAGATATTTAATGATGAAAATAAAACATGTAGTTACACAGACTCGATGGACAAGAGCTGATGCAAAGAGGGATAGCAGCAATCACACTGATCTCTGGAAATATCTGAATTTGGTATCAGTAAGCATGAGTTCCTACTTTTGGATGGAATTCTTTGGCAGAAATTAAGTGATGTAGGAAGGCAGATATTTTGAGGGTTCAAATTCATAAGACATTGAGAATGGTACATAATATGAGGTATAGAAAGTAAAAGTTCGGGGGTAGTGATGAATCTTGGAGTAGTGTATAGTTTTGAGTTTTACACTATTGAAAGAATGTTCACAAGCTCTATTGCTTGTAGTTTCACTCTGATGAGAAAATACAGATGAAGGAAATTGAAAGATTTGGGTTAAGTCATGTGAACCATGGCGAACACAGGATGTTTTGATAGAGCTGCTTAAAATAATGCAGTAAGAGTTTTAACAACACCAGGTTAAAGTGCAACAGGTTTATTTGGTAGCAAATAAACCTGTTGGACTTTAACCTGGTGTTGTTAAAACTCTTACTGTGTTCACCCCAGTCCAACGCCGGCATCTCCACATCATAAAATAATGCAGGCATTGAACAGAATAGATAGAAGGATGAGGGGGGATCTTGTTGAAACTTGCAGGATACTGCAAGGCCTGGATAGAGTGGACGTGGAGAGGATGTTTCCGCGAGTAGGAAGAACTAGAACCAGAGGGCACAACCTCAGGCTAAAGGGATGAACCTTTAAAACAGAGATGAGGAGGAATTTCTTCAGCCAGAGAGTGGTGAAACTGTGGAACTCATTGCCACAGAGGGCTGTGGAGGCCAGGTCATTGAGTGTCTTTAAGGCAGAGATAGATAGATTCTTATCAATAAAGGGAGCAAGGGTTATGGGGAAAAGGCAGGAGAATGGGGATGAGAAAAATATCAGCCATGATTGAATGGCGCAGCAGACTTGATGGGCCGAGTGGCCTAATTCTACTCCGATGTCTTATGGTCCGATGGTGTAATGGCTGTTCAATGGTCGAGAATCTTGAATGAAATGGGAGTCGGGGGTATGAACATAAGATTAAATGTACAAGATTTGAGTTGGAGGGCAGAAGCATTCTCTTAAAGAAGTGTTTTGATGCTGTTGAGGAAGCGGCGGCTATATCAGCTTTTAAGAATAAATAGAATTAGTGATTTGACAGGAGGAGGAGTGTGGGGGGGGGGGGCAGTGAGAACTCAGTTTCGTATCTTACAGCTATTATTTCTTGTCTTGCTGCTGCTTTGTAGCACTGAAATGCTTTATTGTTGGGTTTGACCTCTGGTCTTCTAAACACCCTTTTTTCTGTGTTTTCTTGTATTTATGCCAACGTATCCCTTCCCTTTCTTTCCCCCCACAGCTTTTGTATGGGTTATTTGGTAGAATTGGTACAATAAGGTTTGTGTTTGTATTTATTTGATAAGGTAATCATTGCGCACTTCACAGGCCTTTTTGCCTTTGTCAATATCTTTACCAATTTAATCAATTTGCTATTTTAATTCCTTCAGCGCTTAGTTATTTCACTGATCACATTGATCACAAAGTCCAATTGCTGATTGGTCACTCTCGGGGCCTGTTGTTAGCCTGGTTATTTTATTGACACATTTCTCTGATCTGTGATGACTCACTGAATCTAAGAATATCCATCAACCTAAATAATTAAACACATTTCATTTCTCTGTCCCGTCAAGTTTGTTGATGATTTTGAAAGTTTGTAGTCACCCACGTAAGTAGCATTTGCAGAAATTGAGCAGATGTCACCAATTGATGCTGAAAGATAATTGCCTTGTTAACATTTCAGTGTTACTGTACTATTGAGCTTATTAGTTCATTAATAAAGTAACACTTTTAAAGAAAGTTGGTAAATGATTTTTCTAGAACCGCTTGCATTGTTATCTGAGCCAGTGTCACAGAATTCTCCTAAAAAAATTCGAAGTGTTGAATTAGCAGGAAAACTGGAATAATTCATGCTGTTTTTCACTGGAAGTTCAGACTAGAAGCTCTCACACTCTGTGCACTGCGGAGGCCACCAGTGTGAATGGCATTATAAATCAGGGCGGGGCCTATTCCTGCCCAGGAGGCTGAAACCAGCGGGGCCTCTGCACATGTGTGGTCTGCACACTGTCAGCCTCCGAATCGCTGGCCTCCCTCCTTAGTTGACTAATCCCAATGGCAGAGTGGCAGTGGGACCTCCCACTCCCACTGATCGCCTCTTTCGCACTGCCCCATGCCCTACTTAAAATATCACTTAAATGCTAGCCACGCCCATTCCGGCGTGGAGCAGACAGCGCTGGAAATCTGGCGCTGGGAGACGCTGAACTGTCGTGCAAATCCAGCGCGTGTCCCCCCCCCCCCCCCCCCCCATGCGATTCTCCTGGCCCGCTGCGCTCAGACATTTGCACAGCGGGATGGGAGAAGCGCGACCCCTTAAGTGCTGACCTATCTTAAATTTGTCTTGTTGTTTGTCTCATTTAATCAATGTTGAACTCGTAAAATTCCCCTTTGCTGCACTCTGGATCTAGGACCCACTAGTTTTCAGTTCAGAAGCCTGAACATTAGGTTTGACTTGGTCAAATCATGGGGTCATCCAAGGAAAATATCCGTGTCACTTTTCATATCATTTACTGAGTGGGGAAATAGAGAACAGCAATATACAGAGTGAGTTTTTGATTTTTTTATTGTTACATGAATTAGCATACAGTGAAAAGTATTGTTTTTTGCGCACTATACAGACAAAGCATACCATTCATAGAGAAGGAAACAAGAGAGTGCAGAATGTAGTGTTACAGTCATAGCTAGGGTGCAGAGAAAGATCACCTTAATGCAAGGTAGGTCCATTCAAAAGTCTGATGGCAGCAGGGAAGAAGCTGTTCTTGAGTTGGTTGATACGTGACTGCAAACGTTTGTATCTTTTTCCCGACGGAAGAAGATGGAAGAGAGAATGTCTGGGGCGCTTATTTATTATTATGCTGGCTGCTTTGCCGAGGCAGTGGGAAATGTAGACAGAGTCAATGGATGGGAGGCTGGTTTGAGGGATGAATTGGGTTACATTCACAACCTTTTGTAATTTTTTGTGGTCTTGAACAGAGCAGGAGCCATACCAAGCTGTGATACAACCAGAAAGAATGCTTTCTATGGTGCATCTGTAAAAGTTGGTGAGAGTCGTAGTTGACGTGCCAAATTTCCTTAGTCTTCTGAGAAAGTAGAGACGTTGGTGGGCTTTCTTAACTATAGTGTCGGCATGGGGGGACCAGGACAGGCTGTTGGTGATCAGGACATCTAAAAACCTGAAGCTCTTGACTCTTTCTATTTCATCCCCATTGATGTAGACAGGGGCATGTTCTCCTCTACAATGCCTGAAGTTGATGACAATCTCCTTTGCTTTGTTGACATTGAGGGAGAGACTATTGTTGCCACACCAGTTTACCAGATTGTCTATCTCATTCCTGTACTCGTCATTGTTTGAGATCTGACCCACTGCGGTGGTATTGTCAGCAAACTTGAAAATTGAGTTCGAGGGGAATTTGGCCACACAGTCATAAGTATATAAGGAGTATAGAGGAGGTTAAGAACACAGCCTTGTGGGCATCGGTGCTGAGGATGATCATGGAAGAGATGTTGTTGCCTATCCTTACTGATTGTGGTCTGTGAGTTAGGAAGTTCAGGATCCAGTCACTGAGGGGGGTGACGAGGCCCAGGCCACAGAGTTTGGAGATGGGTTTTGTACGAATAATGGCGTTGACTACAGCTCAGCATTCAATACATAGGAGTCTGACATAGGTGTCTTTGTTATCTAGGTGTTCCAGGGTTGAGTGCAGGACCAGGGAGATGGCATCTGCTGTGGTCCTGTTGAGGCGGTAGGCAAACTGTACTGGATCCAGGCAGTCCGGGAGGCCACAATTGATTCGTGCCATGACTAACCTTTCAAAACACTTCATAATGACAGAGCCACTGGACGATAGTCATTAAGGCACACTGCTTGTGTTCATGAGCAATATCATATTATTTCGGAAGATGTTAAAAGGAAAACTTAGGCTATTGTCTCTTTGGATCCAGGGATGATTGCCATGTCGATTATATACTAGCCTGACAATTCATGTAAAGTTACAGAGTTTGTGGTACTGCAGGCTTATGTGCAGGTATGTTCATGTCTTGTGCAAGATAAATGCTTATCTCGAGGGTCTTGCAGCCTTTCTTAAAATTTCTTACTGGAAATTCAACTCTTGCAGACTTCCAGGAGAATCTGAAAAGATTTACTAGGATGCTACTGGGACTTGATAGCTTGAGTTATAAGGAGAGGCTGGATAGACTGGGACTTTTTTCCTTGGAGTGTAGGAAACCTAGGGGTGATCCTAGAGGTCTATAAAATAATGAGGAGCATGGATCAGCTCGATGGTCCACATCTTTTCCCAAAGATAGGGGAGCCTAAAACTAGAGGGCATAGGTTTAAGGTGAGAGGGGAGAGATACAAAAGGGTCCAGATGGGCAATTTTTTCACACAGAGGGTGGAAAGTGTCTGGAACAAGCTGCCAGAGGTAGTAGTAGAGGCGGGTACAATTTTTGTCTTTTAAAAAAACATTTAGACAGTTACATAATTAAGATGGATATTGGCCAAATGTGGGCGATTGGGACTAGCTTAGTGGTTAAAAACTGGGCGGCATGGACAAGTTGGGCCATAGGGCCTGTTTCCATGCTGTGAACCTCGATGACTCTAGTGAATTGCTGTTGGAACATTCCTATTTGTTATGGTACTGTTGTAGAACGGAACGATTTTTGTTGAGCACAGTGGGTGCCTAATCTTGACCGACTCCATCTTGAGAGATTGGCAACAGAATAGAAAAGGTAAACTGGAGAGCTAACTTGCTTTTCATGCATCTCATCAACTGGTTGGTGGCATTACTGTTACTAAAGAGCAGACCATTGCCCCCTCTGTTCAACGTGAGTGTGCGATCCTGCACAGGGGATCTATGTTACATAAAGAACAAGGTGCAATCTGATTTTAACCATTAATTTTGGCTTTCTCTTCGTGCAGGGCAAGCTAGATTTGAACACAACCTTGCCAATAAGACAGACTGCATCCATTTTCAAACAACCAGTAACTAAAGTTACAGATCACCCGAACAACAAAGTAAAATCAGAACTGCAGAGAGTAACAGAACAACCACAACAAGTAAGTTTAACATACTCTGTGAATATTTTTCTAGTACCCAGCGTTGGCACTTTATGAAAAAAAGGCAACTTTATTTAACACGTCAACATTTATAGGTTGCTAAATCTTCAGCATGACTTTGTTTTTAAATTCGACTAGTTATCTGGAAAGGGTGCAAAAAAGATTTATAAGGATGTTACCGGGACTGGAAGGTTTGAATTATAAGGAAAGGTTGGATAGGCTGGGACTTTTTTTCCCTGGAGTATAGGAGGATGAGGGATGACCTTTTATAGAGGTTTATAAAATCATGAGGGGCATATTTCCGGTCTTGGGGTGAGCATGGCTGGAAAATCCCATCCTATGATTCTATCTTTCCCCAAGTGAGTTAGTATTCTTTGACATGCAACGCCATTGAAATAAAAGGTGATTTCGCCATTTGGCGTCAAAGACACTTTAGGCTTCTAGGCTGTAACATAATTGTACAGGTGGAATTATTTTAAAAACACGAGAACATAAGTAGAAGCAGGAGTAGATCATACAGCCCCCTTCAGCGTGAAAAGGCTCTTCAATAAGATGTTGGCTGATCCTTGCCCTCTATTTTACTCTCCCCATCGATTCCTGTAGTCTAAAAGCTATCTATCGCTTCCATGAATATACTCAATGACTGAGCATCCATTGCCTTTTGGAGTAGAAAATTCCACAGATTCACAACGCTTTTAGTGAAGAAACTCCTCTTCATCTGAGTCTTACATGATTAGCCCTTTAATACATTCCAGAGACTTTTCCCACCAGCTCGCACTGCCCCCCCCCCCACCTTTTTCACAGTAACTTCATTGCAGTGTTAATGTAAGCCTACTTGTGACAGTAATAAATAAACTTAAACCTTTTCCTTGCTCCCTGGAAATTCCTTTGCCCATTTAAATTCATTTCTGTAACTAGTTCCACAATTATACTGCCCTTTCTGAAGTTAAAACACAAACTGATCATGACTTCTTCGCCTTCCAATTAGTAACTTACACTTTCAGACATTTGAATTTGTTCCAATTAGCTTGGTAAATTTCCTTCGTATATACTTCAAAGAAAGATTGTGCATAACACATTCTGATTAAAAGTTCCTTTCTGATGTAAAACTTTTACCATCCCTGGCACTCTAGTTGGCTTGCTAGAACATGAACACATGTCTGAGTCCGTATCCTTCCATTCCCATCCTATTCCTGTATTCGTCTAGTTGCCCCATAAATGCCGCTATCGTACCTACTCCCGCCATCTCCCCTGGCAGCGCATTCCAGACACTCACCACCCTCTGTGTTTTTTTTAAAAAAAAACTTGCCTCGCACATCTCCTCTAAACTTTTCCCCACACGCCTTAAACCTATGCCCACTAGTACTTGACTTTCTACCCTCGGAAAGAGTATCTGACTATCCACTCTGTCCATGCCACTCATAATCTTGTAGATCTCTATCAGGTCATCCTTCAATCTCTGTCGTTTCAATGAGAATTTAAACCAAGTTTATCCAGCCTCTCCTCATAGCTAATACCCTCCAGACCAGGCAACATTCTGGTAAACCTCTTCTGTACCCTCTCCAAAGTATCCACATCCTTCTGGTAGTGTGGCAACCAGAATTGTACACAAAATTCTAAATGAGGCCTAACTAAGGTTCTGTGCAGCTGCAGCATGACCTGCCAATTTTTATAATCAATGCTCTGACTGATGAAGCATGCCGTATGCTTTCTTGACTTCCTTATTCACCTGCATTGCCACTTCCAGTGATCGGTGGTCATGTACGCCCAGATCTCTCTCCCTGTCAATACTCCTAAAGCATTCTACTTTTGGACCTTCCAAAATGCATTATCTCACACTTGTCCGGATTAAACTCCATCTGCCATTTCTCTGCCCAAGTCTCCAACCAGTCTATGTCTTGCTGTATCCTCTGACAATCCTCTTCACTATCCGCAATGCCACCAATTTTTGTGTCGTCTGCGAACTTACTAATCAGACCCAAAGGTCCCAGAACTGATCCCTGTGGAACACTGCTAGTCACAGCCTTTCATTCAGAAAAGCACCTCTCTACTGCTACCCTCTGTCTTCTATGGCCAAGCCTGTTTTAAAAAATATATATTTATTGGTCACAAATAGGCTTACATCCACACTGCAATGAAGTCACTGTGAAAACCCCCTAGTCACCACACTCCGGCACCTGTACAGGTACACTGAGGGAGAATTTAGCATGGCCAATTCAGCTAACCTGCACATCTTTGGACTGTGGGAGGAAACCGGACTACACAGAGGAAACCCAAGCAGACATGGAGAACATGCAAACTCCACACATACTGATCCAAACCGGGAATTGAACCCGGATCCCTGGCACTAAGAGGCAGCAGTGCTAACCGCTGTGCCACCGTGCTGTCCCTTGTATCCATCTTGCCAGTCCTACTCTGATCCCGTGTGACTTCACGTTTCGTACCAGTCTACCATGAGGTACCTTGTCAAAGGCTTTACTGAAGTCCATTTATACAACATCCACTACCTTTCCCTCATCTATCATCTTTGTCACTTCCTCGAAAAACTCGATCAAGTTAATGAGGCACGACTGCCCATTCACAAAACCAGGCTGCCTATCACTAATAAATCACATTTCAGAATTTGAAGACTAATTGGAACAATTCTATTTTAGTTCGCTGAAAAGTCTCACTTCATAATTGGGATGCCAGTTCACTAGTGCTGCTTGAGACTTCTGCAAGTCCACCATATTACCAAAGTATTCCAGTCTCGGAGTGAGACTTTCTTTGAAAATGCAGCTATATATATATTAATTCTGTTTTTGGTTGGATATCAAATTATAAAAGGCTTTAAGGTTAATAGCAATGAGTAAAGCCAAATTCGCACTATGGCATTCTGTACAATATTTGACCAATGCTCTGTACAAGAATGTAAGACCAAGTACGGTTTTTTTTCATTGCATAAATGTTCGTCAAGCGGGTATATAAACGATTGTTGTTCTATGATCTCTCAATTTAAATTATATCAAGATGTTACTGTGTTACAACATTGTGTTGTGGCTTTCTTAATGAAATATATTTAGTACAACAAATTGACCGTTATCTATCTGATTTTGTTTTAATTTTAAGGTATAATGGATGACATGCTGTACAGTAACATTCTTAATGTGCACAAGGTTGCAGGCTGGATATTTAGTTAAGTTCATTTACTTGCAGGAGCAGTCTCATTTAGAAATATTAGCATGTCACAAACATTTGTCTTGCTCCAAATTGGGCTATGCCTTTCCTCGCAAGGAGGTAGACATGAGCATCTGTACCACTGATTTAAATGATTGGGAATTTCTTGTAACTCAAAGTTCTTCTTCGGATAGTGGGTGTCATTTTTCTGTAAATCTCATCCGGTAGATAATTAATTTTACTTTTTTCCATTGTCTTCCATGGGTTAAAATTAACCCTCTGAGCAATGGAGTAACATTTTCTCTCACAAGGTTTCTTTTTTTTTAAGGGTGTAATTTGCCTTGTAATCTATGAAAGTGATGTTCTCACTCTCGACAAGAGTTGGTGGTAGGGGCAGAGAACGAAACTTAAAAAGAACCTGGATCTGTACCTTAAGTGCTGTAAACTACAGGGCTATGGGCGGATGCAGGAAGGTGGGCTTAGAAAGGGCACCTAACATTCACACCACGCAAGTGCCAGGCAATGACCATTTCCAACAAGGGAGAATTCAGCCATCACCCCGTGACATTCAATGGCATTACCATCACTGAATCTCCCACGGTCAACACTCTGGGGTTACCATTGATCAGAACTTAATTGGGCCGGCTGTATAAATGCAGTGGCTAAACGAGAGCAGAAGGCTGGGAATTCAGCAGAGATTAACTCACCTTCTGACTCCCAAAGCTTGTCCATCATCTATAAGGCACAAGTCAGGAGTGTGTTTGAATATTCTCCACTTGTCTCGATGAGTGCAGCTTCAATAACATGTAAGAAGCTTGATTCCATCCAGGACGAAGCAGTTCACTTGAATGGTACCCCATCCACCTTAAAAAATTCACTCCCTTCACCACCGATACACAGTGGCAGCAGTGTGTGTCATATACAAGGTGCACTGCAGCTACTTGTTAAGTCTCCTTCAACAGCACTTTCCAAACACCTGACCTTAACCACTTAGACGGATGAGGGCAGTAAATGCATAGGAACACCACTGTCACTTGCAAGTTCCCCTCCAAACCACACGCTTCTCGACTTGGAGCTATATTGCTGACCCTTCACTATCATTGGGTCAAAGTCCTGAAACTCCCTCCCTAACATTGTATCAGGTAAAGTTCCATCCTGACCTTCAGCAGCCGTATCATCATCGAGGTACCTAACCACCAAAATCCTTGGGGCAATAACTGAATAGAAGCTTAACGAGAGCAGCCAGATGTAATATGGCTGTAAGGGCAGAGCAAGGACTTTGATTCTTGGCTGACTACCATCTATAGTGGGATGGAATACTCACCATGACCTGGATAGGAGCAGCTGCAAAATACAATAAGGTTTGCTTCCATTCCAGGACAGAGGTGACCACTTGGGAGCAGCACATCTGACAATGAACTAAATATCCATTCTCCACTACTGACACCCTGTGTGGTATGACACTGCGAACATCTGAAGTTTAACTTCAATATTGCATATCTTGATTTAGTTGAATTTCACAGCTTAGTAGTTATGAAATGCAAAGAAAATTACATAAAGCAGACCTGGAACCAATCAAATTGTTTAAAAGTTTTCCCAAATCCTCACCACTTGAATAAGAATTTATTACAAGATGTTTTTAAATAAGTGCATTTTGCTTAATCCTGTCGTCAAACACATCTTTGTTCTTAATTAGTCAAGATTAACATTTAATTCAAAACCTAACATATCACACAAAGATGAGACTCAAGTTCTGAGGTAAAGCAATATGTATAATTTAGAAGGTTTTCCATTTGGTTAATATTATTATAAAAGTTGCATTCCTTTATTTTATCAACTGTCTATTGGAAAGCTATATGGAGACAGCATGCACTGTATTTCCTCTACCAATATGGCTATTTCCTTTCTAGAACTTTTGTCAGCTATTACCTGTCCTTTGGAAATCCATGCAAGCTGTCCATATTTCATTTCTTTCTAGCATTTTATCTAATGTCATGACATTTTTTTTATTTGTCTGAACAGGCAGACATGCCTGAATTGAGCATCGTTTCTGAAAGACAGCACCTCTGACATTGCAGTTTCCCAGAATACCGCACTAAAGTGTCAGTCCAGATTAGTGCTCAGTTCCTGAATCTGTGCCGACTGGGAAAAGAGCCCCACTTGTATCTTGACACTCTTCCTAAAAGTAAGATAACCAAAACTATAGATCTTAGAACAAATATAGATCTTAAAAACTGGAAGTGCAGATAAAAAGGCTACACTGAGGCAAATAGGATTTTGATTTCTACATTTTTTTAATACTAATAGCAACATAATTCAAAATGAATTATTAGACATGTGAAAACAAGACATATAAAAGGAATGGATTTAGACAAAATCTAAGTGAAGCGATGGAAAAGGTACAATAGCTAAAAGATATATTTGGTGTAATTTCTATGATGTTAGGCAGGAATTACACTTGCGGAGCAGTCAAGTGTAGTCTGTGTTCCGTCATTAAATATTGCTTATTGGAGCTGGTGATTGCAAAGGATGGTGTCTTTGCTTCAAATGTCCTCTCAACAGAACTCCTCTGTTCTCCCAAGTAGTACTCCAGTGGTACGGGCGTGGCATTCTTTGTTCCTTCTGTGTGTAAAGGAATCATGCCACATCCAGAATCTGATTCTATCCAGTCCTACAGCTCTCGCTAGAGTATTAAACTGTCTTGAGGCTAGGACAGTATCAGCTGGTTTATTTCTGTAACTTCACTGAAAACAAATTGCTACACAGTCACTGCACCTGTATTTGACAGCAGGTTCTGTGTCATCGCTGGTAAGTATAAAATAACAAAGTGTTTTTGTAATAAATTGAGGGCAACTCGATGTGGCTCAAAGTATAAAAGTGTTTATTACCAACAAGAAATTGTTATTTACAAACCTCTACTCCTCACTGGCTCCAACTGAGGATCCTTCCTAACCCGGAATACACTCTTTTGCACCCGATTAGGCTCGGCTTTCTGCTTCAACGGTCCATAGGGTCCGACCCAATCATGTGACTCCCCCTCCAGGGATTTCCCCATAAAGGGGCCATGCTACCACACTCTCCGCCCCCCCCAAACAACTACTGAATCCACCTATGGATGAAACAAAAAGAACATCATTAACATAGGTATGCAAATTATAAAAGACATTAGGAGTACCCCAGAAAAACCTGTTGTAAGTTAAGTTGGTCTGGGGACTTCTGGACCCTGGTAGAATGTCTCAATTCTGTGTTATGCTCTTCCTGAAATGAAAAATCTGATTGGACAATTACAAAAGGCAAACTCGTCAATCCAGGTTGCGATCCTCCTCTGTAGCTGCTGTCTCCTCAGTTACAGAATCTGCTGGTTGATTGACCATTTTTTCGATTTCTTTATCAATGTTCGGCCACCAAACATAACTTCGAGCGAGTGCTTCCATCCTGCTTTGTCCTGAATGTGAGTCGTGCAATTCCTGAAATAAGAGTAATTTCCCTTGGGGTGGAATGATTTCACTAGCCCCCGACAATAACCTGTCATCCTCAAACGTTATCTCCATTGTTCTTTGTTGGGAAGGTTTAGGTTGCTCTGACTTGATCACCATCTTCTTTTGATAATACTGGGCCTCCTTCAGTCCATATTTTTGTGTGTTTAGCCAAGACTGCCAAAGTCTCTTTCGGGTGCTATCTTTAACTTTATTTATTAGTGTCACAAGTAGGCTTACATTAACACTGCAATGAAGTTACTGTGAAAGTCCCCTAGTCGCCACACTCTGGCGCCTGTTCGGGTACACTGAGGGAGAATTTGGCATTGCCAATGCCTCTAACCAGCATGTCTTTCAGACTGTGGGAGGAAACCGGAGCAAAGCCACACAGACATGGGGAGAACGTGCAAACTCCACACAGACAGTGACCCAAGGCCGGAATCGAACTGGATCCCTGGCACTGAGGCAGCAGTGCTTGCCACTGTGCTGCCCATCTTGTGGGACTGGTGGTGATGCCACTGTCTGTGGCAAAGGCAAATGGCTGAGTGCATCAGCATTTGATATTTGAGCCCCTGAGTGATGCTCGAACGTGTAACTGTACACTGGTCAGATAGGGGGGGTTACCCTATTTGTAGTTAAGAATTTTAATTATGTAGTTTATTTGTTCATGGGATGTGGGCATTGCTGGCTGGGCTAGCATTAGTTGCTAATCCCTAATTGCCCTTGAACTGAGTGGCTTGCTGAGCCACTTAATAGTCAACAGCATTGCTGTGACTCTGGAGTCACATGTAGGCAAGACCAGGTAATGATGGCAGATTTCCTTCTCTAAAGAACATTAGTGAACCAGATGGGTTTTTTCAACCGTCAACAATGGTTTCATGGTCATCATTATTTTTAATTCCAGATTTTTACTGAATTGAAATTTCAACATTTGCCATGATGGCATTTGAACCCGGGTCCCCAGAGCATTACCATGGGTCTCTAGATTACTAGTCCAGTGACAATATGACTACGCCATCGCCCCCCCCCCCCCCCCCCCCGCCCCGAGTTCCACCAGAACAGCTTCTTCTACATTCAGTTTTGTAGAAGATCACAATTGGTATAGCACCAAATCACCAATAGATGTCTCCAAAGGTACATTGTTGGAAGTATAGTATAGAAAATGCCACTCCACTTCAGAGATTTCCCAGCTCTGACCAGTCCATAAAGTCTGAGCTGTACTTCATATTGGGGAGTTGTTCAGTTACCCAGATTTACCCGATTGGCAGAACAAGAGTTCATCAGAGCTAAAGATTTGTTTTTTAAAATAAAAGTGCCTGCCCATCCAAAATAAAATCAAATACTGATGAAGGGTAAACTTCATATTAAAGTGATTTGTATTTAAAATTGAAATTCACTTGCATTTATTTAGTACATCGGCAGGTATATCTCCATGGATGGTTACTTAAAATGGCTGTCACAGCTGATAAAGCTTATGTTACAGCATGATCCCACAAACTGATGTACCTGTTGCTTTGGTGCTATTTATTGTGGATCTTTTTGTATCTCATTGAACTGACAGATATGTTCTTGTTTTGACATATCTGACGGAACTTCCCAAGATGGAATGAATTGAGCATTCCCTTGGTACCTCACTGAACTGTCAGTCCAGATTTTGTGCTTAATTCTGATTCAGGAGACAATTGACAACTAAATCAAGTTCTTATGTGTTTAACATGAGGCAATTATTTTTAATTTTGAAAAAAGGTACCCAAACTTGGATATAGTCTGGCTTCTGTGTTAGAGACATTTTCTGGTTTATGTATCCTTCAAGAAGTTAGTGACACCTCCAAGCCATATTCCCTGCTTCAGGGAACGCGACGGCCTAGTGGTATTATCACTAGACTATTAATCCAGAAACTCAGCTAATGTTCTGGGGGACCTGGGTTCGAGTCTTGCCATAGCAGATGGTAGAATTTGAATTTTTAAAAAAATGCCTGGAATTAAGAGTCTACTGATGGCCATGAAGCCATTGTCAATTGTCAGGGGAAAAACCTGTCTGGTTCACTAATGTCCTTTAGGGAAGGAAATCTGCCGTCCTTACCTGGTCTGGCCTGCATGTGACTCCAGATCCACAGCAATGTGGTTGACTCTCAACTGCCCTCAGGCAATTGGGGATGGGCAATAAATGCTGGCCAGCCAGCGAGGCTCATGCCCTACGAATGAACAAAAATAGTTGATATTTCTCTCTGCGCTGCAGTATCTATGATTTTTTGAAATTCTTTTTATTCTTCGAAAATGCATTTCAGTATTGTTTTCCAACTGTTGGTTCTTTGCTCTCACTGAGATCACAGATCAGCCATGATCAAACTCCATATATCCACCTTTGCCCCATGTCCCTTTATTACCCTTGATTAACATAGCAACCTCAGATTATAACAATTTATCTCCTATTCAGTTACTCTTTTGTTTGTTATTCATTAGCAGGATGTGAGTGTCACTGGCCTGGCCAGCATTTTTTACCCATCCCTAGTTGTCCTTGAGAAGGTGGTGATGAGTTGCCGCCTTGTACTGCTGCAGTCCCTGTAGTGTAGGTACATCCACAGTGCTGTTAGGGAGGGAATTCAAGGATATTGACCCAGCGACAGTGAAGCAAAGGCGATGTACTTTCAAGTTGGGATGGTGAGTGGCTTTGCAGAGAACCTCCATGTGGTGGTTCCCATGTGCTTGCTGCACTTGTCCTTCTGGATGGTAGGGATTGTGGGTTTGGCAGGTGCTGTCTAAGAAAGCTTGATGCATCCTGTAGATCCTACGCTCTGCTGCCTCTGTGCGTCAAATATGGAGGGAGTGAATGTTTGTGAAAGGGGTAACAATCAAATGGGCTGCTTTGTGATGAATGATGTCAACTCTTTTGTTGGAGCTGCACTCACCCAGGCAAGTGAAGGGTATTCCATCACACTCCTGACTTGTGCCTTGTAGATGGTGGACAGGCTTTGGGAAGTCAGGAGGTGAGTTACTCACCACAAGAGTTCTAGTCTCTGATCTGCTGTTACAGTCATAGAATTTATATGACTAGTCCAGTTCAGTTTGTGGTCAATGGTAATCCCCAGGAAGTTGATAGTGGGGGAATTCGGTGATGGTAATGCCACTGAATGTTAAGGGGTGATAGTTGATATTCTCTTGTTGGAGACTGTCATTGCCTGGCATTTGTGTGGTGCAGATGTTACTTGCCACTTGTCAGCCCAAGTCTAGATATTGTTCAGGTCTTGCTGTTCTGCTTGAGTATCAGAGGAGTCGTGAATGATCATCAGCAAACATCCCCATTCTGGCCTTATGATGGAAGGAGGTCACTGGTGAAGCAGCTAAAGGTGGTTGGGCCTAGGACACTATCCTGAGGGATTCCTGCAGTGATGTCCTGGAACTGAGATGATTGACCTCCAATCACCACAACCATCTTCCTTTGATTCAGGTAGGACTCCAACCAGTCTAGGACAAGAGGGCATAGTCTGAACAATTAGAGCTAGTGCATTCAGGATTGAAATTAGGAAAAGCGTCTTCGTGTAAGAGGTGGTAGCAGTTTGGGATGGTCTTATGCAACTGGCAATTGGTGGATTGATGGAATTCTTTTTAGTCAAATGTATTAATGGATATACTGTATTAATGTATTATATACTATATTAAATGTATTAATGGATATAGGACAGGGGTGGATACATTGAATTAGGTCAGAGATCTGCCATGATCTTATTACATGGTGAAATAGCCTCAAAGATCTAAATACACTCTTCCTGTTCCTACTTTTAAAAAAATTTATTATTGTCACAAGTAGGCTTTCATTAACACAACAATGAAGTTACTGTGAAAATCCCCTAGTCACAACACTCCGGCGTCTGTTCGGGTTCGCTGAGGGAGAATTTATCATAGCCAATACACCTAACCAACACATCTTTCAGACTGTGGGAGGAAACCGAAGCATCTGGAGGTAACCCATGCAGAAATGGGCAGACTCTGCACAGACAGTGACCCAAGCCGGGAATTGAACCCAGGTCCCTGGCGCTTTGAGGTAGCAGTGCTAACCACTATGCCACCCATATCCTATGATATCCACAATTCTATATATCTGTTTGCTCAGCATGTTGAACAAATTTGTCCCAAAACAGAATGGAATGTTCCACAACTCCGAAATAACTTATTGTAGCACCAAGTTGTGTAATTGGGATAAAGTCTTATCTCTCTGCATAACTAGTAAAAACAAAAAGCTTTCCAGAATAGGCTACTCGGGCTGAACAAAACATTGTTTGATAGAGGAGCCAAACTCCAATGTTTTGGTTCAACTTCCCATCCCGGGTAGGGGAGTGGTCATCCTGGGAGACACTCCAGTAGATACGATGGGGAGACTCCTCTCATTGTCTCTACGCAAGGACTGCGCAGGAATTGCCTGGGAAGTTCAGACTTCCAGTGGGAAATTGACCTGCACTGGGAGCTCCCCCCCCCCCCCCCCCCCCCCCAACCAACCCATCCTGCACACTTCTGTTGCACACTTAATTTAAACACTTGCCTCCCTGGCTGCCCAAAATGGTTGGGGCATTTAAACTTACCTGCTTTTTGACAGTTGGTGTCGTTAAGGGGCATGGCTTCCTTTCCTCTGACCCTGCTGCCCTTGACTAAAGGCCTGGGGAACCTGCTGCATGGCATTTTTCTCACCTGGGCCAATTCGGAAGAGAAGTTGCAGCTCCCAGCTGATGGCCACTTCTCAGAGGTTCTGGCCCATCTCTTTTAATCTTTGTTAAGCCTCTCATTAAAAAGCTTTCTTTTCTTTTCCTGTCACTTTGCTTCAGTGTATTCTATTTTTTAACAGAGCGTTTCTTTAAAATTTAAAATTATGAACAAAGATGAGGAAATGCTGATGTTATTGTTACATTTGCACTCATGACAAACATGACTGAGAACTATAAACTACTCATGCATCTTTATGCAAATGCTTCTGGTATAAAATCTCTTCAAATGATTGTAGTCAACTTTAATTTTCTATTCCAATCTAAACCAATTTATTTTCAATCTATACTAGTCACCTGTACTCTAACTAGAAGTCCGCTGAATAAAGTTTGCCCCAAGTCAGGCCATCTCCAGGCATCCATGGGTACATAGGGACAGGAGGAGGCCATTTGGTTTACTTCTTTAACTTTATTTTACTTGGCCTTAACTTCCTCACAATGATGAATCTGACTAATACTGATGGTACTTTAATATCATAGAATCCCTACAATGCAGCAAGAGGCCATTTGGCCCATTAAGTCCGCACTGACAACAATCTCACCCCAGGCCCTATCCCCATAACCCCAGGTATTTACCCTGCTAAACCCCCTGACACTAAGGGTCAATTTAGCATGGCCAATCATCCTAACTCGCAAATCTTTGGACTGTGGGAGGAAACCGGAGCACCCGGAGGAAACCCACGCAGACACGGGGAGAACCTCCAGACTCCACACAGTCACCCAAGGCTGGATTTGAACCTGGGTCCCTGGCATTGTGAGTCAGCAGTGCTAACCGCTGTGCCACCGTGCTGCCCTGGAACCTACACTAATTGCAACAACCTTTTACTTAAAGCACCTCTTTTCTCCCGTGCACTGAATTCTCATGTGGATCTAATTCACTACACCCTCAGCGTAGTCTCCTGACTGTTCGCTCCTCACTGACATTACATTATGCATGTAATGTAGTTAATGCAGCTTGTTTGTTGGAAAATAGGTACTCAGTTTTCAGTTAAGAACTCCATTTTAATTTTTGAATATTTTCTGTATCAGGTGTTCACATGTCTGATTTTGTATGGTAGCAAATACTTCATTTTTTTCTAAGAGAACTACCCAACAAGTGATGTTCCCTCTGTTTAAATGGTAAAGACAGCCCTGATGTCGTTGCATTATTCAGCAGTGCCCTTATCCCTGAAGCATGCTCAGTCCATACAACGGCCAGTTTCTCTTCATTTTATCAGCATGCTGCTTGAACACTGACGTAATAATCAGGATTCTTTGTAGCTGTCAACACTAATGAGCAACTGTTTATCACCTGCCAGTACTTTCCTTCCACCTGTATGTTGCAGATTTAAAAAAATGTACCAGTCGTTTTAATTGTTTAGTTACGGTATTCCATATTATAAAGTAGCTACTGCATCAGATAGTACAAGTTGAAACCAGTAAAAAGGGTCAAATCAGAGTGCTGCAGCTTGGTTTTTATTCATCAGTTGTGAATGATACTTTGACTTCACTGGAACCCTTGCTGAGACTGTTGATTTGCTCCATGAGACACAAGGCCTGTCCTTGTACTCGATCCAGAATGGATGCTACTTGCCCTTTGCCATGACGTGTTCTGTTGGAGCTGTTTGTTATTGGATTGACTTGCTTTCTTCTGGCCATGCGAGTTATTTCAGTTGGTCGTGCTGACCCTGGTGACAGTGCATCTTTGCAAACAATGTTGCTGATGCTCCCCTGGTGCTTGCAGTCTCGTGTTTCACCCATATTGAACACCTCTCTAGAGTATAGTTAGTAAGAAGCAGGGCCAGGAAGTTAAAGCACACGAAACCAGCAATCACTTGGATTCTCTGCATTTTCTCTTATTTTACTAACATTAAAGTAAAGGCACATGCCACAGGTAAACGAATCCTGAGATGACATGCTGACAGCAGTCTATTATTCAATTTTATTTGCTAAGGTCAAGCGTCAGATTAGCCGAAGTGGGGTGCAATACCTTCCTTACCTTGTCAGCTTGGATCTTGTTTGCCTCTCTTGAGGGGACCTTGAATTGAATTCAATTATATTTTGAATTTGGTTTTTGGATCAATGTGATCGGGAGCCTGTCCAAAATGGGTGAAACGTCAATTTGCGTTGTTTTGCATTCATCACAATGTAATTGGCAACCTTCACTCCCAATCATCCCAGCTCACCTGCCTTAACCACCTCATTCGCTGCAGCTGGATTGGTCAGGAAAACACCTCGTGCATAAAAGTCGCATTCAGGCACTTGAGCAGAGACGGTGAGCGAAGATGTAAGTCTCTCTTTCAAACTGCTCTGTGCTGCTCAGAGGGAGTTGTTTTGTGGTGGCCATGTTGCATTTTGGGTTGGCGGGTGCCTGCAAGTGTGTGGGGAGTTGTTGTTGTTCATGGGGTCTGACTTTGGACTCAGCATGGACCCTGCTCAGAGCGCTGACCTCCCGTCTTAGCGCTGACTCTGGGTCCTAGTGCAGGCAGCAGCAAGCACTGTTGCTTGTGGGGGATGGGCTGGAAACTCTCTGAAGTGGCAGTGCTGCAGCCTCAGGACTTGCATGGCCTCTCAGCCATGGGCCGCAGGATCTCGAGAAGCCTGTTGAGGCCCTCAGCTGTGACTGGGCAGTGGCCCTCTGGGACTCCGCCGTGACCTGCTGTGACTCGGCCATCGCTTGGACCCTGCCACTCATGACGAGGATTTCCTGCCCCAGGTATTCCACCAAGGACGCCACCTTTGCAGTGTTGGCCTGGGAACCATGCAAAACAGACAATAGCTGGTCCACCTGAAAGCTTTGGATCTCCTCCGAACAGCCTCACAGTCGGTCCAGTGTTGCTATCAGCCTCTCCTGCACTTCCTGGCTCTGTTGCTGCATCTCCAGCAGCTGAGGGAGAAGTGATCGCAGAGGCCCAGCATGTAGTCTGGGGCCAGCTGAGTCCTTGCCTCCGGCAGGCTACCGCATGCCAGAGGCCTCGGATGTTCCCTCCACCACCCGATGTACACCAGCAGATGTGTCAGGCGCACCAGAGAGTGACCCAGATGCCTCGCCACTAACTTGACCCACCAACGTGAGAGTCTTTGGGATGGTGAACTGTGAGGTGGCAGCTGACACAAAACTGGTGCCAGCCTCAGAGGTCCCTGCATCTGCTTCCTCCAGGGAGTCCTCCAAGCTAACGGGCAAGATGGATGGGAGCAGCAGTGGGGGTCGCGTTGCCAGATGGCCTAGGTGTGTCAGGGTCCCTTCCTGCAACCCAGGACACAAGGTTAAGTACAAGGAGGGGAGAGACATCTGAGCTGCATGCAACTTACTTGAGATTTCTCCAACAAGTGGAGGATTGGCAGGTGCTCACTTCTATGCTCCAGCCTGACCACGCTGTCACTAATGGTCCACATCCCCTCCTGTCCCACAAGCTCCATTGCCTGCTCCTCAAAGGAGGTGAGGATGTGGATCTCAGGCACAACACTCCTTCTCTTTGCCCTCTCCTGGGTGTTCTTCTCCTGTGGGGATAGAAGAAGCCATGTAAAATCTGATGGCACCAGACCCGCAGGGTTTGAGGGGGTGGCCCTCAGAGGGCTGGGTTATGATACTCTTTGCGGGATGGGGGTGGGGGAATGGAGGTGCTTGGGGTTCAGGGGCTGAAAGCATGCTGGGGTGGGGGGATCTGGGGGTCATTTTGGGGGAAGATGCTAGATGAGTATGGTGCAAGGGGCAAGGTTTAAAGGAGATGTACGAGGCAAGCTTTTTACACAGAGGGTGGCGGGTGCCTGGAACTCGCTGCCAGGTGAGGTAGTGGAAGCAGATACGATAGTGGGTTTTAAGGGGTGGCTGGACACCTACATGAAGAGGATGGGAATAGAGGGATATGGTCCCCGGAAGGGTAGGGGGTTTTAGTTCAGTTGGGCAGCATGGTTGGTGCAGGCTTGGAGGACCGAAGGACCTGTTCCTGTGCTGTAATCTTCTTTGTTCTTTGAGGTTAAACCCAGATTAGGTCATTCAGTTGTTTTGAGGCACTGCTTCCCGGTTCTCCTGGCCAGTGCCCTGGGACTAACGCATGCTGCCACCACTTCCCAGGCTGCGTTTCTATCCCTTCCTCTGGGACAGCGTCCTGTTAGGGGGAAGAGGGTGTCCTGCCTTGCCTCCACTGCCTCCAGTAACCTGAGAAGTTTAACAACACCAGGTTAAAGTCCAACAGGTTTATTTGGTAGCAAAAGCCACACAAGCTTTCGGAGCTCCAAGCCCCTTCTTCAGGTGAGAAGAAGGGGCTTGGAGCTCCGAAAGCTTGTGTGGCTTTTGCTACCAAATAAACCTGTTGGACTTTAACCTGGTGTTGTTAAACTTCTTACTGTGTTTACCCCAGTCCAACGCCGGCATCTCCACATCCAGTAACCTGGCCAGATCAGCATCTGAAAAACAGAGAACTGTCGTCCTGGAGGCCATTTCTTCCTGCCCTGCCTGCCTATCTCTCCATCCTTAGGGTTTTTAAGGAGCTGTCCCTTGTTAGGGCAGATCAGCTGCAGGCAGTTTGGGCGAGTCTGGTGCCCTGTAGAGCATTCCAGTGAGTTTAATGCAGTTTGCCTTGTTACCATGCTGCCTCTGTGATGATCAGGTGCAGGGGAGAGAGAGGGTCATGTCAGTCAGCCATCGGGGCTGGGGGGTGGTGATAAGGGGGTCCTGGTGGGAGGATGAGGGGTTCAGTATTGTTGGTGAGGGGGGGGGGGGGCTGGCCCGGGTGGGGGATGGGGGGGTTTCCGTCAGCAGAGCTGTTTTTGCTTTGCTTTTCCTGCACTTGCACAGTCTGTGGCTCCGATCTGATCTTGTGTGTGTGTGTGTATGTGTGCCGGGTGTCCCATGCGAGGCTTGGTCTAGGTGTTACTCTGGAGTTAGAAGTAATTATTTTCCTTCTAACTCTTTCAGAGTAACTGTCAGGATAAAACTGGCAGAACCATCCAAAGTTAGTGACTTATATTGCTTCCGTCAGATGGTTCCGAGCCCAACGCAATTGTCCAGTGGGAGTTAGCACTTCTGGACAATTGCCGGCTAAACCCTTATCATAGAATCCTACAGTGTGCAAGGAGGCCATTCAGCCCATCAAGTCTGCACCGACCACAATCCCACCCAGGCCCTATCCCCATAACCCTTTGCATTTACCCTAGCTAGTCCCTTGATACTAAGGGACAATTTAGCATGGCTAATCCGCACGTCTTTGGACTGTGGGAGGAAACCAAAGCACCCGGAGGAATCCCACGCAGACACCAGGAGAATGTGCAAACACCACATAGACAGTGACCCAAGCCGAGAATTGAACCCGGGTCCTCGGCATTGTGAGGCAGCAACGCTAACCACTGTGCCACCCAATGTGGGAACTTCCTCGAGGGATTTCCCATCTCAGTGGGGCACACCTCCCCCACCCCTCCCCCCGTCAAAATGGGATGCTGGGGAAACAGGAAGTCTGTTAGAATAGAAATTAATTTTCAACGTCATAGTTGCCCTCAATTCCAATAGTTTGAAGTAGAAATGATTTAACTCCCCAGTTTTCACGCTTGCTGTTTCTTGCCTTGCATTGTGAAAGTTCTGCCCATTAAAGAAAAAAATTACACTTGTGTTGTAACATGATAGAAAATCTAATACAATCTGTTCATTTCTTTTGTGTGTTGGACTTGCTATTTCCCTTGAAGTCTTTATAAATCAGCAATGTTGTTGGTAAATGTCCTACTGCTGTACATCCCATCAGTGATTTCTCTCAGTTATATGCAAGAAAAGGATAATGACCCACCACTTTAAAACGGCTAACATATGGGAATACTTGAATTCCTAAGTGAAAAAGACCTAGGTCCACCTTGTTTGCTTTTCAGCATCCTGATAGTCACAGAGAATCACAGAGTCATACAGCACAGAAAGAGATCCTTTGGCCCATCATGTCTGTGCCGGCCATCAAGCACCTACCTATTCCAGTCCCATTTTCCAGCACTTGGTCCGTAGCCTTGTATGCTATTGTGTTTCAAATGCTCATCTAAATGCTTCTTAAATGTTGTGAGGGTTCCCACCTCTACCACCCTTTGAGGCAGTGAGTTCCAGATTCCCACCACCCTCTGGGTGGAAAAAATATCTTTTCTCCAATCCCCCCAAAATCTCCTGCCCATTACTTTAAATCTATACCCCCTAGTTATTGACCCCTCCTACTAAGGGGAAAGCGGAGAAACCCAGCTTCCTCATTGTGCTTCTGGTGGAGATGCATGAGACAGGCAGTCGGAACAAATAGGAAAATATTTATCCTTTTGGAAAAAAGATACCCTTGAGATTGAACATGCTAGTGTGGACGATAAATCATAAGAACATAAGAAATAGGAGTAGGCCATCTAGCACCTCGAGCCTGCCCCGCCATTCAACAAGATCATGGCTGATCTGAAGCGAATCAGTTCCACTTACCCACCTGCTCCCCATAACCCCTAATTCCCTTATCGATCAGAAAACTATCTACCCGTGATTTAAACATATTCAACGAAGAAGCCTCCACCACTTCAATGGTTAAATCAATCGGAATTAGAATTTAGTCAGAATCAATGTACGTCAGATGCCCATGTTTGTGAGCTTGACTACACTGCCTACTGCAGCTCAAGAAAATTCATCTACTGTTACTTTGATAATTCAAAATTAATTGAGACACTTTTTATCTTCCATGATAGAGGATGATATTTGTATTTTACTGTAACCTCGAGGGTGATTCCTATCTTGAAATTTATATTCTATTGGAATAAGAAGTTAGTCTGTGAGCAGGAAATCAAATGTTCAACTGTTATATGCCTGGTATAATTCTTTGCATTTCTAATAGTTTCACTGGTGCAAACAAAGCTTTGTTATCTCTTCCAAAGCAATAGCTCAGAGTTGTCTCGGTTGGCTTTTTTTTTTGGATGTAAGCTGAAATGTCTTAAATCCTTTCTTCAAAAGAGTTTTTCACACCATCGTTCTCATCCCCTGTGATTCAATTTTGTTTCTGTGTAGTTTTAGTCACCATTTCCTCCCCTGACCCCCACCAAGGCAATATGTTGAGTTCTTCCCTGATGTTTGACCATTCTTTGCTATCTTGCCCAACAGCCATTATTTCTGTGCATGCTTTAACAGAGATTATTGGCAGGAATACAACTGTAGACGCACCAAGAGGTGAGACCAAGCCTCACATCCAAGAGCCACTAGATAGCAATCAACCGGAGCCCTGAATACTTCTCTGAGTATTAAGGGAGCAGAATAATGCCAAAAAAACCTTCCTGGCAAATTTCTAAAGGCAGGTTTAGGTTAGATGTCAGGAAGGATTTTTTCAGATAGCCAGAACTAGAAACTTGGGTTATAGGATGCATCGAAGTTATCAGTAGAGTTAAGATTTACTGCCCTGGGTTGTTGTGTATTCAAGTTGGATGGCCAAACTAATACACAATGAGAGCCTAGTATTAGATGCAGGATTCAATGAAGAATGTATAAATAAAGGGTCATGGACATGTGTTCATTAAAACGTTAGAAATGCACTTGTTCTATTTTGGGGTTCTGATGACTTGTACTGATGGCTGAATTACAGTTTGCTGAAGCAACTCCTGCCTGAGCGCTCAAACTTTGTGCATAGGGTTGTCCAGAAATATAATTCAGTATTGATGGATGGTTGTGTGTTTTGGAGAATTGAAGGTGAGCAGGTCACTGCTGTCTTGTGCATCATTCAACAATCTGTTCTCAATTTGTCAGCATGCTAAATGCAAAATTCACCATTTTTCAGTAAGACTTTATGCCTTGTGTTGTGTCTGGAATGTTTGAGCTTTAAATGTCACTATGCTGGACACAATAGCATAGAATCCCCTGCTGCCAATAATATACTGCAGTGTATTATATAGATGGCTTGTGTCAGTAAAGGTGCTCTTCTTGAGTTTCAGTTGCTCTTGCGTGCTTTTTTGTGGCCAGATCAAAGATGAGCAGGTTATTCACCTTACCCTTATCAGAAAGGAATAATTGGCAGAGGAACGGAAGGAGGGAAGCTTTTTAAAAACAACTCTACACATAACTGTATGCTTTGACTGTATAGCACGCAAGAAACAATGCTTTTCACTATGCTGATACATGTGACGATAGTAAATCAAATCAAAAACATTGGTAGTGCTGTATAAATAAACAAATAGACTTTTTAAACAACCTGAAAATGAGACATTTGTAAAAGCTTGGGAGTTTTTTTTTTCAGTGCCAAGACTGAACGATTCAACAACTGATTGTTTCATATTATAAACCCTAAGACATGGATAAATGGTGAGATTTGAAGGATTTTTAAAAAACAAAATTGTTCAACAATCACTGTGTAGCGTCAACAAGAGTATAGCAAGCAAAATTAACTTTAACTACTGCACAATCAGTGACTATTTTCCATAGCCTATTTTATTGACTACACCACAGGTAAGTTAGGTCTTTATGTGCTAAATACAGAGATGGTGATCATTCAAATAATGGTTTTAATCTAAGAGACCAGTGATTGATAGGTTCTATAATATTCTTGGTATTGGCCGACTAATGCGGAATATATAATGAGTCTGGAGAGATCTATAAAACACGAGCTTTATTGGAACACATCTTACTGCTGTGGTTACATCTTCCAAAAGGCAGCAGAATAGAGCAAATCATGTACATGTTGTTGCATCACTTACTGTTATGATATACACAGTACCTGATTGGCATATTAAACAGTTAGAATTAATCCATTACACAACAGGTTTTGGGGGTTAAAATTAAGTAATGTTACTGTCCAACGTGTTCCTGACCCCTGGGGTATGTGAAGTTCCTGAGTTTGATCACTGGTCTCTTTGGTAGCTAAGTGCAGCAGCAGTCATTCTGGCACTAATACAGTTGACCTGAGCACCCTTGAACTAAGGAGCATAAAATCAATCAATCAAGGTTTGTGATCCTGGCAACTTTTCTTACCCTTTGCTCATATGATGTGGAAATGCCGGCGTTGGACTGGAGAAGGCACAGTAAGAAGTCTGACAACACCAGGCGAAAGTCCAACAGGTTTATTTGGTAGCACGAGCTTTCGGAGCGCTGCCCATTCATCACCTAATGAAGGGGCAGCGCTCCGAAAGCTTGTGCTACCAAATAAACCTGTTGGACTTTAACCTGGTGTTGTGAGACTTCTTACTTTGCTCATATGTGTATTGTTTGATAGAAATCAGGTCACAGTTTTGCTGCAATGTCTCCAATTATCAAACCACTTCATTGTTGCTTGACAGCCAAGAAATCACTTTTTAATTATTTCTCTTTTAGTAACCTTGGCAACCCATTTCCTTGCAGTCAGGTCCCAAATCGCAATGAGATAAATGACCAGTTAATTTATTTTTGATGGTGTTAGTTGAGGAATAAATGTTAACCAGGATCACAGAAATCTTGTCTGCTGTTCTTTCAGTGTTAGCATCCCCCAAACAAGCAGCTGGGGCCTAGGTTGAACATCTCATCCAATAAATGTCTCCCCTGAAATGCAGCTCTCCCTAAGTGTTAGCCGAGATTACGTGCTCAGTAATCTAATAACACCCACCTTTTACAGAAACACCTATGAATAACAGCTGTTTGCATAAGTACTAAAGGTATATAGGTGCATGAGTCCATTCCATCGCTGCTTACTTTTCATAATCTTTGAGATCTCTGTATTGATCATAAGACAGGGACACGTGGTCCATCAGGCCACCTTATTCCCTAGAACCTGATCCAGCAATGGGATTGGATTTAGTTGGACCATGAACATGACAATCAAGGAAATTCTACTGAATTTCAGAAATTCTTCCTGATCCTTTACTCTAACATTATCCCATGATCCCAATCAATATTTGGGTATATGCAGTTCCCTAATATCACTACTCTACAATTCTTGCACATCTCTGCAATTTCCCTGCAGACTTGCCCCTCCGTCTGTTTTTGTCTCACTTTCTGGAGGCCTACAGAATACATACACCCAAAAGCAAGATCAAACTCTTTGAGTGATGGCACTTGGCTGAAGAAATTTGAAAACTTCTGTTCAGCAAGATCTAGGGGACCCTGGAGTGGATTTCATCTTCCAGACATTAATTTAATTCCAGCACCACCTAAATGGCAGCAGCATAGATACCATAGAGCAGGCTAAGCAGCCAACCACATTGAAGAATTCCCCAGGACTGTAAACCAGCAAGTAGAAATCACTGATCTAATTATTTTAGGGGGCAAATTAAAGATTCGGGACATTTGCAATGGGATTAAGGTAGAAGCTGAAGTATCGTAAACTTCAAAAACATTCTTCTTTTTATCAAGGGGAAATCTGATATTCGCAAATATAAAATTTTTAAGACCAAAGAAGTTGCTTGGAAGTATTTTGCAATTTAGTGTACCATTGAAAATCCCAATTAGAACCCATTTCGAAAAGGTGTAACCTTGAAGAGTTTTATGGTGAAACGAGCACCATAAAAAATGGAAGTTCATGTGAAATGAAGTGATTTATAAGAATTTAATTTGATGACTTCAACAATGCACCCTGCAGAGAAACGAGCAATCACTGACAGCAGCTTATGGATCTTCATATTCAACTATGCATGTGCGCAATCAAATGTTAGTCTCACAGTCATGAAAACAAATTCTGGCAGTATCCTGTCATTCCAACCAGAAGACCCTGCCACTATTTTAAAATGCAGCGACTGTTGTGTTTGTCAATATCTTGCATATGTTAACACCCCACAAGCACCAATGACCAGTTAATCGATGTTTTGGCAATGGATGGATAAGGGCAGTAAACTGAGCATGATACCAAGAGTTGTAAATAAAGGATAAAGCCTGCAAAGATGAACCAATGCCTCAGTATTTCATTGAGGGATCAGATTAGTATTTGTACGTAATGTGGGGCTTGAATCCATCACCATCCAAGTCTTAAAACAGAAGTACCACTCAACCAAGGGGAAGTGGAAAGGAATGGTTAATTGTATAGTGGAGGAACAGAATTGGAACTAAAATAAATTACATTGCAATTGAGGAGCAAATTGAAATATCTAAAATAAACTTGATCTGGCCCTGCGAGATTTGCTTCCAACTCCCTGCCATAGTGCAGTAGCTCTGACAGCCACTAAGCTTTCAGATATATTAAGTTGAAGAAAAATATGATTGCACCTTTTTCATATATTGCACACAAGTTAAAACTGTTTAATCACCTTTAGTCGCATTCAGGTATTCCCAGATTTGCATTCAATTAATGAAAACGGGCTTTCACTTTTTTTTTGCTCACCATCTTGATGTTCAGAGAATTAGAGAGGTTGCAGAGTCTATTGCAAATCATTACTAAAGGAAGAATATTTTAAAATATATGTTTGGCCATTCATAAAGCAGAAGTTGCTGTTAAATTTGAATCAATGGTTCATACTGGTTGATCAATAACAAAGGGGTAGAAATTCAGGATTATCACTAGATGTATGGCAAGGATGGTTAGGATTAGTTTCTTGTACAAGTATTATTTTCAAGGAATGATCATTGAAGCTGAGTTAATCTGAGCAATTAGGAATGAGATGAATGTGTGAACATATTACAGAAAATGGAATTGCAGTGGATTTGATGGGCTGAATAGCTGCTTTCTGTACTAAAACGTCTCCTGAGAGTTTTCAGCTTCAAGCTGCTGTAATTTTAGACTCGTGCATGAAGAGACATAAGCATGATATTGGCATTGCTGTCGGAAAGATTGTCCAAATGTTTGATGAAATTGCGAATTTTGTGTGCCTACCTAACCGTGTCAATTAGTTTTCTTTCAGAAGTTCTATAACTGATGCCAGCAAGGGTTAGAGTGAAGTGTTGAATCTAGGTGGGCAATCCACATGTACTGTACCATACTGTGCAGTAGAATGAAATTATTTTTTGTCTGCCTACATTAAAAAATATATAGAGGATTATTCAGTTCTCTATTGTGAACAAAGCAAACTGCGCAAAATATTTGTACTGAATGATTTCTGTGCTTAAACTTCCCCAGCTGTCTTGCCAAGTGTTCATTTAATGTGTTTTATAACTCTAATTTTTGATCTGTACCCGTAAGATTAGTGGCTTGCATGTGGAATATTCAGTACAAGTAACACATTGTGGTAAGCCAACACATGCTGTGCTCTGGGTCTTAAATGATCTTTTGTACAGCAATATTTTGTGATTGGATCCTGTGTTTTGTTTACCAACTTTCTAGTTTTCTTCTCTCCTGAAGGTGCTTGCCTTGACTTGTAGGAGTCAAATTGTCATGCCAAGAAGAAATGAGAGAAAAATATATTATATATATATTTGTATCATCCTAGCTACTTTATAAAGTTATTTTGTTTAAATATAATGGGCAAAGGCTTTACACTGACTGAGGCCATAACTGGCTTCGATTCTCACAAAATGAATTTCTAGTCTTCAGAAAACCACAGCAATCTCCAAAAAGGCGCTAATGCCCCTATGACTGCAGAAATCAAATTCCAAGGAAATCCACAAAGACATTTTGTATTTCTCAGGCAGGCTCTGGCTAAGGGAGAAGATCCATCTGCAAGGGCAAAGGACCACAAAATCTCTATTAAACTCATTCATGGATGAAACATTTAACCATCTCCAGAATCCAGATGGAATATACATCCTTTGTCCAAACCCAAGGGGGAGAAGTCGGAGTTGTCACATGACGCATCCGCCCCACTCCAAGTTGCTAGAATCTGTAATATTGCTTTGTGAAGCTATAAGGGGGAATCTGCCAGCTACCTATACAGCAGAACTAGAGCTCTGTCCAGGTTTAAGTTTTGTGGATCTCATCTACTCTGTTTCTGCTGGAATGTCTGAATTTCTGCAGTGCCTTCTACAAGATTAGAACAAAGAACAGTACAGCACAGGAGCAGGCCCTTCGGCCCTCCAAGCCTGCGCCGATCATGATGCCTGCCTAAACTAAAACCGTATCCGCTTATGGAGTCCGTATTCTTCCATTCCCTTCCTATTCATGTATTCGTCCAGTTGCCCCTTAAATGCCGCTATCGTACCTACTCCCATCACCTCTCCGGGCAGCACATTCCAGACATTCACCATCCTCTATGTTTAAAAAAAACTTGCCTCGCACATCTCCTCCAAACTTTTCCCCACGTACCTTAAACCTATGTTCCCTAGTACTTGACTTTTCTACCTTGGGAAAGAGAATCTGACTATCCACTCTGTGCATGCCACTCATAATCTTGTAAATCTCTTATCGGGTCACTCTCAACCTCCGTCGTTCCAGTGAGAACAAACTCTCCTCATAGCTAATGCCCTCCAGACCAGACAACATCCTGGTAAACCTCTTCTGTGCCCTCTCCAAAGCATTCACTAATTCATCTCCCATTATGGAAACCAGTGCCACTAGAAAAATGCATCATCCCAAATCAGCTTCAACCTTCTCGCCTCATCATATATTATTGGACTTTTGATTCTGGACTCGCGTGGAAACAATAAACCTTATTTTGTCTGAGGTTGTTACCCTATACCTTTTTGTTTTCTTTCCTTTATCCCTCTTTTAGTGTACAAATACACTGGGGGTTACAAAGCAAAAGCCTCTTGCATGTCTAAAAATAAAAGAGCCCCTTGATTTTATCCCTATCTCCAGTTTGTGTGGGGTTATTGACAGATTGGATTACTCTCAAACTAAGAAGTTGGGAAGATCGAGGGGAGGAGGGGAGGGGGACATCTTTCTGTTCACACATGAGTGACGAGAGGAGAAATCAGGGCGGTTTGAAATTTAACCACCCCCCCTCCCCCCATCCGTCTGTCCTTGGCAAGGGGTACCAGCAATGCTCTGGTACTCTGAACCATTCATGTACAGCAGCTGAGCTTGACTCCAGCTCACCCAAGATCAGCACACATTTCTAGAAGTCACTGGAAAAGTTTAAGAGCATAAACTTAAATAGCTTCATGTTTTCCTGTCCCCTTGGCCCATATGCACCAAAACCAAATGCAATATTTCAACTGTTGCCTTTGATTAGATGAGATCATTTTAGGATGGAGGCACAGAGACTTCCCATGCATCTCATTGCATAAAATACAAATTATATTTATCAAATTTTAACTTTCTAAGATGTGGGCAACACTGACGAAGCTGCATTTATTATCTACCCCAGTTACCCCTGATAAGGAAGCGGTGAGTCATGTAGAACTGCTACATTACTTGCAGTGATGATTTCCTACAAAGGTATTAAAAATAGAATTTACATTTATGTTGTACCTTTTGCAGCTTCAGGATGTCATAGCGTGCTTCACAGCCAGTGAAATCCTTCTGAAATGTGTTGTTTTGTAGGTGAAAGTAGCAGCCAATTTGCATATAATGAAACCCTGCTGGAGTAAATGAATTGAATGGCCAAATCATTTCCTTTTGGTGGTGTTGATTGAACTATAAATGTTCGCACAGAGACCAGGAGAATGCCCTGCACTTGGTATCCTGGAATAGGATCTTATTGCCCATTTGGGAGAATAGACATGGCTTTGTTTTAACATCTCATTTCAAAACGAGTTGCTCTGTTATTACCAAATTAACATGCTGATTTTTCTAGAGTGGGGCTTGATTCCACAACCTATGCTACCAACTTAGTGATGGTGAGGTAGTCCAGGGTTTTAGCCCAGTGACAGTAGAGGAATGGCAAGAAATTCAGAATGATTTGTGATGTGGAGAAGAAGTCCAAGGTGATGCAACCACAATTTTGCTACCTTCACCCTTGGTAGTAGAGATGCACCAAACTGACACTGCCCTAACGTGTCCACTTCGAACCATCACTGGGTCACAGACTAAGCTTGATTTGTGTATTGTTTCCTCCTCATCCACTTCTTGTGACTGAGACATGTTTCTTAAGATTTGATTGAGGCTGTTGTCCTTGCCTTCACTCAATACTCTGCCCTTCTTGTTGTCCATAACCTCTTCAGTCTAATTAAGCCACCCCTCACTCCATTCCTCCAGTTCTGTATTCTGGCAATTAACAGCTACGTCCTCAGCTACCGAGTAAGCCTCCTCCTCTCAGACTGTCTTTAAAACCCAAGTTTCTTGCTCAAGCTTGACATTTATTTTAATCTGATTACACCTTTTCTGAAGTTACTTTATTTTTCTCCCTTTTGAAGAGTTACATAAATGCAAGTTGTTGTAGAGATCAGGAAAAGGGGAGATGCTGTCAAAGTGAACTTGGAGAGTTGCTGTAGTGCTTCCAACAGTTTCATTGTGAAGGGAGTTATGAATTTACTTGAGCACTTGGTTTTTGGTGCAGCTCAATGTTGGGCTGATAACTGCACTGCATCCTCAATATATACTTGTTTTCATGAAAAAAAAAGTTTTATACCAGTCAAGGGTTCCTAATAACCATTATGTAATATTGATAACTTTTTGAAGCTGGAATTCCTATTTTATTAGGACTCGGTGTTTTGAATTCAAGACTTCCTCAAAAAAACTAAATATTTCAGTTTGGTATCCTAACTTGTTCTGTGGGCTTTGTTCATGTACAATTGTCAATTGTGGATACAGCTGAACTTCAAATATGTATTTTAAAAACTTTTTGTACAATTTGTTCACGGAATGCGAGCGTCGCTGTCAAGGCCAGCATTTATTGTCCATTGCCAATTGTTCTTGAGAAGCCGATGGTGAGCTGCTGCCTTGAGCCACTGCAGTCCATGTGGCAAAGCTGCACTCATGTTGGGAGGGAAGTTCCAGGGTTTTGTCTCAGCAATGGTAAAGGAACAGTGCTAAAGATCAAAATCAGGATGGTTTGTGGCTTAGTGGGGAACTTCCAGCTATGTCTGCTGCCTTTGTTGTCCTCCGAGGTTTTAGATACCATTTGGAAAGTGCTGTTGGAGGGGGCTTGTTGAAACACTGCATAAAATGAGAACAGCATTAGAGATGCATGGGATGTGTGTGTAAATCTATGTTAAATCAAAAACAAGCTTCTCCTCCTTCTTGATTTGTGACCGCAATGATGGCTTAAATTCCAAATAGCTTAATTTAAACTTCCTGTAAAACAAATGTTCTCTGCAGTTTTTAAAATCACAAGGCGTTTGGTCGCATTTTAGATATACATTTTTGAGTGGTCAGCCACTAATTTACTGCGGACCCCTACATTTCACTGCAGGCCATATGGGAATATGGAGTGAATTTAGATAATACAGATGAGATTATAAAGTTGTAGTTAAAAACATTGGCCAGAATGTGACAACCGTTCATGCCAAATTTTCCAACCTCGCCACAGCAGGAACGTGGCATGAATGGCGGTAAGATCGGGCACCTTGTCTATGATTCAGCTTTCTGATACAATTCGGCCATCAGCCTGACCCAGATTGGAATTCTGATTTCAAAAGCAAAAAGGCCAATGTCTAATCCCTTGCTTTCACTAACTAGATTTTTGCAATTTTTAATTGCTTAAAAAAAACTATTCTGGCCTGAATGGATAGATTGTAAAAATATCAACCTTTGTGATACTGGGAAGCAGTTTTCATTTTGCCGAAAGTAATTTTGTCCTGTGGGTTGATATTTTTGGCTCTATGTATAAATAGTCATATTTTGTAAAACAGTGGTGTTAGGCAGCTGGACCTAACCAAACTCATTATATGTGGCACTAAATAATAAAGAAAATTAAATGGATTTAATACCCAGTGAGAATAAATTGACCATAAAGAAAACAATTCACAAATTGAGATCAGATTTTTAAATGCACCACCAAATTAAATGAAGATGCTTCAGCTTGTTTCATGTTAATCATTAAGGCAAATTAAAATGGGAACAAAATGTAGTTGGGTTATTGCTGCAGAAAGAAAAATCAGCAGGGATGTGAACCTAGTTACCATCCTTTTAAATGTATTCAAATATTCAAAATCGGCTTCACACCGTATCTTCCAGAACATCATGGGAGTGATTATCCCGATCCCCTGCACCACAGAGGGCCAGGAAACATCAGCGGGGGGTGCTGTAACGGAATTTGCGACCCGCATCCAGCCAATCGCAACTTTCCCGGGCCATTTTTATGGCATAATCAGCCTTTGCCAGAAAACAGCATGAGGAAGAAGGAACTGAAGGCACTGTTGCTAAGTTTGCAGATGATACAAAGATATGTAGAGGGACAGATTGTATTGAGGAAGCAGGGGGGCTGCAGAAGGACTTGGACAGGCTAGGAGAATGGGCAAAGAAGAGGCAGATGGAATACAATGTGGAAAAGTGTGAGGTTATGCACTTTGGAAGGAGGAATGGAGGCATAGACTATTTTCTAAATGGGGAAATGCTTAGGAAATCAGAAACACAAAGGGATTTGGGAGTCCTTGTCCAATATTCATTTGAGGTTAACGTGCAGGTTCAGTCGGCAGTTAGGAAGGCAAATGTTATGTTAGCATTCATGTTGGGAGGGCGAGAATATAAGAGCAGGGACGTACTTCTGAGGCTGCATAAGGCTCTGGTCAGACCCCATTTAGAGTATTGTGAGCAGTTTTGGGCCCCATATCTAAGAAAGGATGTGCTGGCCTTGGAAAGAGTCCAGAGGAGGTTCTCAAGAATGATCCCTGGAATGAAGAGCTTGTCATATGAGGAATGGTTGAGGACTCTGGGTCTGTACTCGTTGGAGTTTAGAAGGATGAGGGGGGATCTTATTGAAATTTACTGCGAGGCCTAGATAGAAAAGATGTTTCCACTCGTAGGAAAGACTAGAACCAGAGGGCACAACCTCAGGCTAAAGGGACGATTCTTTAAAACAGAGATGAGGAAGAATTTCTTCAATCAGAGTGGTGAATCTGTGGAACTCTTTGCCGCAGAAGGCTGTGGAGGCCAGGTCATTGAGTGTCTTTAAGACAGAGATAGATAGGTTCTTGATTAATAAGGGGATCAGGGGTTATGGGGATGAGAAAAATATCAGCTATGATTGAGAGCAGACTCGATGGGCCGAGTGTCCTAATTCTGCTCCTATGTTTTATGGATGCTGATTACCATATTTAAATCACCATTACCATATTTAAATTGCTATTTCAATGTCATTAGAGAGCCTGTGATAGTATGGTCCAGGAAAGGTTCCCACCAGCGGGGATTAAAGTTAAAGACGTGATGGCCTCGCTGGTGGGAGCAGAGACCATTGAGGCTTCCCCCACCTCCCCCGGAGGGGTGATGGTGTGAGGGTGGGAGGGGCAGTGTGTGTGCAGGGAGGAGGTCGGCTATCAGGAAACTGGTGATTGGGGGAAGGGGGGGGTGGGGGTGGAGGGTCAGTGTTCACGTGCCTATCTCTCCATGGACTGTGCACAGTGGCCTGCTCAGCGTGCTAATGCCTGCCTCACTGGTGGGATTAGGCCATGCCTCTCCCCTTATTGGCGTGAATCCCCCAGCAGACTCTGTGATGCATAGGGTGCCGGAAATTCACCTGACAAGTACGCCCAAAAAAAACAGGCAGGAAAATCTCTCTTCCGCTGCCCCCTCCTCCCACCCCACCCACTTTAAAATGGCGAAGCGCGTCTGTTTTCAGTCTGAACCTCACATTCTGGGCAGAATTTTCCCAAAAAATGTCAATGAGTTTCAAATGGACACTGGGAATCGTGTTTGAATGATGCACATGTAAAAATCAAAGCTTGTCAAATCTTAGTTTTTACTTGGATTTGTTACTCTTGTGGCTTTTCTTGCTGATAGCGTGACTGTTTTTGTGTGTGTACCCCCTGGCCTTCATGATCCAAATTATTTTCTCCCTACAAAGGCAAAATGGTATGGATTCTTGAAATCTGAAACATAAACAGGAAATGCTGAACATCTCCAGCAGGTCTGGCAGCATCTACAGAGAGAGATCCACAGATGTGGCCAGACCTCCTGAGTATTTCCCACTTAGCCATGCCTTTCCCAGAGAACTTTCCTTCTGGTGACCCTTCTTTGTAATGACAATACACAAGCTGAATCTTTTAAAGTAGATTAATACTTAGTGCACATATTCATTGTTACACAGATTTGTGTCTTTCTCAATGCTGAATGTCACCTATTAGCTACAAAACAGCTAGAGCTGCATTTTTAAATTTACTGTCGGGGTTCAGAAAATATATAGTCTGCATGTACTTGCAAACCATGCTCACAAAGTGATAGTAAAGAGCAGTCGTACAATAGTGTGGCAACTTCAACAGCTGTAATACTCTCCAGACATGACAAACCGTTTCTCCACATCCTATCTGCCCCAAATCAAATTGTAGATCTCAACAATTCTGTAGAATGCATTCTGAAACTCCACCTATGGAGGGACTGGAGTTCAGGCTGCTGCCACACCACACAAACACAGTAAATCAGTGTCAGGGCGTGGGTGTTAGGCAAGCAGAGATGCTGTGTCTCTGCCCCAGTTGACACCTACCCCACCACCACTACCCCTTACTCTGGCCACCTTTCACTGACCAGACACAAATTGGCCTGGGTCCTGCCACCTTGCCCCACTCCCCTCTGCTCTTTTTTTGTTTGCTTCTCCCTCCCTAACTAGTCATCACCCTGCCCTGCTTTATCTTGTTTCAACTGGTGGTTCAGCGGAGCAGGGATTCAGACAATCTGGCACGGTGGTATAGTGGTTAGCATCGCTGTCTCACAGCACTAGGGACCTGAGTTCGATTCCAGGCTTGGGGTCACTGTCTGTGCGGACTCTGCACGTTCTCCCTGTGTCTGTGCAGGTTTCCTCCGGGTGCTCTGGTTTCCTCCCGCTGTCAAAAAGACATGCTGGTTAGGTGATTTGGCCGTGCTAAATTCTCCCTCAGTGTACCCGAACAGGTGCCGCAATATGGCGACTAGGGAAATTTCACAGTTGCTTCATCAAAGGTTGTGGGAGAAAAAGCAGGATTGGGCTATTGAGTTGGATGATCAGCCATGATCATAATGAGTGGCGGAGCAGGCTCGAAGGGCCAAATAGCCTCTTCCTGCTCCTATCTTCTATGTTTCTTTTCCAGTGTTAATGTAAGCCTACTTGTGAACTAATAAATAAACTTTATTTATTAAATAAATAGCCGATTGGATAGGTAACTGGCTGTCTGATCGAAGACAGAGGGTGATGGTGGATGGAAAATTTTCGGATTGGAGGCAGGTTGCTAGCGGAGTGCCACAGGGATCAGTGCTTGGTCCTCTGCTCTTTGTGATTTTTATTAATGACTTAGAGGAGGGGGCTGAAGGGTGGATCAGTAAATTTGCTGATGACACCAAGATTGGCAGAGTAGCGGATGAGGTGGAGGGCTGTTGTAGGCTGCAAAGAGACATAGATAGGATGCAAAGCTGGGCTGAAAAATGGCAAATGGAGTTTAACCCTGATAAATATGAGGTGATTCATTTTGGTAAGACTAATTTAAATGTGGATTACAGGGTCAAAGGTAGGGTTCTGAAGACTGTGGAGGAACAGAGAGATCTTGGGGTCCATATCCACAGATCTCTAAAGGTTGCCACTCAAGTGGATAGAGCTGTGAAGAAAGCCTATAGTGTGTTAGCTTTTATTAACAGGGGGTTGGAGTTTAAGAGCCGTGGGGTTATGCTGCAACTGTACAGGAACTTGGTGAGACCACATTTGGAATATTGTGTGCAGTTCTGGTCACCTCACTATAAGAAGGATATGGAAGCGCTGGAAAGAGTGCAGAGGAGATTTACCAGGATGCTGCCTGGTTTGGAGGGTAGGTCTTATGAGGAAAGGTTGAGGGAGCTAGGGCTGTTCTCTCTGGAGCGGAGGAGGCTGAGGGGAGACTTAATAGAGGTTTATAAAATGATGAAGGGGATAGATAGAGTGAACGTTCAAAGACTATTTCCTCGGGTGGATGGAGCTATTACAAGGGGGCATAACTATAGGGTTCATGGTGGGAGATATAGGAAGGATATCAGAGGTAGGTTCTTTACGCAGAGAGTGGTTGGGGTGTGGAATGGACTGCCTGCAGTGATAGTGGAGTCAGACACTTTAGGAACATTTAAGCGGTTATTGGATAGGCACATGGAGCACACCAGGATGATAGGGAGTGGGATAGCTTGATCTTGGTTTCAGATAAAGCTCGGCACAACATCGTGGGCCGAAGGGCCTGTTCTGTGCTGTACTGTTCTATGTTCTAAATGTAGAGGTTCTCGTCTTGATTCATAGAAATATGACTTGGTCTGTTGTGACCCATGTGACATCTTTTTCCTGCAGCCTGACAATCGCAAGCGAATGTAGACCAGCTTGCAAGAGTGAGGAGAATCCAGAAGAATAGCTCAGGAGAATAATTAATTTGTTATATCTTGGAAGAGGGAGGAACGGTGGCCCAGGCTCCAGATTCTGGCGACAAGGGTTCAAATCCCACCACAGTATCAATTTAATGTTGAATTAATAATCTGAAATTGAAAAGCTAGCCATTGGTAATGGTGACCATGAAATCATTGTCGATTCGTGTAAAAGATCTATCATATTCATTAATTTGTCCTTCCTTCTGTGGAAGGAAATCTGTTGTTCTTACCTGGTCAGGCCTATATGTGACACTAAACCCACAGGAATGTAGTTGACTCTTAACTGTCCTCTGAAATGGTGTGGGAAGCCACTCGGTTCAAGGGCAATTGGGAATGGATAACAAGAGCTGGCCTTGCTAGCTATGCCCACATCCAGTGAAGGAATAATTTGAGAAAGAAAATGGAAGGGAATTGAGTGATCAGTTGTGGTGTGAATATAGGTTTGAAACCTCTCAAAGAGGATCCAGTAGATTCAATTCACTCACCTTTTAAAAAATATTTCTTCTTCTTGAAGTATTTTAAAATCTATTTTGGCGTCGTTCTCTCTCTTCTCCACCCCCCCCCCCCCCCCCAATCCTCCATCCTTTCACAGTTACCCACAATTGATAGAGGAGGAGTAAGCTCTAATTATTTTAAAGCATTTCAATTGTGCTTATTTTCTTCACAGCTGTTTTGGGAGAAACGACTGCAAGGATTGAGTGCCTGTGACATAGCCGAGCAGATCATTAAATCAATGGAACTTCCGAAAGGATTACAAGGTATGTTCCACTGGTGTGGTAATCAAATAATGGGATAAAGCAATGCAAGTAAACAGTTGTCCAGCATTGCCTAATACTTTCATGCATAGATCTTATCCACGCTTTCCAGTTTTTAATGAATTCTTACCAACCTTTACAAACTCTTAGTTGCTGTCACTGTTTTACATTCCTTGTGTCCAATACAGATTTGGTTTTAAAATTGTACTATGACGATATACCTATAAATCTTGATTTGAGACATCAAGTAGTTGAGTTTTTAAAATTTGAAACAATTTCTAAGGGAATTCCTCTCGGGCACTGAAGTTGTGAAATTGAGCTGAAGTGGAAGCTATTTTCTGCTTAGTTGGCAGTAAATTGCTTTTTTCCTGCATCTTCTGAAAGTAGTTAATCTGAGCATATGTTCCTAGAAGTGCAGACAACTTGAGCAAACATAGTGAGCAGTGGGAGGCAGTAACAGTCGGAAACATCGCAGGCAAACCTAATTCCCTGTTCAAGGGTCAGCAATTGTTTGTGGGAGTGGTTTATAGGCCCCCTAACAGTGGTATACCGTTGGGCAGAACATTAAGCAAGAAATCATTGGAGCTTATACCAAAGAATGTAATAGTTGTGGCAGACTTTAATTTCTTTTGTAGACTGGACGTAACAAATGGGCAAGAGCAGTCTGGAAGATGAGTTTGTAGAATGCTTTTGTGACCCATTTCTTGGAGCAGTACATTATAAAATCAACTATTGAGGAAGCTATTTTAGACCTAGTATTGTGCAATAAAGCATGATTAATTGGTAATCTCATTGTAGAGGATCGACTGGGCAAAGTCATCATAGTACAACTGAATTCCATAATAAATTTGAAAGCAACAGACTGTCATCCTATACAAAGAAACTTAACCTTCAGCAAACCAAATTGCATAGGTATGTGGGGCAAGCTGGCTAGGATTAATTGGGTAAATAGACTTAAAGGTATGGCAATAAATAAGCAGTGGGGAAACATTTAAAGAAACAATTCAAAATGTTCAACTAAAAATAAATTCTAAAAATAAATGGCAAGGAAGATCCACCTATGGCTTACTAAAGATGTTAAGGGCAGTATTAGATTAAAAGAAGAGGTTTTTATTATTGTAAAGGATAGCCGGAACCTGAGGATTTGGAGCATTTAAGAAACTAGCAAAGGGCCACCAAAAAGATGATTGAAAGGAAAACAAATAGAATGGGAATGAATTATCCAGGAGTCTAAAAACAGATTGTAAGGATTTTTTACAAATATACATAAAGGAGAGTAACTAAAGTTGATGCCTTAGAAGCAGAGACAGGAGAAATTATTATGGGGAGTGAGAAAATGGCAGAGATCTTGAATGCCTAACTTCAAAGTAGAAGAGAGAAAAAGAGTAGAATAGAGGGTAACCAAGGAATTAATAAGAATGAGGATCTTGAGCTAATTAATATTAACTCCGAAGATGTATTGGATAAATTGAAGGGACTAAAATCTCCAAGATCTGATGGCCTCCATTCTAGCATTCTAAAAGAGGTAGCTGCAGACGTAGAAACATAGAAGATAGGAGCAGGAGGAGGCCATTTGGCCCTTCGAGCCTGCTCCGCCATTCATTACCATCATGGGTGATCATCCAACTCAATAGTCTAATCCTGCCTTTTCCCCATAACCTTTGATCCCATTCACCCCAAGTGGCGGCATGGTAGCACAGTGGTTAGCACTGCTGCTTCACAGCTCCAGGGACCTGGGTTCGATTCCCGGCTTGGGTCACTGTCTGTGTGGAGTTTGCACATTCTCCTTGTGTCTGCGTGGGTTTCCTCCGGGTGCTCCAGTTTCCTCCCACAGTCCAAAGATGTGCTGGTTAGGTTGATTGGCCATGCTAAAATTGCCCCTTAGTGTCCTGAGATGCGTAGGTTAGAGGGATTAGTGGGTAAAATATGTAGGGATGTGGGGGTAGGGCCTGGGTGGGATTGTGGTCGGTGCAGACTTGATGGGTCGAATGGCCTCTTTCTGTACTGTAGGCTTTCTATGATTCTTTCTATGATATATCCAGCCGCCTCTTTAATATATTCAATGTTTTGGCATCAACTACTTCCTGTGGTAATGAATTCCACAGGCTCACCACTCTTTGGGTGAAGAAATGTCTCCTCGCCTCTATCCTAAATGGTCTACCCTGAATCCTCAGACTGTGACCCCTGGTTCTGGACTCCCCCACCATTAGGAATATCCTCCCTGCATCTACCCTGTCTAGTCCTGTGAGAATTTTATAAGTCTCTATGAGATCCTCCCCCCATTCATCTGAACTCCAGCGAAAACAATCCTAACTCAGTCAATCTCTCTTCATACTTCAGTCCAGCCATCCCTGGAATCAGCCTGGTAAACCTTCACTGCACTGCCTCGAGAGCAAGAACATCCTTCCTCAGGAAAGGAGACCAAAACTGCACACGATACTCAAGGTGTGGCCTCACCAAGGCCTGTATAATTGTAACAACATATCCCTGCTCCTGTACTCCACTCTCGCAATGAAGGCCAACATGCCATTTGCCTTCTTTACCACCTGCTGCACCTGCATGCTTATCTTCAGTGACTGGTGTACAAGGACACAAAGGTCCCACTGGTTATGATTTTCCAAAATTCCTTAGATTTTGGAATGTTTCCAGCGAATTGGAAGTTCGAAATGTAGCACTGCTATTCAAGAAAGGGGGGAAAGAGGAACAGTCCATACAGTTTGATAACAGTCATTGAGAAAATGTTGGAATCAATTATGAAAGAAGTGTTAACATTGCACTTAGAAAAGCACAATATGATCAAAGTCAACAAGGAATTGTGTTTGACAAATTTATTAGTTTTTTTTGAGATTGTAGCCAGTAGGGTAGATAAAGGGGAACCGTAGATGTGGTATACTTGGATTTCCAAAAGATATTTGATAAGGTGCTGCATGAAAATAATGTCAATGCAAAAAATAAGGATTCATGGAGTCGAGGTAATATATTAGCATGGATAAAGGATTAAGGCACTGGAAGAAAAGAATATCTGGAGCATTTTCAACTAGGCAGGCTGTAACTAAAAGAGTGCTGGGGTCTTAGCTATTTACCTATATCTATATTAATGACTTGGATAAAGAGACAGAGTAATATATCTAAATTTTCTGATAAGACAGAGCTAGGTGGGAATATAAGCTGTGAAGAGAACATAGAGACTGCGGAGACATATGGGTAGGTTAAGTAAGTAGACAATGTGGCAGGTGGAGCATAATGTGAGGAAGTGAGAGATTATTCAATTGGGTAGTAAGAGTAGAAAATCAGAATATTTTTAAAAATCTTGTGTGCTCAGAAGTACATGGTGTATTTGTATAAGGTATACAGGTAGGCAAATGTTTAGGAAGGCAAATGTCGTGTTGGCCTTCATTGCTTGAGAATGCACGTACAAGAACCAAGGAAGTTTTGTGATAATTGTACAGAGCTTTGGTGAGGTCACACCTGGAGTATGTGTGTGGTTTGGTCTCTATATTTGAGGATGGATATAGTTGACCTAGGGGCAGTACAATGAAGGTTCCCCAGATTGATTCCTGGAATTATAAGATTGTCCTATGATGAGTAAGTTGGGCCTATATTGTTGAGTTGAGAAGAATGGAAGGTGATCTCATCGAAACCTACAAAATTCTGAAAGGGCTTGACAGAGTAGATGCAGGGAGGTTGTTTTTGCTGGCTGAGGAATCTAGAACATGGGGCAAAGTCTCGATAAGGGGAAGATCATTTGGGGCTAAGATGAGAAATTTCTCTCAAAGGGTTGTGAATCTTTGGAATTCTCTATCCTATAGAGTTATGTGCTCAATTGTGAATATATTTAAGACTGGGATAGACAGTTTTTTTTTGTCTCGGGGAATTGAAGCATATGGGGAACAGGTGAGCAAGTGGAGTTGAGGTCAAAGTTCAGCCATGATATTGAATGACAGACCAGGCTTGGGGGGGTCTTTCTTGTGTTCTTGTTACCATTTCCATTCACAAGATCAGTCAGGTCATTATAATTTAACCATTCAGGAGACTTTACATTCACCCCTCTTCACTCACCACTCCTTGCCCCAACTACCCCAAACTAACAGGCACAGCTCATGTGAGCACCTCATTAACTATTTTATATATATATATATATATATATAAAAGCTGAATGACCTCCAAGTTCCAAAAATATTGTGCCTGTAGGAGACAATTTCAGCATGTCACATCACAAGACTAGGGTGTGGTTAAATTGGAAAGATTCCTGTGAGTAAAGTAACGTTAAAAGCTTAAGCTAAACACAGAAGGACAACAGAATGAATGTAATTCTCCAAATGAAATAAAAATACTTGCCACCAGCCTTTCCTCTTCTCCCACCTCACAACACCACCACTTGCCCTCCCATTCATTCCTGCACAGGTCAAATGAATATCTCAAATTTATCAGAAGAGCACGACTGAGCCATTTCTACTGCATTACTAAAACTTTCTTCGAGGAAAACTGTGATTGTATTAATGTCAAATACTAATATGTACATTAAAGCAATTTAGCTGTCATAGCATCTAAGTTACTGGAGAAAAAAATGCATGGTATATTTATGAAAATAGTAATATCCATTTTTTTAAAATAAAGGTATTGCTCCTGGTAACACAAATGAGGCTCTATTGTCAGCAATAGCAAGTGCTTTGCATACCAGCTCTGGACCCATTACAGGGCAATTGTCTGCAGCTGTAGAGAAGAATCCAGCAGTTTGGCTCAACACTTACCAGCCACTTTGCAGAGCGTTCGTTGTCACAGATAAGGACATCAGGTGAGAGTAAACGTTTTAAGACTTCTTTTAAGAGCAAGAAAGTTGCATTTTCAACATGTGCCGTTTTAGTTTGACAGTTTCATGAGATAAGACAATAAATAAAATTTACTCACGCAATGTTTAAACATGCAGGGAACACATTTTCGATAATACTGTTCTATTACTTCAAACTAGTCCCCACTCCCCTACCCCTATGGAAAGCAATGAATTATCTTGCCATTTGCTTAACATGGATATCTACCCTTCTGGTACCTCATCTGATTATTCCCACATCCTTCAAATTGAGTATTGCTAGAATGTTCAGGTGTCAGTGATATTCAATTCAATTCAATTCAACTTTATTATCATTGTATAATATACAAATACAATGAAAAGTGAGTTTGCAGGCTCCCAAGATATTTTTAAAAAAGCAAATGCAGAAGTCATTAGCAGTAGTCATTATAAAATAGTGCCAATAGTCATTAAGTGTATGCATGCATATTGCACAATGCCCATCATCTGGGAATATGTTAAAGGACGGAGTTCAGCTGGGTAACAACTCTGGGGAAGAAGCTGTTCCTGAGCCTGGTCGTACCAGCGGGCAGGGGGGCAAACAGTCTGTGGCTAGGATGGATGGGATCTCTAGTGATGATATCACGACCAACTAATCTTTTCTCTTCAGAACTTCAGTTGTGATATAAGCACTCCACCAACAGGATGGTCTGCACTTGAACCAGAGGGGTACCAATATCTTGGGGGGGGAAATTTGCTAATGCTCTTTGGGAGGGTTTAAACTAATTCAGCAGGGGGGTGGGTACCTGAATTGTAGCTCCGGTGTACAGGAGGTTGAGAGCAGTGAGGTCATGGATGAGGCTTCAGAGTCGCAGGAGTGTACTGGCAGGCAGGAAGGAGGTTTGAAGTGTGTATACTTCAACGCTAGGAGCATCCGGAATAAGGTGGGTGAGCTTGCAGCATGGGTTGGTACCTGGGATTTCGATGTTGTGGCCATCTCGGAGACATGGATAGAGCAGGGACAGGAATGGTTGTTGCAGGTTCCGGGGTTTAGATGTTTCAGTAAGTGCAGGGAAGGTGGTAAAAGAGGGGGAGGTGTGGCATTGTTAGTCAAGGACAGTATTACGGTGGCAGAAAGAACATTTGATGAGGACTCATCTACTGAGGTAGTTTGGGCTGAGGTTAGAAACAGGAAAGGAGAGGTCACCCTGTTGGGAGTTTTTTATAGACCTCCGAAAAGTTCCAGAGATGTAGAGGAAAAGATTGCAAAGATGATCCTGGATAGGAGCGAAAGTAACAGGGTAGTTGTGCTGGGGGACTTTAACTTTACAAATATTGACTGGAAAAGCTATAGTTCGAGTACTTTAGAGGGGTCGGTTTTTGTCCAGTGTGTGCAGGAAGGCTTCCTGACGCAGTATGTAGATAGACCAACAAGAGGCGAGGCCACATTGGATTTGGTACTGGGTAATGAACCAGGCCAGGTGTTAGATTTGGAGGTAGGTGAGCACTTTGGTGACAGTGACCACAATTCGATTACGTTTACTTTAGCAATGGAAAAGGATAGGTATATACCAAAGGGCAAGAGTTATAGCTGGGGGAAAGGAAATTATGATGCGATTAGGCGAGATTTAGCTGGCATAGGTTGGGGAAGGAAACTGCAGGGGATGGGCACAATTGTAATGTGGAACTTGTTCAAGGAACAGCTACTACGCGTCCTTGATAAATATGTACCTGTCAGGCAGGGAGGAAGCAGACGTGTGAGAGAACCGTGGTTTACTAAGGAGGTTGAATCTCTTGTGAAGAGGAAGAAGGAGACTTATGTTAAGATGAGACGTGAAGGCTCAGTTAGGGCGCTTGAGAGTTACAAGTTAGCCAGGAAGGACCTAAAGAAAGAGTTAAGAAGAGCCAGGAGGGGACATGAGAAGTCTTTGGCGGGTAGGATCGAGGAAAACCCTAAAGCTTTCTACAGGTATGTCAGGAGTAAAAGAATGCCTAGGGTAAGATTAGGGCCAGTCAAGGACAGGAGTGGGAAGTTGTGCGTGGAGTCTGAAGAGATAGGAGAGGCAGTAAATGAATATTTTTCGTCGGTATTCACACTGGAGAGGGACAATGTTGTTGAGGGGAGTACTGAGATGCAGGCTGTTGGACTGGATGGGATTGATGTTCATAAGGAGGAGGTGTTACCAATTCTGGAAAGGATAAAAATAGATAAGTCCCCTGGGCCGGATGGGATTTATCCTAGGATTCTCTGGGAGGCTAGAGAGGAGATTGCAGAGCCTTTGGCTTTGATCTTTGGGTCGTCATTGTCTACAGGAACAGTGCCAGAAGACTGGAGGATAGAAAATGTTGTCCCCTTGTTCAAGAAGGGGAGTAGGGCCAACCCTGGTAATTATAGACCGGTGAGCCTTACTTCTGTTGTGGGCAAAGTATTGGAAAGGATTATAAGAGATAGGATTTATAATCACCTAGAAAGGAATAATTTGATTAGGGATAGTCAGCACGGTTTTGTGAAGGGTAGGTCGTGCCTCACAAACCTTATTGAGTTCTTTGAGAAGGTGACCAAAGAGGTGGATGAGGGTAAAGTGGTTGATGTGGTGTATATGGATTTCAGCAAAGCGTTTGATAAGGTTCCCCATGGTAAGCTTTTGCAGAAAATACGGACACATGGGATTGAGGGTGATTTAGTGGCTTGGATCAGGAATTGGCTAGCTGTAAGAAAACAGAGGGTGGTGGTTGATGGGAAATATTCATCCTGGAGTTCAGTTACTAGTGGTGTACCACAAGGATCTGTTTTGGGGCCACTGCTGTTTGTCATTTTTATTAATGACCTGGATGAGGGCGTGGAAGGATGGATTAGTAAATTTGCGGATGACACTAAAGATTTACCAGAATGTTGCCTGGTATGGTGGGAAAATCGTATGACGATAGGCTGAGGGGCTTGAGATTGTTTTCGTTAGAGAGAAGAAGGTTAAGAGGTGACTTAATAGAGGCATACAAGATGATCAGAGGATTTGATAGTGTGGATAGTGAGAGCCTTTTTCCTCGGATGGTGTTGGCTAGCACGAGGGGACATAGCTTTAAATTGAGGGGTGAGAGATATAGGACAGATGTTAGAGGTAGGTTGTTTACTCGGAGAGTAGTAAGGGCGTGGAATGCCCTGCCTGCAGCAGTAGTGGACTCGTCAACATTAAGAGCATTGAAGTGGTTATTGGATAAACATATGGATGATATTGGAATAGTGTAGATTAGAGGGGCTTTAGATTGGTACCACTGGTCGGCGCAACATCGAGGGCCGAAGGGCCTGTACTGCGCTGTAATGTTCTATGTTCTATCGTATGTTTAGCTATAGTTGCTATTGCTGTTTCATATTAGTAATTGGTATTAGACTGCAGCTGATAAAGTACCACTTCAATTCCTTAATTATATATGATTGACTAGTATCTAGCTGACTACATTTAAAGATTCAGAGTAGCACAGATGGCACCAAGAGAACGGAGTGCCCCCTGATGTACTATGATACAATGACAACCGGTCATCTTTTATTTGAGCACTGCTGTCAAAATTTCCAAAACAGGTTTGGGCGTGTAGAATTGCATACTCCTCTTAATTTGTATGTTCTTGCAGTAGTATTTACTTTTCTTTGATGATGACATTTGCTTCGCGAGAATAGAACAATGAAGATAAATATTCATGTAGCACTTAATTCACTCGAGACTCATTGGGTGGGATTTACAGCCACGCTCGCCCCAAAACCGGAAAATCCCGCCCGAGGTCAGCAGACGTTTGCATGGTCCGTGTCCCACCCACTACGATTCCAGTGACAGGCGGACAGGAAAATTCCACCCTCTACGTCCAAAAATATTTAGAAATTTGACTTTACTCATGTACTGTCCCACATCATTGTCAATATCAAGCAACAAATTTCAAAATTAAAGCTCTTATTCACACACATGAGGTTAAATTTGCCAGTGTCCACTCTTGCACTGCCCCTCACCTGGCTTAGTGTTATTCCCATGTACTAATGACAAGTTTAGAGGAGTCCTGGATATTGGGCCTGGTGGCACTGTGGGAGAAAGTAGGTCCTCCAAATTTAGCCTGTTGCTAGCATAGTCCTGCCAATGGCCACAATTGCATCTAGGGACATAGAACACCTCCACATCACAAAGCGGTTCTCCTGACTGCTTCTGGAGATCAGTAAGCTACATGGTGTCATTATCATCATATATCATACCTCAGTATAACGACAGGAAAGTGATCAGAAATTTGTGTCACAAACACTACCTTGAATTGATTTCTCTTGATTTTTATGCTATTCCCTATGTACGTAGTTATGATATGCATGTTGTCTTCAAATCTGTTGCATAGATATTACAACACAGAAGTAGCCATTTGGTGTTGGTGTTTATTCTCCACTCCAGATTAGTCTTAATCCTGTATGGCAGGCCTGATCCTATACATCCTTTATTCACTTTACTGCTAACCACTATCACAGAATCAAACAGCACAGAAGAAGGGTGTTTGGTTCACCATGCTGTGCGAACCACTGTCCCACTGTGCTGCCCATATGCTTTAACTGTTTTATCAACTTGTCCTACCACCTTCAAAAAGTTTTTACACGCGTGTGTGAATCCCCAGTCTCTCTGTTCCTGCACCACCTTTTAAATTGCCTTACATTGCCTCTCCTCAACTTTCCTTCCAAAATAAATCACTTCAGACTTACCAGCATTAAGTTTCATCTGTCCAGTTTCCACCCATTTCACCAGAGCGTCTTCTACCCCCCCACTCCACACCCCCCCGTTCCTGAAGTCTGCTACCACCTTCCTCAATGTCTAATCCATTTTTGTGTTACCTGCAAACTTTGAATATGAACTCTATACCCAAATCCACAGTCAATACATATCAGAAGAGCAGTGGTCCCGAGGCTGACTCTTGGAGCACTCCAGCATCGACTTCTACTCTTGCATTCTGTTTTGTGTCTCCGAAAATTTCACATCCAGCTGTCACTGCACTCTCAATCCCATCTATCTAACCTATTCTTAAATGTCAGCATCGCCTCTGCTTCAACTACTATCGCTGCTCTCTGTCCTAAATCTCTCTCATCTGATATTGTGTATGTGTCCTCTTGCTCTGGACCTTTCAACCAAAGGAAACAGACTACTTTTACTTAAGCACAGTGAGCATTCAAATCAGAAGTTAATCTGATAGAATCCCTGCAGTGCAGAAGGAGGACATCCGGCCCATCAAGTCTGCACTGACCATGATCCCACCCAGGCCCTATCCCTGGAACTTCGTGTATTTACCCTGCTGATCCCATGACACTAAGGGGCAATTTACAATTTATGTGGCCAATCAACCTAATCTGCACATTTTTGGACTATGGGAGGAAATTGGAGCACCGGAGGAAACCCACGCAGACACGGGGGGAATGTGCAAACTCCACACAGACGGTGACCCGACTTTAACCCAAGTCTCTGGCACTGTGAGGCAGCTGTGCTAACCACTGTGCCACCCTTAATCTGATGAATGTTAAAAACTCCTGTAAAATTTACAGGGCAATAAAGCCACTGTATGTGATCTATAAACAAAAATACATTGGGAGTAATTGATGTAATTTCAAATTAAAGTCTATTGCTAATGATCTGTTTTCAGACGTGTAGTGGAAGTTCTCCTATGATCGTCCTTGCTTAAAGTGGAGATGTGTGCATATGTATGGAGAATTCAGTTGACTTTATTACTGGTTCATGTTTCTTTCATAAGGTGTTTTCAAAGCTTAATCCCATGCAGTTCCTGTCCACAAATGGACCATTTGGGAAAACTGATGGTGAGAAAAAAAACCTTGCAAGAAGCGATGCGAGGCTTAAAAATGAATTATGTCCTTCAATTTTGACCACACATTCGAAGCTGATTCATGAGCTTGTCGTTTATCATGACACACATCGGCACTGTCAATGTGTAAGGTTTATACATTTATACATCAGTTTTTTTGTATGATCCAAGTCATCTTGCTAGTGATGTTGAGTAAATACAAAGATCACAATACTATCTTCCTCCTCTTCCCTATTTAATCTTTATTGTGGCAAACAAGTTTGTTATACAATATTTTGTTTTTTGTTCAGCTTACCTTGTCACTCTTGTGATAGAAGAAACAGTTTAAAAGTAAAGTCAGTTTAAAAAAAGTCAGTTGCTTAGAATACATCACATAAAAATGCATGCAACTGTGAAAAGACGAGTGTTTCACTTCTAAAATGGTGCAGTAATGGAGCTGTAGGTTTCGATCCCATATATTGCTCTCCAGTTTTCTCACTTGCTGAAGAGATACTTTGGAAATGTGAAGCAAAGATAAGTATAGGAGGAAATGATCAAAGAGTGGTGAGAGAAGGAATTAAAGTCAATAAGGCCACTCCGTTCTCAGCATCTGACTCAAGAGTGCTCCGTAGCCAATTTGTGCGCGATTGAGTGTGAAGTAACTGCACCAGAAGGGACTTCTGATGGAGGGCACCCCACCCAAGATGTAACTTTGTTGTTTTTCAACCTACTCCCAGGAGGTTCAATGTTCCCACCAGTCTAAAAATTGAGGCTGTGCGGTAAACAACCCTTAAGTAGCCATTAATTGGTCACTTAAGAGACTGCATTAGGACAAGGCCAGGCTTCCCATCCAAGCCTTGCTTGCCTCCGCATAAAATCGCTGGTCGGGGTGGGTGGGCACCCAGAGGGAATCTGTCCCTTTAATTTCACACTTTCTTGCCCCCACCCCCAAACTACAAACACACATGCACCCCCCTGAAAACCTGCCAGTGGGGACCATAAAATTATGGCCTGCATTTTTATCACTAAAAACCAAAAAAGGAGTGAAGCTAGGTTGTGAGATTGGGTGGTCTGCCATGTACCCTCTGACTGCAGAATCACTGACAGCATCTTCTGAATTTCCACATTATTCTTATGTGCTTACATCAGAAATTGTGGTTAGTTTCAGTGAAGTATTGATGATGTGCACTGACAATTTCAGTATTATTACCACAAAATCAGAATCCTTCTTTCTCCATCCCTTATAGAAAATTGCGCAACCATCTACATCTGCACTGGCATGAAAATAAGTCAGAAAGTGAGGAAACTCTAACTTGAGCAGTTTTGTATGAGGGTTTATGAGGGGGGATGGGTTGTTGAGTGGGGACGAGGAGCAAGCTTTAAGGTGCATAAGAATGATGTTGGGACCTGGGCTGCTGTTCTTGAGAAGGGGGGTGGGTCTTCAAGCTTGCCTCTGGATCCACACTTCTGTACTTTTCATGTACTGCATCATGGCTTATAAGACCAGAGCTTTCCCCTCCCATGTCTCTTGGACAAAAATATGACAAGAAGGGGGAATCACAGGTTGGCTGCAATTTCGGAAGCCGCAAAAGGGCCCAACTCAGGTTTTCCTGTCTCTAAATGAAAACATGGCCCCATCTTTGTCATCTCCCTCAAATCATGCAGCCCACTTGATTGGCACTCCACCCACCACCTTGAATATTCACTCCCTCCACCACAGATGCACAGTGACAGCAGTGTGTGCAGTCTACAAGATGTTCTGCAGCAACTCACTGAGGCTCCTTCCAAACTGTGACCTCTAATACCTAGAAGAACAAGGACATCAGATACAGGGAAGCATCACCATCTTCAAGTTTCCTTCCAAGCCATTCACCATCCTGACTTGGAAATATATCACCATTATATATTTGTTGCTGGGTCAAAATCCTGGAACTCCCTCCCTAACAACACCTCATGGACTGCAGTGGTTCAGGAAGACAGCTCATCATCAGCTACTTGAGGGCAATGAGGGATAGACAATAATTGCTTACCTAGTCAGCGATGCCCACATCCTATAAACGAATAAAAATGTTAGAGAATGTTCACTACTATAAATATCAGCATTAAAAGGGTTCTAAGGTTTGAAATAACAAGAACTAAATTTCTGTGGCAAGTTTAGTTCATTTCTACTGAACAAAATCAGTAACTTTACATCATTCAAAGCATTGCAATAGTGAGGCAACGAAATGCCATTTTCATGGCGCTAATGGTGAAATAGCCCAACACAGACCGATTATTCATGAAGGCTCGTCTTCTCAACCTAGCCCCTCGCCTGTGGTGTGGTGATGCTCAGGTTAAATCATCACCAGTCAGCTTTCCCCCAGCCGATGGTCATCTGGGACTATGGCAACTTTACCTTTTAAACTTTACTACAGGCGAGGCTGTTGATTTTCAATATTGCTGCCTTTGTGATAAATTAGTCTGCGAAATTATGCTTTTAAAACTTATTTAAAGAAATAAAGATTCTGTGATTCTATGTAAGAAGCCATGCACCTCCACATCAAAGAAATTACAGACCTATTGAGTACTTAATTAAAGCTGTTTACAACACCTAATGCATTGATCTGCATTCAGTTTTGCTTTTTACATGAGGCATTAACTGACACGAGGTTGGTATATTGATGGCCTGTTTCTGTAGATTAGTAGGAGTTGTTTCTTAATCATTGATTTTTCTTAATCAGTGATTTTTGTGGTCCAAAGAGAAATGAGACTGTACTGGATCTCGTTCTGGACAAATGGAGTGTGTTTCAGTGGAGAACATCTGGGCAATAATGATCATATTGGGTTTAAAGTAGCTACAAAAGGGGACTAAGAAAACCAAGTACATCATCTGCTTACATATGTGGCCTAATGTAAAGAAGATAGAAAAATATTTTCAATTTGAACTAACATAGAAACATAGAAACCCTACAGTGCAGAAGGAGGCCATTCGGCCCATCGAGTCTGCACCGACCACAATCCCACCCAGGCCCTACCCCCACATATTTTACCCGCTAATCCCTCTAACCTACGCATCCCAGGACTCTAAGGGACAATTTTTAACCTGGCCAATCAACCTAACCCGCACATCTTTGGACTGTGGGAGGAAACCGGAGCACCCGGAGGAAACCCACGCAGACACGAGGAGAATGTGCAAACTCCACACAGACAGTGACCCGAGCCGGGAATCGAACCCGGGACCCTGGAGCTGTGAAGCAGCAGTGCTAACCACTGTGCTACTGTGCTACCGTACCGTGATGCTCTGAATTAAAGATATGGGTTCTGCATGTCAATGTACGAATCAGCAGTAGGAGTAGGCCATTTGGCCCATTGAGTCTGCTCCACCAAAATATAGCAAAAATAAGAAATAGGTTATTATCTGAATGGCTATAGATTGAGAGAGGGGAATATACAACGAGATCTGGGTGTCCTTGTACACCAGCCACTGAAAGTAAGCATGCAGGTGTATCAGATGGTGAAGAAGGAACATGGTATGTTTGCCTTCATAGCAAGAGGATTCGAGTACAGGAACCGTGATGTCTTCCTGTATTAAACAGAGCCTTGGTGAAACCACAGCTGGAATATTGTGCGCAGTTTTGATCTCCTTATCTGGGGAAGGATGTTCTTGCTATGGAGGGTGTGCAGTGAGTTTACCAGGCTGATTCCTGGGACAGCAAGACTGAATTATGAGGAGAGATTCAGTTAGAAGAATGAGGGGGGGTCTCATAGAAGCCTTTAAAATTCTAACAGGATTAGACATCTTGGATGTAGGAAGGATGTTCCCAGTGGTTACAGTCTAAGGATATGAGTTAAATCATTTAGGACTGAGATTGGAAATTTCTTCAGCCAGAGAGTGGTAAGCCTGTGGAATTCTCTGCCACAGAAAGCAATTGAGGCCAAAATATTTTGTTTTTAAGAATGAGTTAGATATAGTTCTTGGGGCTAATGGGATCAAAGGATATTGGGGGGAAAGTGGGAATGGGTTACTGAGTTGGATGATCAACCATAATCATAATGAATGGCATAACAGGCTCAAAAGGGCCAAATGGCCTACTCCTACTTTCCATGACCCTTTGTCAAAAGGTCATCTGGACTCAACATCAGCTCTTCTCTCTCCTTACAGATGCTGCCAGACCTGCTGAGATTTTCCAGCATTTTCTCTTTCGGTTTCAGATTCCAGCATCTGCAGTATTTTGATTTTATCCTATTTTCTATCTTTCTGTTTCAATGCCTTGACCAATTACAGTCAAGTTGTGATTTAAATTTTAAAACAATGCTCAGCAGTTAATTGTCAATCACTATTAACTGGTGGATTCTCCATGGGCAAGGTTAGAGTCCACTTGCCGACCAGTCAGCACTCTCTTCTCAAATGGCATAAAGTTGTTGTTTCCCCTGACATTGGCATTCTTGTGACACATAGTATGTTTGTGATGATTTACTCAGTGTTGACATAACCTCCTTTGTACTGATGATGTAAATAGTAATATCGGCAGAGCCCTTGTAGCAGATGCCTACACGGAACTCCACTGCGACTTTGCACAGAACATTGGAAGTGAGGAACTTTTTTTAACTTGTACTTAACACTTTCCTATATAGTCTGGAAACAGGCCATATAGTCTGTTGTTGCAACCCATCATTATGAATCACTGTGTTATTTGAACCCTCATGTAGCTCTTATAATGTCTGTGCTTTAGGGGTATGCTGCTGCTGACAATGCAGTGCACTGAATTCAGTACGGAGGGGTTTATTTCACTTTCGGTGCAACTTCTAATGCATATCGCACTGGCTAAAATTGATTTTTCTACTGCTAAGTCACTGCATGAGTAAATGTAGGATGGTAAACATTCTCTAAAATAAATGGAAAATTGTATACTATACTGCAGGAAACAGGAGGAGCGAGTACAACAAGTGCGGAAGAAATTGGAGGAAGCTCTAATGGCAGATGAGTTGGCACGAGCGGAAGAAGCCACAGAAGAAAGGGATGTGGACCGAGAACAATGCGATGTACAAGGGTAAGACTTTCATTGCAGCTTGAGTAATATGGTTGAGCACCATGGGGAGGCCTCACCTGACAGTTGTTATGGGACTAACAACCGCCTGGACCCAAAAGAAAGCAACTGGTTTGGGCACCTTGGCTACATCAGCCAGATCCATAGTATCCAATCTTCCTGAATTGATCTATAGGCACGTTGAGTACCCTTTTAAAGAGGAAGCTTCATCATTACTTGTGAGAAACAGGTACATAGTGTTTTCATTAACTTTTTTTGCTGACCTTGTCTCTTGTCATTGATTTAACAAGTACATACGCGATTGAGAGATGTCTTTTTATGGAATATTGTGTTTATTCTATCCTTCCAAGGTAAGTTGTTATGCATTTTGTACATTGTATGGATTTTTTTACACACATTTTAAAATGACTTAAAGGGAAGGATAGCTTAAGGTAAGATTGATTAAAACTGAAGGGGGAGAAACAAGGTTGCTATGAGAAGCTGACAGCTGTGATTTTCTCCCCTAGCTATTTCACCTTCAAAAGTTGGTGCCTTCAAAGGCATTTTCAAACTTCAGCCTTGAGAATAAATGTGGCATGTCATTTCAAGTCATTTTCCTGCAGTGGTGTTAGCAGCATTTAAATAAGATTCAACCCTGTAATACAGAGCAAAAAGAATGATAAGGGTTGTTATTTTAATTTTTTCTGTGCTGTTCCAATTTTTCAAAATGCAGTAAATTTGTACACTGACTTGGGGGATTAGTCATTGGGCTGCCATGATAAACTGGTTTGTAATTATAAAGGTCATGAAATATTTCTTTTGCATTATATTCCAAAATGCACTGAAATTTCCGATATTCTGACTAATTAAAAAATAAATCTATGCCACTTTGAGCATCTTCCCCATTGTATTACTAAATCAGTGGGATTTTATTTTATATTTGGACCTATTTTTAGATTTAATGCTAACGTTAACACAAAGTGTAAGATAATTTGGTACATTCATTGCACAGAGGAAAACCAAGGAAATATCTGCGACATTTAAAAAACAGTGCACAGAAATTCAGTTTTAAAAATGTGTAGAGGACAACCTATTAGGTACTTATTCACAGATCCCTGAAGACGGTAGAGCAGGTGGATAGGGTACTTATCAATCGTGGCAGTAAGTATGAGAGCAAGGAGGTTATGTTGGAGCTGTACAGAACGTTGGTTAGGCCATAGTTGGAGTACTGTGTGCAGTTCTGGTTACCTCACTATAGGAAGGATGTGACTGCACCAGATGGCGTACAGAGGAGATTCACCAGGATGTTGCCTGGGATTGAGCATTTGAGCTTTAAGGAGAAACTGGATAGGCTTGGATTATTTTCTTTAGAGCAGAGAAGGCTGAGGGGGACATGATTGAGGTGTATAAGATTATGAAGGGTATGGACAGGGTGAATAGGAAGCAGCTTGTTGCCCTTTGTTCAGGGATCAATCACGAGGGGGCATAATTTTATGGTGAGGGGCAGGAGATTTGAAAAAAGATTTTTTCACTCAGGGTGAGAATCTGGAATGCACTGTCTGGGAAGGTAGTGGAGGCCGGAAACCTTGCAACCTTTAAAAAGTATTTGGATGAGGACTTGAATCCTCATCCAATTCACAAATCCTAACATTCAAGGATCTGGGACAAGTATTGGAAAATGGGATTAGTATGACTTTAGTGGTAATTTTCGGTGTGGACTCAATGAGTCGAAGGGCCTTTTCTGCACTGTACTACTTTTTGTCTGTGACTCTGAAATACTGTGGTGGTCTGTTAAATGTATAAAGCTATTGCCCTCCACTATGATGTAAAAGCTACAAACTTCCTTCCGCCTTGTAGAACAAAAATATAAATTCATTTTAAATAAAAGTAATTTTCTTGCAGGGTAGGGGAACAGTTGGTTCAACTCTTTTCCTCTCTTCCTTCATGTCCTTCGCTCTTTCTTCACCCTTTCTCTCTGCCCTTTTTTTGTTTGCGCCTCTCTTCTCTCTGCCCCCCACCCCCGCCCATTCATGCATCCTGGTGAGAGGGCTAGGCACTGCTGTGATGGTCCTTAAACTTGGATGACACTGGCTGAAACTCAGGGATCTAACAGGAATGATCTCTGGGGTAACTATTGAGATCGCCTTACCACATAATGAAGCATTAGGAGGGAGATTAAGAGCTGAAAATTGGGGTAAGTTTAAAATAACTTACTAGATGCTGTGATAAACAAAAACACATTATCGTACCTTGGAATAGTCCTACTCAGTGTAGAGGTATGCTTTTACCAGACACCCATATGACATAGGAGCAGAATTAGGCCACTCAGCCCATCGAGTCTGCTCCGCCATTCAATCATGGCTGATATTTTTCTCATCCATCATTCTCCTGCCTTTTCCCCATAACCCCTGACCCCCTTATCAATCAAGAACCTATCTATCTCTGTCTTAAAGACACTCAATAGCCTGGCCTCCACAGCCTTTTGCAGCAAAGAGTTCCACAGATTCACCACTCTCTGGCTGAAGAAATTCCTCCTCATCTCTGTTTTAAAGGATCGTCCCTTTAGCCTGAGGTTGTGCCCATGACGGAGTTTATTGCGATAACAATGTGTATTAAAAATATATGAGTTGAGAGAGACTACCCTTGATCTCAAGGCAGCATTTGACCGAGTATGGCATCAAGGACCCCTAGCAAAATCAATGGGCATCAGGGGGAAAACCTTCTATCAGTTGGAGTCGTACCTGGCACAACGGAAGATGGTTGTGGTTGTTGGTGGTCAATCATATCAGTTTCAGGACATCACTGCAGGAGTTCGTCCGGGAATAAAGAACAATACAGCATAGGAACAGACTCTTCGGCTCTCCAAGCTTGCGCTAATCTTGTTGTTCTATCTAGACCAACCACCTGTATCCCTCTATTCCCTGTCTGTCCGCGTGTCTATCAGATAAGACTTAAATGTTGCTAATGTATCTGCCTCAACTACCTCACTTGGCAATGCATTCCAGGCCCCCACCACCCTCTGTGTACAAACAAAAAGAAAAAACTTCCCCCGCGCGTCTCCACTGAACCTTTTCCCCCCTTACCTTGAACTTGAGCCCCCATGTAATGATCATTTCTGCCCTGGGAAAAATGTTTCCAACTATTCACCCTATCTATACCCCCTATAATTTCATAAACTTCTATCAGATTGCCCCTTAGCCTCCGCCTTTCCAGGGAGAACAATCCCAGTTTATTCAATCTCTCCTCATAGCTAATACCCTCCATACCAGGCAACATCCTGGTCAACCTTTTCTGCACTCTCTCCAAAGCCCCCATGTTCTTCTGGTAGTGTGGTGACCAGAATTGGACACACTTTTCCAAATGAGGCCTAACCAATGTTTTATAAAACTGTAACATAATTTGCCAGCTTTTATACTCGATGCCCCGTCCGATGAAGGCAAGCATGCCATGTGCTTTCTTCACCACCTTTTCCACTTGTGCTGCCACTTTTAATCTGTGCATGCCCAGATCTTTGTGTGTCTATGTTCCTGATTGTTCTGCCATTTATTTTATAGCTCCCACCTAAATTTGATCTACCAAAATGCATCACCTCGTATTTGTCCAGATTAAATTCCATCTGCCATTTCTCTGCCCAATTTTCCAGCCTATCTATATCTTGCTGTATTCTCTGACAATCTTAATAACTATCTGCAATTCTAGCAATCTTAGTATCAATCGCAAACTTGCTAATCAGGCCCTGATCCATGTGATTTAATCTTTTGCACCAGCCTGCCATGAGGGACCTTGTCAAATGCTTTACTAAAGTCCACGTAGACAACATCCACAGCCCTTCCCTCGTCAATCATTTTTGTCACCTCCTCAAAAAACTCAAATTAGTGAGACATGACCTCCCTCGTACAAAACCATGCTCTCTGTCGCTAGTAAAACCATTCAGTTCCAAATGTGTATAGATCCTATCTCTAAGAATCTTCTCCAACATTTTCCTAGGCCCAACATCTTTAGCTGTTTCATCAATGACTTTCTCTCTGTTGTAAGTTCAGAAGTTGGGTTGTTCACACTGTTCAGCACCATTTGTGAGTCTTCAGATACTGGAGCAGTCCGTGTCCAGATGCAGCAAAACATATTCGGGCTTGAACTGACATATGACAAGTAATATTCACTCTCTAAACAAGTGCCAGACATTGACCATCTCCTACAAGAGAGGATCTAAGTATCTGCTCTTGACATTCAATGGCATTAGCATCGCTGAATTCCTGTCTGTCAATATCCTGAGGGATACCATTGGCACAGGCATATAAATACTTTGGCTGCAAGAGCAGGTCAAAGACTGGGAATTCTGCAGCGAGTAACTCACCTCCTGACTTCCCAAAGCCTATTCATCATCTACAAGGCACAAGTCAGGAGTGTGATAGAATATTCGCCACTTGTCTGGATGAGTGCAGCTCCAACAACACTCATTAAGCTTAACAGCAAAGCAGCAAGACAAAGCAGCCCACATGACTGGCACCCCATCCATCTCCTTAAACATTCAATCCCTCAACCACTGACGCAGAGTGATGTCAGTGTGTTCCCTCTACAAGATACACTGCAGTAACTCACCCAAGATTTCTTCGGCAGCAGCTTCCAAACCTGCAACCTCTATCACCTAGAAGGGCAAGGACAGCAGTCACATGGGAACATCACCATCTGCAAGTTTCCCTCCAAGTCACACACCATCCTGACTTGGAACTATATCTTTGTTGCTTCACTGCCACTGGATCAAAATTCCTTCCAAACAGCACTGTGGATGTATCTACACCACATGGACTGCAGTGGTTCAAGAAGGTAGCTCGTGATGGGCAATAAATGTGGCCTAGCCAGCGAAGCCCACATCTCGTAACTGAATAATAATTAAAAGCTGTACTTGAGGGTTATGAGATCTTTAAATTAGTTTTATTTTGTTGGTAGGTGATCTTCCAAATGTAAATTACAGAGTTGTTCTACCCACTATTTGCAATCCAGTTTCCATTCCTATATGTAACAATATGCAAACTTCAGTGGTGTGAGATAATCACTTGGGGTTTCACAGTTGTTGAGTGCATGCAAAGTGTACTCGCTAATCAGAGATTAGGTTTACTAAAGACGTGGGCGTGCCTTATATTTCAGCTACTTTTCTGTGATATTAAGTGCCAGTCATGTCCCTTTTTTAAGATTTGTGTACAACTGGCTCTCATCATTAGTACTTCTTCTTGTGGTGTGTTCAGTTTCATTTTGCATGGCCACGTGCTTAAAGAAAATTTAAAAACGTGCATTTGTTTGGCACCTCTGATCTCAGGACGTACCAATGGGCTTTAGAGCCAATTGATGTGCTGTTTGAAGCGTTGTTGCCACTGTTTTAAAGTAAGAAATATGGCAGCCAATTAGCAACTGACAAGGTCCCTCAAACATCACCGTGATAATGGCCAGTTGATGTGATTTGATCAGTATTTGTTGAACACTTAGTTTTGGCCTGAAAACCAGGCGACTCCCCTGCTCTTCTTTAAAAGCGTGCCATGGTATGGTTTGTGTCCATGGGAGGGCAGCCTGGGGCCTGTTTTTTTTATCCAAACGCTGGCATCTCCAACAGATCAGCATTCTCTCAGTACTACATGGAAGTGTCTATCCAGATCAAAGATGGCAACCATTTTTAACCAGAAAAATCTTTTTTTAAAAACATTGCCGAAATCAAAAACTGTTAGGAGCCGCATGACAAAAACTAAATATTTCAAAAATGATTGCCAAGTATCTCTGGTAGAATGCATAATTCGCATTTTTTATAAATCATAATTCTTTAAAAAGCTGCTGATCACACACAGAATAATTTATCATTTCAGTTATATTAGAAACAATAATGGTCAGAACTACAAAACCAGTACATCAAACCATTGGCATGATTTGTAACCATGATGTAGTTCACTGTACCACTTGAATAGTTTTATTTAGAACACAGCTGATGGTTTGGCGAAAAAATAATTTGAAACCATAGAAAGTGCAGGCTCTTAACTTCCTTGATTTAATGTGAAAAAAGTCTAAATAAAATTAATATGAACCCACTGGAAAAGGTTCAGAGTCACAAATGAGATGTTAAAAGAGCCGCTTGTGGCTCCAAAGCTGTCGGTTGTAGACCCCTGGCCTAACTGACAGCATATGTAAATACTCAAATCTCTGGAACAGGGCTTGAACCCACAACCTTCTGACTTAGAGCCAAGAAGGCTCCACTGAGCCAGAGCCAACAGATGAAGACTTTGGAAGTTTTAAAAAAAAACTCACAGAGATGCGTTCTCTGATTGCTGATGAACAGATTTAAAATTTCTGCTCTCAGCTTGATTTTCTCACTTTATCTTATTTTCACACATTCACAAATGCCATAAAGTCACTGTAATTACTTCCGTTGCCTGTAAGCTTTTAGTTATACTATACTCGCTTTAACTTTCCAGGTGCTATTATTGTGCTGTAAATCACAAAGGTGGACTCCTTTAATAGAAATGAATATATTCTGTCATTTTGAAAATTTTATCCAGTTCCCTTCATTACTTTCATTTCTCCTCAATCTCTTTCCTACTCTACCCACCACCCCCCATCCTCTAAACAATCACATGACAACCAGAGGGTGAATGTTGATACATAACTTGGAGTTGTGCAACTTAGTGGATGATCAGGCTGGCTCTGCTCGAATCAGCTGTCAGAGGATAAGTGAGCATGGCAAGTGTTGACATTGCCTCCAGCTAAGATCGATAGCATACAATGTGGGAAATCACAAGCAAGAACTAAGGGCTTGCTACTGTATGGTGCAAAACATCACACTGCCATTGTTTTGAATTATCATTTATATTAGGTTATGTGCTTTATTTAAAAAATATGTTGGCCATCCTTATGGTCTTGTTCATAGACCCCCACTTCAAAATTGAAATGTGTCAAGGGTCAATGTGTCTTTGTAAACGTGTTACTCTATTGTAAATTTACATGTTTACTTGCAGGCCCCTGTGATCCTTGCCTTGTAATATGCTGGAATAATTGCTGCAATGTTAATTTGAATACATTGGCATAGTAACAAAAATATTGAAGTGTAAAATTCTACTTTCATCTTGCTAGCAGTTGTTTTATAACCAATCGTGACTGCATTTCTGATTTTTAAAATGTTGTCATTTGGTATAAATTTACTTTTACTTTTGTTTCTTCTCAATCTTTTCTGTTTTACATTTTCCTTTGTTCTCTGCTTTCCTTTTATTTGTTCCCTAAAGAATTCCACCCTGACAGTTAACCTCGTGCAGTTTTTTCAAATCTTTTAACTTTTTTCCATTATTTGCTCATTATTTGTTTTTCTCACTTCTCTACATGCACCTAACTGCTTTTCTTAGTTCATATTTTCTTCAGTGAACTTAATTTGCCTTTTTTTCCCTTCCTAGTCAGTTTCTGTCTTTAGTTTTTCCCCTCCTTCCTACCTGAATCATTCTTATGATGTTCTGAGCTCACCATGTTTGTCATCTTGACAAACGACTACGAAACATTTGCCTAAGGAATTGGTGTTTATATGGGGTTTCTGTAATGGCTATCAGGTCATGGATAGTATGTGTGTATAAAATCAGTGGATCTTCCATGTACTCATTATGATCTTATTTTTGTCATGGATTTGATTTATTATTGTCACATGTATTGGGATACAGTGAAAAGTATTGTTTCTTGTGTGCTATACAGACAAAATAGACCGTTCATAGAGTACATAGGGGAGAAGAAAAGGACAGAGTGCAGAATATAGCATTGCAGTTACCGATGGGGTGAGGAGAAAGATCAGCTTAATATAAGGTGGGTCCATTTAAAAGTCTGATAGCAGCAGGGAAGAAGCTGTTCTTGAGTTGGTTGGTACATGATCTCAGACTTTTGTATCTTTTTCCTGATGGAAGAAGGTGGAAGAGAGTATGTCCAGGGTGCATGGGGTTCTTGATTATACTGCTTTTGTGTATGAACCAGAAAACCTTTCATTCAATCCTGTCCCACTTTGTCCCTAAACACATAGAACATAGAACATAGAACATTACAGCGCAGAACAGGCCCTTCGGCCCACGATGTTGCACCGACCAGTTAAAAAAAAAAACTGTGACCCTCCAACCTAAACCAATTTCTTTTCGTCCATGAACCTATCTACGGATCTCTTAAACGCCCCCAAACTAGGCGCATTTACTACTGATGCTGGCAGGGCATTCCAATCCCTCACCACCCTCTGGGTAAAGAACCTACCCCTGACATCGGTTCTATAACTACCCCCCCTCAATTTAAAGCCATGCCCCCTCGTGCTGGATTTCTCCATCAGAGGAAAAAGGCTATCACTATCCACCCTATCTAAACCTCTAATCATCTTATATGTTTCAATAAGATCCCCTCTTAGCCGCCGCCTTTCCAGCGAAAACAATCCCAAATCCCTCAGCCTCTCCTCATAGGATCTCCCCTCCATACCAGGCAACATCCTGGTAAACCTCCTCTGCACCCTCTCCAAAGCCTCCACATCCTTCCTGTAATGTGGGGACCAGAACTGCACACAGTACTCCAAGTGCGGCCGCACCAGAGTTGTGTACAGTTGCAACATAACGCTACGACTCCTAAATTCAATCCCCCTACCAATAAACGCCAAGACACCATATGCCTTCTTAACAACCTTATCTACTTGATTCCCAACTTTCAGGGATCTATGCACACATACACCTAGATCCCTCTGCTCCTCCACACTATTCAAAGTCCTCCCGTTAGCCCTATACTCAACACATCTGTTATTCCTACCAAAGTGAATTACCTCACACTTCTCCGCATTAAACTCCATCCGCCACCTCTCGGCCCAACTTTGCAACCTGTCTAAGTCTTCCTGCAAACTACGACACCCTTCCTCACTGTCTACCACACCACCGACTTTGGTGTCATCAGCAAATTTGCTAATCCACCCAACTATACCCTCATCCAGATCATTAATAAATATTACAAACAGCAGTGGCCCCAAAACAGATCCCTGAGGTACACCACTTGTAACCGCACTCCATGATGAATATTTACTATCAACCACCACCCTCTGTTTCCTATCCGCTAGCCAATTCCTGATCCAATTTCCTAGATCACCCCCAATCCCATACATCTGCATTTTCTGCAGAAGCCTACCATGGTGAACCTTATCAAACGCCTTACTAAAATCCATATATACCACGTCCACTGCCTTGCCCCCATCCACCTCCTTGGTCACTTTCTCAAAAAACTCAATAAGGTTAGTAAGGCACGACCTACCTGCCACAAAACCATGCTGACTATCACCTATCAATTCATTACTCTCCAAATAACTATAAATCCTATCCCTTATAATTTTTTCCAACATCTTGCCGACAACAGAAGTGAGACTCACCGGTCTATAATTCCCGGGGAAGTCTCTGTTCCCCTTCTTAAACAATGGGACAACATTCGCTAACCTCCAATCTTCTGGTACTATACCAGAGGCCAACGACGACCTGAAGATCAGAGCCAGAGGCTCTGCAATCACTTCTCTTGCCTCCCAGAGAATCCTTGGATAAATCCCATCCGGACCAGGGGATTTATCTATTTTCAGACCCTCCAGAATATCCTGCACATCCTCCTTATCAACTGTAATACTGTCTATTCTACTCCCTTGCAACCCAGTGTCCTCCTCAGCTATATTCATGTCCCCTTGCGTGAACACCGAAGAGAAATATTGGTTCAATGCTTCACCAATCTCCTCCGGTTCCACACATAACTTCCCTCTGCCATCTATAACTGGCCCTAAACTTGCCCTAACCAACCTTCTGTTCTTGACATACCTATAGAACGCCTTAGGATTCTCTTTAACCCTATCCGCCAAAGTCTTCTCATGTCCCCTTTTAGCCCTTCTAAGCTCGCTCTTCAACTCCCTCTTAGCCAATCTAAAGCTTTCTAGTGCACTACCCGAGTGCTCACGTCTCATCCGAACATAAGCCTCCTTTTTCTTTTTAACCAACAAAGAAACTTTTTTGGTGCACCACGGTTCCCTAGCCCTACCAATTCCTCCTTGCCTGACAGGGACATACCTATCACAGACTCGCAGTAGCTGCTCCTTGAAAAAACTCCACATGTCGGACGTTCCCAGTCCCTGTAATCTCCTAGTCCAACCTATGTTTCCTAATTCTCTCCTAATAGCCTCATAATTACCCTTCCCCCAGCTAAAACCACTGGCCCGAGGTTACACACTTAATCTTCAAAGCATTCAGGTCTTCTAATGCTACATGTTCAAGTTGTCATTGGCTGTTCATCTGGTGTCTGCTGGTTCTGTGGGTTACATTGACTCTCCGGGGAATGTCGGTAACAATTGTTGCTGCTGATCTGTTGCCTTTTTTGCCCTCTGGGACTGAAGGTTGTCCAGCTCTTTGTTCAGTTTTGTGAAATCAACTCTTCCTCGGTAGCTGTCTGCTGTGAAGAAGCAGCTTCTCCGGTTGCATTTGTATGTCTGCAGTTGCTTACATCTCGTTATTCATTTTCACAGCGTGTGTTCAAGGTGACAACTGCTCTACACCGGTTCAAAGTTGCCAAGTGGGCTAACTTTGGTTGAGTGCATTGAACGTTTGCACTCTGGCTCACCAACCCTCGGCTCTGGCAACTATTTGTCAGTTTTATCAAAGTGAAATTTGACTGACTGTCATTTCACTTTGTATTTGTCACTCACTCATGTTAGTAATTCTGGCTTTGGTAGTTTAGTATTGGAGGTGTAGTTTGGGTGCGGTGTGGCATTAGTCGCTAGACTGGGTTACTTCCCATGCCTTGTACACATCTGTTCTGGATCAACTCAATTTTTTTAATGATCCCTTTCACTGCTGCCTCAGCCTTTCCATTTAATATGTAGTGCTGAATTTCTCCAATCATTCATGAAATGTCTGAATTCTTCACTCATAAACAAAGAGCCATTGTCTCGTCTCACAATGTCAGGATTGCAATGATGACTGAAGTGTGCTTTCAGACCTTCCACAATCTCTCTGGCCGTTATCATCAACTGGCCCAATTCCAGTAGTCTGACTAGTAGTCAACAATGACGTGATACTCTATTCCTGGGAGGCATTCATTTGTACGACTGATGATTTGTGGGTGGCACAGTGGTTAGCACTGCTACCTCACATCACTAGGGACCCGGGTTCAATTCCGGCCCCGGGTAACTGTCCGTGTGGAGTTTGCACGTTCTCCTCGTGTCTGTGTGAGTTTCCTCCAGGTGCTCAGGTTTCCTCCCACAGTCCAAAGATGTGCAGGTCAGGGCGATTGGCCATGCTAACTTGCCCCTTATTGTCCCTGGATGTGTGGATTAGGGGGATTAACAGGGATATGGCCTGGGTGGGGTACTCTATCAAAGAGTTGGTGCAGATGCGGATGGGCCAAATTCCCCCTTTCTGCTCTGTGGGGATTCAATGATTCTATGAGGAGGTCTGTTCCAAGCTTCATCCATGGTCTGTCTGGGATGTCATGAGCAGCTCTTTACCTTGCTTGGTTTGCTGTTCATTAAAAGCATTACACTGGCTGGTGCAGTTCTTAATCTCATTGCTCATGTTTGGCCACTAGAGCATTTTCTTGTCTTATACAGACTACACTCGGTTTTTTGATGGCTTGCGGGATGAGCTTCTCTTTTTCATCTCTATCAATAATGACTAATTCCTTCATTCAAGATGGTCTACCAATTCATCCATGAATGTCTAGGACTCTCTTATGGCAATAGGTTTGTCCTAAATAGTTTCAGGTCATCCTTTTCTCACTGCTTCCTGGAGCACTTGAAGAGTTGCACCTGGTTGTGAAATTTTCTTGATTGAGCAAGTTATTTCTCTGTCAGATTCACTGTCTCTGTTGGGTTGATGCCTCCCACAGCATATTGTACTATTGCTTCTCATTCAATCTGGAGGATTTCACATTCTTGGACGAGCATCAGCAACTTCCTTCAAAGGGAGTGCAGCAAGTTCTCAAAAGCATGTCAGCAATATTCATTTGCTTTCCTTGTTTGTACTTTACCTGGAAATGAAACCTCTGCAAACAAAGTAACAACTTTTGCAGACGCTTTGGAGCAGGTGGAAATGGTTTGAAAAAAATTACTTTGGATTGGTCGTGGTCGGACGAACTGTCATTTTCTCTCTCCCAAATGGGCATTGGTTAGAATACTCTCGAGCAAATACAATAACCAATACATTACTCAAAGATGGAGCTTTGTTCAGTTTGTGTTAACACCATGGATGGAAATGCAACTGATTGTCCTGGCTGTGGGAGAGTTGTTCTAAATCCCATTATGCTGGCATCACAGTGCAGAATGACTTTATCATTGACATTATAGTACCTCAACACTAGTATTGTTGTCAATTGTTTGATGTAGCTGAAAGCTGCTGCTTATTCGGTGCTGCAACACCATTGCCGTGTGTTAGCCTAAAGGTTCACACTCTGAAGTCAAATTTGGCCAGAACTCAATGAGGTAGTTGCCAAGTCCAACTAATGGTTGCACAGCCTTCATATCTTGCAAGAAGTCTTCACTTAATGTTGTAGTTGCATTCCTGAATATCACACGTTTAAGTCAAACATACTGTAGTTAGGTTCTATAGGATCTTCCTTATCTGAAAAAAATTAAAACATTCTACCCTCTAATTGGAAATATTTTACATTATGTTCCTACATTTGGTAAATGAAACACGTTTTAAAGAAAATAAGTTTAAAAATATGAAAGAAAAATGTAACTTTTTATTTACAGTACCTCTCCACCACAGACCTTGCTACACAAACCTCCCATTCCCTGATCCTCCTGGTCGCCTCAAAACCAAACCCCCTACCTGGCCCGCTCTGCCAACCCTCTGAGTTGTGACCTCTCCGTTTCAAATTCAGGGGCCTCTTCCCTGACCTCCAAACTGTGGCCTTATCTGCTCCCGAGCCCACCATCTGGCCAGACCTCCCACTCTCAAGCAGCAAGGCAGAAGTGGAGGGAGGCCACAACCCAGAGAGTAGGGAGGGGGAGGCTCCAACTCAAGAGGTCAGGAAGGAGGAGAAGCCACTCCAGAATGGCACCTATCGGGTCTCACACGAAACAACGTTAAAACGAATCTGCCGACACTCACTAAGTTTTCAGGCCCCATTGGTAAATCAATGTTAAAGTGAAACAATGCTAAACAGGGAAACGTTACATGAAGGCTTCCTGCATGTTGTTGCATCTCTGCCATAGCTCGCAGCTTATCAGTATTAGCATGAAGTCCTTTGCTTGTTAGTACATGACTCACCTACTTGACTTCCGTTATCTTCCTTATCTTATCTGGAGCGGTTTTTTCTTGTTCAGCTACAGATTCATCTGGCGAGCTCTCTAGCAGTCTCACTAGATTCTGATCATGGTTTGCGGTGGGTTCTTCCACCATATCTCATGCCAATAGATAAGCAGATCACCCACGATTGCTTCCACTTCGAGAATGATTAACTATCTCACGCTGTGATGATTCTCTTCCAAAGCAGTACGAATGGCATGTTCAACTGTCTGTAACTCTGAAATGCCATCTAGAATGTAGACGGAAAACTGCTCCATTCATCCAACTTCACTTGTCAGTGTCCATCTTTCACATTACGTGCAGTAAATACCTTTTGCCAAAACTTGTCAAGGCAAAATTCCTTCAGTCGTTGGTATGCGGTAGTGAAATCTTTTATTCATAAGACAATCATTATCTCTGACCAGATCATCCTTCAGTTTCTCATACTTTCAAGGTTCAGCTTTGGGGAGGCAGTGGCATTGTCACTGGACTAGTAATCCAGAGACCCAGAGTGAGATCTGGGGACCCGGGTTCAAATCCTGCCTACGCAGATGGTGAAATTTGAATTCAATAGAAATCTGGAATTAAAAATCTGGAATTAAAAGTCTAATGATGACCATTGTCAATTGTTGTAAAAACCCATCTGGTTCACTAATGTCCTTCAGGGAAGGAAATCTGCCGCCTTACTTGGTCTGGCCTACATGTGACTCCAGAGCAAAGTGGTTGACTCTCAACTGTCTTTTGAAATGGAGGGCAGTTAGGGACAAGCAATAGATGCTGACCCAACCAACGACGTCCCATGGAATGAATTTTTTAAAAAGCTAGATGTTTCTGTGTAGTCACATTGATCAATATTCTCACCCTCTTCCTAAGCTCAATGTTCACACACACAACGTTCATAAATAATATTACTAGAAGATTCAAAGTGGGTCTTCAATGTCTCCCAAATTTCATAAGTCTCATTTCTGTAAGGTCTAGGTTGTTTTTTAGTGCAGCTTGAAGCACCCTTTCCAAGCACTGACAGCAGGGATGCCGCCCTTATTTGTTAAAGTTTCTTGTTTTACTCTGTGGATGGGATTTTCCAGCCGTGTTCGGCCCAATGCCAGAGAAGTCCCATCTGAGGTCAAAGGATGTTTGCGTGGTCTGTGTCCTGCTCGCTACGATTCCTGTGGTGGGTAGGATGGGAAAATTCCACCCTGTGGCAATTTCATAATTATGCCATTAAGACTTGAAAGAATTTCCAATTGATTCTTAAATCTCCCTTCATCTCTATAAGGGCAGCTACTGGAATGTTCAAAGCCATACTGTCTCCCCAGCAGTCACTGTCCTATCTATTACCAGGTTGCAGACTGAATTTTAATTATTCTCTACTGTTTTTTCATCTGCTGGCTCTGTTACAGCCATGAAAATCCACTCACTTTCAGCTGCACACTCTTGACAACATGTTCCATGTGGTAGCTATAATGGCTACTGCCTTGAAATCTTAATATACAAAAGAAAACATCAGAAGTCACATGGCTACGGCAAGCCATAGTGCACTTGAGCTACTTCTCCACACAACAGGGATTACCAGATTGTGAATCTCACTACCAAGCAATCTGTCGTTGCACCTATGACTTTCTTCACGTAAGTTTTTAATCCAGTTTTTCATGCATGATAGGATATAACAAATGACTTGTCTTTATTCCCCGAGTGAAATTTGAAGATACTCCTTACAAGTAAAACAAAACGATTTTCATGTTACCCAGTTCTAACATCATTGATGTGCTTAGAGTTACAATTAATATCATAAGTTTTGAAAAGAAACAGTTCTATATTTATTAACTAAAGGACTGGTGTTATTGTCACACGATGGCCGGAATTCTCTGGCCGTTCACGCCAATGGGATTCTCTGGCCCTGCTGCAATGAACGGAGATTTGGCCGAGCACCAAATTTCTCCGACCTTGCTTGCAAGTGGGGCGGAAAAATGCAGCCGATGAGATTTTTTTCCCAGACAGGTTTGGCTGCTGTAAATTGGGTTAAAGCATGTAACTGTTACAGCCAGAAGCAAATCGATTACTTTGGCCACAGGACTAAGCAAAACTACCGATTTAAAAAAAAATGAATGTAACCCTGACTAACACAATTCCGAGTTAATAGTGGTTGTTGTATATGTCAATGTTTACGATACCTTTGTTGCATTGCAAAAACATGTCGTCAGTAACTATTAATTCTGAATCACTGTATATTGTTCAAGTACTGCATCACTGAGATTGTTTCTCACCTGCTTTATGGCTGAGCACCAAGTGTAAAAATGGTCTTGCCACCGGGGCTGTAATAAACCCTCATCAGTTAACTGTAATCTTTCTGCCAATATACAACTGAACAGTTAAGGAGCTGCTGGAAGTGGAAGACATAAAGTACGTTTATCCATCATGGGGATCCATCGTGTGGAAATTACTGCTCGACAGGAGTAAAAGACCACCTAGGTGGCACACTGGAAAATCTGAAATGCAAGAAGCATCTTTCGTTAGCAGCAAATTAAGTAGTCTTGTCTAAATTAGCGCAAAGTATCCTGATTCCCAATGGGTTATGTGTAAAACGTGAGCATGGCAAGTACAAAAGAAATTTAAATATTTGACCTGATTGAGGATAAGTGCTGGGAATGGTGTCTTATTTCTATCATCTGGCTTTTCGTTGGTTTTTTTTGTGAATAGTTTTTTTAAGGAATCTGCACAGATTATGGGAAGTCTTAGTGTCCTGCTGGGGGTTCATCCAGAGCAAGTTCATTCCTATTGCATGACCACAAGAGTCGTTAGGATCTAATTCTCTTTTGAAAGTCACAATTGAATCTGCTTCTACCGTACTCTTTAAGACCTTAACGAATTTCAGATCTTAACGACTGTTTTTTTTTAAAAAAGCTTTTCCTCCTGCCACTGCTGGTTCTTTTGCCATTCATCCCCTCTAGTTCTTGGCTCTTCTGCCAATAGGACAGTTCCTATCTATTCACACCATGATTTTGAACGCCTTTAACAAATTTCCTCTCAACTTCTTCAAGGTGAACAAACCAGCTCCCCCCCGCCCCCGCAAGCACACACGCACATTCAGCACACAAGGCTGAAGAAAAATGGTCTTGCTGGTTGAAGGAAGGCACCATTATGGTCATAAATCAGAGTTTTGTTGCAATGAAACTAAAGGATTGTGGTGCATGAATGCAATTTACCCAGTTGCAACACATAATGGAAAATCTGCTATAGCTAACCTTTAATGATTGAGCCTGGGGGACCTGACATTTCCAAGCCAACTTGAAGTCTTTCTTAAAATCATGTTTTTTGTTAACAGGACAATCTAAGAAATGTTGCCTCTAACTTTTTTTTATAAAAAGAACTTCAAAACATGCACTGGAAAGTGTAAGTCTCCAGATTTGCTCTTTATTAAGGGATAGCTACTTTCAAATCTTCAGCAACGCTCTAATGAGCAATTTAATACCCATGCATTTCCCGTATTTGTGATCAAATGAAAAGAACTCCCACTCCCATCCATTTTCTGAAGTGTTTCATGACTTTGTTAAGTTGAGGTTTTCAACTTCCTAGTTGACACTTTTCATCTTTTCTTTTAATCTTGTGTACAAACTAATGGTATGGTTACTGATGGCATTTTCGCAGTGCATTCACCTATCTTTTCTCTTCCCAGGTCCTCTGCCTTTAACTGAAGAATAATGAAACATTTGGGGACAAGAGCTCTTTGAACTTGTTCTGTCATTCAACCAGATAATGGCCTTTCTGTACCAAAACTCCATTTACCTGCTTCAGTCCCATATCTTTTCATACCCCTGCCTCACAAAAGTATATTGTTTACACTTTAGAAAATTACAATTGACAACACATCCACAATCTTTTGAGAGAATGGTTTTAACATTGAGGAAGACATAATCTACTATGTACAAGTCAATGGTAACTCTCTTGAAACTGATAATTTGTCTAATTGCTCAGTAACACTGTGTCTGATAGATTCCAGGAACCCCTCTCCTTCCCTTCCAAAATAATGTAAACATCTCTAATTTTTGAATCTGTGGGGAGGGACAGTGACATAGTTAGCACGGTGGTTAGCACTGCTGCCTCAGCACCAGGGACCCGGGTTTGATTCTGGCCTTGGGTGACTGTGTGGAGTTTTGCACATCCTCCCCGTGTCTGCATGTGTTTCCTCTGGGTGCTCCGATTTCTTCCCACAGTCCAGAAATGTTCAGATTAGGTACATTGGCCACGCTAAATTGCCCCTTAGTGTCCAAAGGTGTGTAGGTTAGGTGGATTGGCCATGGGTAAGGTAAATGCATGGGGATTATGAGAATGGGGCAGAGAGGTGGGCTTGGGTAAGATGCTCTTTTGGAAAGTCAGTGCAGACGCAATGGCCTGAACAGCCTTCCTCTGAACTGCAAGGATTCTATGGACACAATTCTTGAATCTAGAGAACTTTGGAATATTATGACTAATGCATCTATTGACTTGGTGCTCTTTTTAAAAAAAGTAGCATTCCCTCAATGTCAGGTGCATGTCAGCCTCTCAGAATTGCAGCTTCTGAAGTTTGTAGTATATTTTGATTGGGTTCAGAATCAGAACCAAGAAATAGTTCAAATATGCTCTCATTCTGGGAACCATCTCTGAATGATGAGCTTCCTATAAATGTGTGCTGAACTAATGGGTAGTCTGTCTCTTTGCAATCAACTGCTACTTTGATGCTGTAATTATCTAGTTTTGTCGCCCTATCTGCGAAATGTCTGACTTAAGACTGCAGTGTTCAGATATGCTCTTGTCTGTTTAACATCACAATCTTGATTTTAAAAAATATATACAGCAGCGGTGGGAATCGCACCAATTAACAGTGAAGTTTTGGAAGGTCATTACAAAAGAGAAGTGTTCAATATGAGTTATGTTTTATTCATTCCTAATATATGGGTGTTACTGATGACTTTGGCATTTATTTCCTATCCCTAAATGCCCTTGACAAGGTGGATTGGTTCTTTGTTTTCACTGATTTGTAATGCTAAGATTGATCGTCCTGTGTGTTTATAAAGGCAACCTTCAGATTTCCATTTTCTCCCTCCAATCATCTGAGTGTCAGTAGGGAGTCTACAACCTGGAAATTTTGGGGGAAACTTTGCAAGGAGCCAAAATCAAGCCATTTAGAGGATGCTGCAACCAAACACTAGGAATGGATTTTGCCTGAGATGTACAGAGAGAGTAGACTCGGTAGAGAATAACAGGCTAATCTTTTGGATGGGATTGTTTGCAATAAAAATAGATATCTGTTACTTAGAATTTGTTACTGCTTTGCATTTGACAAGGGCACTGGCTTCAGTAAATGGGAAAGAAATTGTGTCATTTGAAGGTATTAAATAACAGACTAACTTCAATTCTGTCAGCTGATTAAACAAGATACCTATTAAGATGCTGTTACACCAGATAACGGTGCATCAAAACAAGTTCTGGCTGGAGTAACTGCATTGTATTCAAATGCTGAATCATTAATGTTTAATTTTGTTTGTCCAGCCAATCAGTAGAGTTAACTGGGTGAATCAAGATGCTAAGTGAAGTTCCAAAAATAAATCAAAAGAGAAAATGCTGGAAAATCTCAGCAGGTCTGGCAGCATCTATAAGGAGAGTAAAGAGCTGACGTTTCGAGTCCAGATGGCTTCTGGACTTGAAACGTCAGCTCTTTACTCTCCTTACAGATGCTGCCAGACCTGCTGAGATTTTCCAGCATTTTTTCTTTTGGTTTCAGATTCCAGCATCCACAGTAATTTGCTTTTATTAGTCGGTGCTTGAAGTATGAATTGAAACAGAAAATGCCAAGACTACGTGGTAGATCAGGTGTCATCTGTGGAGAGGAAAGGCAGCTTTAACAGGTTGGATCTCCATCTTAGAGACATATGGTAGGAGTCAGGAATGTTCCCAGCTCGGCCCATCTGCCTCAGGGGAAAGTGCCTGCTAAGGTGAAATCTTTTTGTTGCATGGGCATGGGGGGGGAGGGGGGGTTGGTCATGCTGGAGTCGGGCATGCGCGCACCCCCACCCCCGCAGCCACCCACCCTCCCCCTGCCCCCACCCCAGAAACAGTTTGTCGGCTGCTGAATGCCAAGGTGGTTAAAAGGTCCGCCTCAGTGGTCTGGGACCTTGTCTCAGTTGTTTTATTTAATATTAGGCTCTCTGAACTTCACTCCTCCCACCCCCTCAAACCCCCACACACCCTCCATGCCCAATTCATGCCAACTGATGCCCCTCCACCCACTGCTATGAGCCCTCATACCCTCCATGCCAAACTATGGCCATTTCCATGCCCATTTAACCAGCAAACTGGACTCTTTTCTATCCTTACAGATGCTGCCAGACCTGTTGAGATTTTCCAGCATTTTCTCTTTTGGTTTCAGATTCCAGCATCCGCAGTAATTTGCTTTATCCAAAATAAATCTCCTAGCTTGTGAATCACTGATACAAAGATCATGAGAAAGAGAGGCAGGAATAGGCCATTCAGCTCTTGGAGCTTGTTCTGCCTTTCCGTATGATCATGGCTGATTTGATTGTGGCCTTAACTCCACTCTCCTGTCCCTATCTCTCTTCCCTCCCAGCCTCTGGCCACACCATCATCCACCTCAACTGCCTTGTACATCAAAATTCTGTCTAATTCAGCCTGGAATATATTCAATGATCCAGTCTCCGCTCTTCTCGGTGGAAGAGAATTCCAAAAACTAACACCTTTTAGGGAAGGAAATCGGCCATCCTTGCCTGGTCTGGCCTACATGTTTGGATTATGAGGAGAGGCTGAGGAGATTGGGTTTGTACTCGTTGGAGTTTAGAAGGATGAGGGGGGATCTTATGGAGACTTATAAGATAATGCGGGGGCTGGATAGGGTGGAGGCGGAGAGATTCTTTCCACTTAGTAAGGAAGTTAAAACTAGAGGACACAGCCTCAAAATAAAGGGGGGTCGGTTTAAGACAGAGTTGAGGAGGAACTTCTTCTCCCAGAGGGTGGTGAATCTCTGGAATTCTCTGCCCACTGAGGTGGTGGAGGCTACCTCGCTGAATATGTTTAAAGCGCGGATGGATGGATTCCTGATCGGTAAGGGAATTAAGGGTTATGGGGATCAGGCGGGTAAGTGGTACTGATCCACGTCAGATCAGCCATGATCTTATTGAATGGCGGGGCAGGCTCGAGGGGCTAGATGGCCTACTCCTGCTCCTATTTCTTATGTTCTTATGTGACTCCAGACCCACAGCAATGTGGTTGACTCTCAACTGCCCTCTGAAATGGCCTAGCCAAGGGCAACTAGGGATGGACAATAAATGCTGGCTAGCCAGCGATGTCCATGTCCCAAGAATGAATAAAGAAAAGGACAAATGAAGAAACAAGATGTTTGTTCAAGATGTTTGCCAGTGGAAAGGCAATTGTTGGCTTTGTTTAAAAAAAAAAATGTTTTGTCACTTTTGTTTTGTAACTACCGGCGATTGTTAAAAAGAAATTGCTAATTTCTCTTTGCACCTTTGCAGGTAATTATTTTGGACTTGACAATCCCAAACCTTTAAAATTGAAGATAACACCCAATCACATGGAATCAAAAAGAACTGGTCCAACTCGGGTAAAGACTTTGATAACTTTACTGAAAAAAGGGTCAGTGTATTATGTGATCCTTTATGGGATTTTTAAATGGAGGGGGGAAAAGGGCAGTAAGATTCATGTAACCACTTAATTGCTGATTTCACTGAAACGTGTTGTGGACAAATCCAGCCCGTACCATAATCTGCACTATTTCTCCCATCACCGAGAGGACAAAATATTCTCACTTTGAAATGCATTCTGGAAAGGATTGTGATTGGTCTGCAGAGTTGTAAAGTTTTCCAGAAAATGTTAGGGTTGTCTAACCAAAGCAGATATATTCTATATAGGAAATCTTATTTTTGTTATTGAATATTGTTTGACTCTGGGAAAAGTTAATTTTTTAAATAAAATAATGCTGCTCCATTGCATACTCGCAGCCTTTTTCTGAATTGCATTCTCTTTCTGCTCCCTCCCTCTCTTCCTCCCCCTTCACCCTGTTTCCCTCCTTCACCTGCTGTGTCCCTTCCTATATCCCTCCTGCTTTCCTCCCCCCGATGCTTCTCCTTCTTCACCTCCCTCCTCTTGCTTTCTTTTTCCCTCTTTCCCTTCGCATGTCTTCTGCTTTTCCTCCTTCCCCTGGACCTCCCGCCTTTCCTCTCTTCCTTCTCCCATCAAGAAAATTAGCCACGAGTTGGTCAGTGTGAGAAGAACACATCAGTTGTTATAAGTGAACTGTAGCACAACTCCACGAACTAGCTTGCTGACCACTGGCAAGGGAACCCTCAAGGATGGAAAAAGTTGCAATTTTGTAAGGCTGAATTCAGTTCAACAACACTTTAGGGCACCAGATTTTGTTTAAGTATTGAAAAATATATTAAATATATTTTAAAATGACTTTTTCTTCAGTCATTAATACCTTTTGTAAAATTAATCACACTCTGTGCAATGTAATATTTTCTAGATTGAAAAAAAAATATTTTTGTGCTGTACATAAATAATTTGCCTGTTTATCATGTGGCCTAGAACTCAATAATCTATGGCTTTATTATGGAGAGTAAAGCTAAAGGATATATATTTAAATAGATTTTTATAATTATTTACTGAAAGCACCTGTACAATCTATGACTACAAAATAAAGAAATGTGGTTTACACTTGAGAATTTACTTGCTTAGTTTACTATTGATGGAAAATGGCAAAGAATGATGAACTTACGTCCACGTAAGTATTTCTTTATCGTTAAATTTTTATGCCACTTCTGAATAGTTTGTGGACAAATGTTTCTCTGAGGAGGAGTATTGCTCAGCAGTAGCCTTCAACAAGGCTGTCTTCATCACAGCCTCTTGTGTTTCTCTTTTGTAAATTGTGTTATGGTAAGTGCACCTCTGAACTTGGCCTCTTGCACTGACCCACCTGAAAACATGTTCTTTTATTTATGTCGACTGCATTTCAAACAAAAGCTCATTGTTGCTATGTTCTGTACGGAACGAGTTGTTTCCCCCATCTTTGTTTCTTAAAGTCTTTCCCTCTTTTAAAATTTAAACTTGAAATCACCGAACTATTACTTGATTTACCTCTTGCGGGCCAACTAATTTTAATCTTGGAGACGTGCACCATCTCAATGCTTCATGCAGCTTTCTCAAATTAAAAGGTAAATTTTACTCAACATTGTCATTTAAGTACAAAAGCAAAAGACTGCGGTTGCTGGCGATCTACATAAAACAGAAGATGACACAAGAACATAAGAAATAGGAGGTGGAGTGGACAATGTGGTCCGTTGAGCCTGCTCCGCCATTCAATTTGATCATGGCTGATTTGGGCTTCAACCCCACTTCTCTGCCCATTCCCCGTATCCCCTGATTACGTGAGGGACAAAAAAATCAGTCTGTCCCAGCTTTAAATATATTCAACGATAACAAAAATTCTAAGCAAGTCTGGCAATATATGTGGAGAAACAGCGTTCGTGGATGGTAGTTAACGCAACCCCTGGAGAGTAAACTGAGAGGAGGGCTGGAGGATTGCATTGGAGGCTGCGTGTCTCTGGGAAGAATTGTGCAGACGTTGTGATGCAGCAAAGTGGAAATGCTCATGCAAGTGGTGGGAAGGTAATTGCAGTTGTTTTTTTTAAAGAAAAACAGTTAAGTCAAATTAACATAACTCTGGCCTAGTGGTATAATCGTTAGATTATTAATCCAGAATCTGAGCTAATGTTCTGGGGACCTGGGTTCGAATCCTGCCATGGCAGATGGTGGAATTTGAATTCAATAAAAAAAAATCTGGATTTAAAAATCTACTGATGATCATGAAGCCATTGTTGGTTGTTGGAAAAAACCCATCTGGTTCACTAAAAATTAAAATGTTTATTTATTCGTCACCAAGTAAGGCTTGCATTAACACTGCAATGAAGTTACTGTGAGAATCCCCGAGTCACCACACTCTGGCACCCGTTCAGGTCAATGCACCGAACCAGTATGTCTTTCAGACTGTGGGAGGAAACCCACACAGACATGGGGAGAATGTACAAACTTCACACACACAGTGACCCAAGCCGGGAATTGAACCTGGGTCCCTGGCACTGTGAGGCAGCAGTGTTAACCACTGTGCCATTGTGCCGCCCTAAGAACTAATGTCCTTAAGGGAAGGAAGTCTGGCCTACATGTGACTCCAGAGTGACTCCAATGTGGTTGACTCTCAACTGCCCTCTGAAATGGCCTAGCAAGCCACTCAGTTCAAGGGGCAACCAGGGAAAGCCAATAAATGCTGGCCAGCCAGCAATGCCCATGTCCCACGAATGAATAAAAAAAAACTTTGAATGTAATTCACTGCTGCTGGCAGAATTTAACATGCAGCAAAGAGGGATAACCTGACCCTAAGGATGCTAGATCCCTGACAGTGACCAGGTTTCCGGGTGAGGTCTCAGACTCTGAGAGGAAGGTCAGCCATTCTGCAGCCACCTTTTGTAGGAGGACGAACTTTTGTCAAAAGGAGAGAGGAGGCTAACATCCAAAGGTCCGCTTTTGCCTGGTGGAGGAGAGGGAAGGGTGCACGAAGCTGCAGGGCCACCATTATCAGGAGCAACAAGAGATGCAGTCTGTGGCAGGACAGGCCACTCCAGGATGTGTGGGAAACAGCAGCAAACAACAGGCTGAAGATGGCTCAGGCTGTGTGCCAGGGTTCAGAAACCGCGTGAATTATCTGCAGTTGTCTGAGTGCCAGTGCTGAAGAAGACTGTACCATTTGCGGGAGTCCATCAGCGATCGTGTGCAGTGCTTCAGGATGATGGGTGACCAATGGAATTTGTGCTATTGGTGCTGAAAATCACTGCAATGCTGATCTTTTACGCCTTGGGCTCTTTCCAAGGAATGGTACCACACCTGCCATGGTTGTTTGAGCCCCTCGTGTATCTTGATGGTTGGATCATTGGAGACAGGGGAAACCTGCTCAAGGCGTGACTACTGATGAATCCTTGCACTGAAGCTTGGGAATGGTACCACACCTGCCACGGGTCAGCCCAGACCACAACGGCCAGTGGGCCGACTCCGAATGAGATTCTCATTTCTGGACCATTCTGGAGCTCTGCAATCTGGATCTCCAGAATCATTGTCGCCTGCACTCTTCAGAGTGCAGAGAAGGTTCACCAGGTTGATACCGGAGATGAGGGGTGTAGATTATGAGGAGAGACTGAGCAGATTAGGTTTGTACTCGTTGGAGTTTAGAAGACTGAGGGGGGGTCTTATAGAGACCTATAAGATAATGAAGGGGCTGGATAGGGTAGAGGTGGAGAGATTCTTTCCACTTAGAAAGGAAACCAGAACTAGAGGGCACAGCCTCAAAATAAAGGGGGGTCAGTTTAGGACAGTTTTGAGGAGGAACTTCTTCTCTCAGAGGGTGGTGAATCTCTGGAATTCTCTGCTCACTGAAGTGGTGGAGGCTACCTCGTTGAATATGTTTAAGTTACGGATAGATGGATTTCTGATCGGAAGGGGAATTAAGGGTTATGGGGAGCAGGTGGGTAAGTGGAATTGATTCACTTCAGATCAGCCATGATCTTATTGAATGGCGGGGCAGGCTCGAGGGGCTAGAGGGCCTACTCCTGCTCCTATTTCTTATGTTCTTATGTTCCAGAATGCTGATCTATCTATAGAACAAAACAAACATCTAGATCTTAGGTCTTCCTGTTCATGCCTCCCATCATTGCCTGCTGTGTGCTTCCTCCCTGCCCAGAGGTGAATGCCATGTTCATGCCTCCTCACTGTTGGTGCCCGTCACTCCGATCTCTCCTTCATCACCTGGCCTTGCCACCTGCTCTCCAGGCAGGTTGAGAAAGTTCACCACAGCGGCTGTCATCGGGTCCAACACAGCTCCACCCTTTGCCCTTTTCGTGGGGTTGTGGGCTCTTTTCTCCTACAAAGGGAAAGTGAATCTGCAAACAAGGGTCAGCTGGCTGACGATGGGTCTGCCTAGATGCCTTTCTCACATGTCCATTCTCATCACACTTGAAGAACAATAGCACTGAGAGACAGGAAGCTGTAAATGTATTCTATCATAGAATCATAGAATCCTACAGTGCAGATGGAGGCCATGCGGCCCATCGAGTCTGCACCGACCACAATCCCACCCCAGACCCTATGCCCACAACCCCACACATTTACCCCTCCAACCTACACATCCTGGGACATAAAGGGGCAATTTAGCATGGCCAATCAACCCAACCCGCACATCTTTGGACTGTGGGAGAAAACCGGAGCACCCAGAGGAAACCCATGCAGGCACGAGGAGAATGTGCAAACTCCACACAGACAGTGACCCGAGCCTGGAATCGAATCCGGGTCCCTGGCGCAGTGAGGCAGCAGTGCTAACCACTGTGCCACGATGTTGCCCTACGTAAATGAAATGCGACCAATTTATTTGTGCTAAAGTCTAAATACTGCAGTTGTAAGGATCCTATAGGTAGAATTCTTAGGACGATGAGCGCTCAACACTCGTCATCCTGAGTCAGCACGTAATACACTCCCATCAACTCAGAAGCCCACTGCCATTTCCCTCTTAATTGAGTGTTGAGTGGCAGTGGATGGGTCTTACTTCCATCCTTGCAAGTCTCACGTTGGACAGCTCTCCAACCCTCCAGGCACAGTGCTACCGTGGCACTGCCTTGGAACGAAATCCCGGGACCATTCCTAACATAAGTCCCGGTGGCAGGATGGCTGGTGGGAATGCCCGGGGGGATGGGGGGGTTCTGGAAGGGGGTGATTTCAGGGTCAGGGCATAGGCCGGGCGGGGAAGGAGGGCTGGGCCTCCCAGGTCCTGGAGGGGAGGGCAGCCTAAATTTGAAGGGGGCTTTCAGATTGAGGAGTCCTCCCCCCCCCCCCACTTCTTGTCCATGATTGAGAAAAGTTGAAAAACGGATTGCCCATATGACAACCTAAAAATCGTATGGACAATGTAACATTCTAGGCAACAGGGCAGGTAATCCCTTCAATTGGCTCCATAGTTGGCATTAATAGACCAAAATGTCAAGTGAGTGCGGGATGATGTTTGGATGTGTACCCTCGCCATCACACACCATTTCACAGCTCTTCTCGGTCGGGCATGCACCTGCCAGGGACACGTAAAATTCTGCCCCACATGTTAGATGCAAGTTATTTAGAAGCTGAATTTACCCTTTAAGTTCATTGTCAAAGACAGAGGTAGGAACTATCTCAGCTTATCTTATTGGGAGCATTTGCACCTCTGGGTCAGTTAACTGGGTGTTCAAGCCCCATCAAGGTTGGTACTCCGAAACAAGGCCGGAAATCTAGTGTAATTCTGAAGTGGTGTTGCTTTGATAGAGATCTCTTTCAGATGACAAGTTGACTTGAGCTATCTGTGTGTAAAAAGTTCCCAATAAATTATTTCAGCAAGAGCACAGAAGCCGCTTGGTTTGCTGGTCAGTATTTCTCCTTTTAGCAAAAGTAGATTAATAGGTCAATCATCTGGTAACTGTTTAGAGGTGCTTGCTTAGAGGAAAGTGCTGCCTAGTCAGCTGTAGATCAGTCAACACAATTCACAGCAATTCATTGTACTTGAAACATATTAGATTGGTACCTTATCACATTTTCATAAGTATTTTATTTTCTTTAAGCCGGCCATTTATTGTATTTATGATGTCTGGGATGCATCAGCAGCCATAATTCCTTCAGGCATTGCCTTACTGTTGTGGCATTATTTCTGATGTTCATGCTGCTCTGTTCCCCAAACCAAGATATAGGATTCCACATCCTAGCGAACCCTGTAGTGCAGAAGGAGACTATTCGGCCCATGGAGTCTGCACCGACAACAATCCCACCTAGGCCCTATCCCCATAACCCCACATATTTACCCCGCTAATCTCTCTAACCTACTCATCCGGGGACACTAAGAGTCAATGCACCTAACTCGCACATCTTTGGACTGTGGGAGGAAACCAGAGCACCCGGAGGAAACCACGCAATTATGGGGCGAATGTGCAAACTCCACACAGACAGTGACCCAAGCCAGGAATCGAATCCAAGTCCTTGGAGCTGTGAGGCTAACCACTGTGTCACCGTGCCCTAGCAAAGTTAAGGAACATGAATTTTGAAACTCCAGATCACCATTTCACAGAGCACTGAGCATCCAAACTCCAATCACACATCTTACACTCAATAAATCTAACACTACATTCTGCACTCTCCTTTCCTTCTCTATGAGCGGTATGCCTTGTCTATATAGCGCACAAGATACAATATTTTCACTGTGTACTAATACATGTGACAATAATAAATCAAAGGGCGGCATGGTGGCTCAGTGGTTAGCACTGCTGCCTCATAGGATCAGGGACCCGGGTTCCATTCCAGGCTCGGGTCACTGTCTGGAGTTTGCACATCCTCCCTCAGGGTGCGCTGGTTTCCTCCCGAACTACAAAGATGTGCGCATTAGGTTGATTGGACATGCTAAATTGACCCTTAGTGTCAGGGGGATTAGCAGGGTAAATATGTGAGGTTGCAGGCATAGGACCGGGGTGGGATTGTGGTCGGTACAGATTTGATGGGCCGAATGGCCTCCTTCTCACTGTCGGGATTCTATCAAATCAAATAAATCATTTTTCTTCAGCAGGCAGCAGTGTGTATCATCTACAAGATGCCCTGCAACAACTGACCAATGCTTCTTCCAACCAACAACCTCTACTATCCAGAAGGACAAGCGCATTCAACGTATGGGCGGCACGGTAGCACAGTGGTTAGCACTGCTGCTTCACAGCTCCAGGGTCCCGGGTTCGATTCCCGGCTCGGGTCACTGTCTGTGTGGAGTTTGCACATTCTCCTCGTGTCTGCATGGGTTTACTCCGGGTGCTCCGGTTTCCTCCCACAGTCCAAAGATGTGCGGGTTAGGTTGATTGGCCAGGTTAAAAATTGCCCCTTAGAATCCTGGGATGTGTGGATTAGCGGGTAAATATGTGGGGGTAGGGCCTGGGTGGGATTGTGGTCGGTGCAGACTCGATGGGCCGAATGGCCTCCTTCTGTACTGTAGGGTTTCTATGATTCTATGTATGGGAAGTCCACTGCTGGCAAGTTTCCCTCCTAGTTACACACTGTTCTGACTTGGAAATATATCACCTTTTCTTCACGGTTGCTGGGTCAAAAACCTGGTACTCCCTAACAGCGTTGAGGAGACACAAACACCATGGCTATAAACGACATCCCTCTGAACATTTCTCATTCATGTTTGTTCATTTGAATGTGCTGTATCTTTAAATTTTTCTGCACAGCTGTGGACACCATCAATATCACCAAGGCAGTGTGTGGCTCTGCAACCTTTACCACCTGGAAGGGCAAGGGGATATATGCATGAGGATATCACCACCTAGTAAGTTCCCCTCCAAGCCGCACACCATCCTGATTTTGAACAATATTCCTGTTCCTTCGTTGTCAGTCAAAATCCTGGAACTCCCTCCTTTATTGCACTCAGTGTATCTACACATGGATAGTTTAAAAAGTTTATTTATTTGTGTCACAAGTAGGCTTACATTTACACTGCAATGAAGTTACTGTGAAAATCCCCTAGCCACCACACTCCACCGCCTGTTCGGGTACACAGAGAGAATTTAGCATAGCCAATGCACCTAACCAGCATGTCTTTCGGACTATGGGAGGAAACCAGAGCACCCGGAGTAAACCCATGCAGACATGGGGAGAATGCATAGACAAGTGACTTGAGCTGGGAATTGACCCCGGGTCCTTGGTGCTGTGAGGCAGCAGTGCTAACCACTGTGCTACTGTGCCGCCCCTACAGTTCAAGAAGGCAGCCCACAACCACCTTCTCGAGGGCAATTAGGGATGGGCAATAAATGCTGGCCAAGCCGTCAAGAATTTGAAAAAAATTATACATGGTATCTCAAAGGGGACAACCTGTTTGTGGCATGAATCCTACCTTCTGGGTTACTGTGCAGCTGTGCAACTTACAATGAACACTGGTTGTAAGGCAGATAAAAATACATTGTGGGTGAGAGTGAGGTTTGAATTCAATGCATAATTCAAATTGCTCCATTTTCTTTGCATTCTGCTGATGGCCATTTTGAACAAACTCTCTCCTTGTTGACTGCCAGTTTAATCATTTGAATGGTTAGCCACTAGACTAACCTTAACAAAATAAATTAAAAACAACCAGGCTTATCTTAGGGGGTTTGTCACTAATTTCAGCTCCCATATACCATGTTTCCGTCCTGAGTTACAATCAAGCCGTGGGTCTGTTGAAGTGGTTTAAAAAATGAAATCTAACTCCAAAATGGGGCCGAATTTAATGCCGACCCCTGGAGGCCGGGTGCATTTACTTGGATGTGAGAATGCTAAGTGAGGAGCCTGCCGCCTGTCTGCCTCTGCCCCAATTAAAGTCTTGGATGGGGAGGTTCATGGACAGCTCCCTCACCAGTAATCAGTGCCCACTTAAAGGTCTCATTCTGCTTCTGCTGGTATTGCAAACAGCATCGAGAAGTGGGAGGGTAGTCTTAGAGCCATCCCACACCATTGGTGTCAACCACTCTTCCTCCATCCAAATCCGTGTGTCCTGTGTAGTAGCGTTTCCCGAGAGCCACGTGATCAGCGAGGACCCTATGGATCATCCCAGCGGAAAGCTGACTCAATCGGCAGGGGGGCAGGGACCACGAGTCGAGGGCGGACTCGCAGTTGGAGCTAGGGAGTCAAGTAGGGCAGTCGCGTTGTATTTGAGTCTGACTTTGTGGTATGTATTATTCTTTATTTGGCAATAAAGTCTATTGTTGATTCAAGCCACATCGAGTTGCCCTCAATCTATTTTGCCCTGCGTCTTTCATTCCCACCCGCACTCAGCTGTGACCTTGGGTCTCTCGCTAATCCTGGGCCTGTGGTAGGTGCATTGCTGGCCACTGCCATTGTTCTCATTGGTGTTGCCTGCACTGCACACTGCCAACCTCTGATTAGCCAGCAGCTCTCTCAGGGTAGGAATTCCACCCCTAGGGTTGTTGAACTCAGAGGAGGTCCTGTGCCAGCCACTTCGATTGCCTGATTGGCAGGTAGTACTGCATACCTTGCTGAAAGGAGACAATGTGGGCTTTTGTCGGTTCTCCACTTGGTTGCCTCTATTAAATACATGTCTTCCTTTACAGTGCTATCATTAGATTCTGTAGTTCTTTCACTTATCTGCTACTAATCCTCAATTACCGTTTCAATTTTAAAAGTTACCTTACCATTGAGCTGAACAGATTTTAAATGGAGCTTAAATATTAGAATGACAATGTCACACCTACAGCAAGCAGAACCTTTATTTGAAGACGATGCTATTAAAATTCTAATCATTCACACTGAAAGTGAGCGGACCAGGGGGTTTTACTGTGCTGTTTTAGTCATCATAAAACTATTGATCCTGTCGCAATCTCATTAACTGTTTTAAACATCTGCTGCTCAAAGCTTTGAAACAGTGACTAAATAGTAAATTAAAGTCTGTCAGAATGTCCAAACTGAAAATCAAACAATAGAAATGTATCGAACAACAATACAGTACAAGCTGTCCTCAAACTGTGAACACATTGAACCGAGATCCCTTAAAGGTCAAATGTCCTGGGGTCCAAAGAAATGTTGGGCGGTACAGTGGAATAGCACTCTGCCTGTTTTTAACATTGCGACACCCCAGTTAATTCTTGGGCTGATCACTATGAACAGGAGTAGACTCACTGCCACCTGCTCAAGGGTAATTCGATATGGGCAATAAGTTCTGAACCTGCCAGCAATAGCCATATCCCATAAATGAATAAAGGATGCATGGTGGCAGGTACAAAGGGCTCTTATGTACAGTCATCAAGGGACATGAAACCAAAGTGTTGCTTCGGATTGGAACACCTTGGTGACCTTGGGCGAGCACGTGGTGGAGAGAAACCTGCGAATGGATGTGTCATGTGAGAATATCCTGGAATACAGGAAACCTTTGTTTTCCCCCAGAAGGCTAGTTAAAGGAGGATTGGTGTAGGAAAAATAAGGTGGCAGGTCTAAGTAAGGGGAGGTGTTAGCGGGCCTTGAATGGGGAGGTGAGATTGCAGGACTCCTGGATAGGGGGCAGTGGGATGTTCAGTAGCAGGCAGCAGAGATCCAAACTCTTTGACTGTGGCCTGTTCTTTCCAATTCCACATTTAGTTAACGATGGGTGCATTCCCGACAGTCTGTGTTCTCCGTAAGCTGTACAACGACATGGAAGTCCCTCACACAGGTCCTGTGCGAGTTGTCCTCTTTATGTTACTGTGCACGTGCCACTGTGAGAAAGCAATTATATGGAATACACAGTTAAAAACAGCTAGTGAGCATTGCTGACTGTTACTGTCACAATGAGCTGTGCAAGTTTGGTATGTGACAAGTGCAGTGCTGGGGTGTTTGGAAATCAGAAACATGTCCTGCAAGGTGCACAAGCCCCTAACTTATATAAATCATTCTTTAGTTAAAATGTTTCTGGCTTGTGCTTCGACCATGAACTCAGCTATTTTATACAATTTAGCAGGAAATATACTTCTGACTGGAACTATACATGCCTTGGGGTGGCACTGTGGCACAGTGGTTAGCACTGCTGCCTCACAGCGCCAGGGACCCAGGTTCAATTCCAGCCTCGGGTGATTGTCTGTGTGGAATTTGCACATTCTCCCCATGTCTGTGTGGGTTATCTCTGGTTTTCTTCCACACTCCAAAGATGTGTAGATTAGGTTGATTGGATATGCTAAATTACCCCTTGGTGTCAGCGAGACCTGGTTGGGATTGTTGTGGGTGCAGGATTGATGGGCCGAATGGCATCCTTGAAGGGATTCTATGATTCTTTCCTGTCTGCCATGATGAATGATTTGGAGGCTCATAAATGGATACGCAGAACCACATTTCAAGACTTCTCTTCCTAAGCTTCCTAAGAGTTTTGCTAGAGTGTTTCGGTAGGGTTTAAAGTAGTGTGGCAGGGGGGTGGGGATCAAAACAGTGGGTCAGTAAGTACTGAGGCTGGGGTGGAGCTGGGGGCCAGGGCAAGGCTAGCTAAGAAGAAGGGCATTCTGGAGCAGGATGACCTGAGTGGGCCTGGACGTCTGGAGTGCATCTGCTTCAATGCGAGGAGCATAACGGGTAAGACAGCCGAACTTAGGGCCTTAGTGCTTACGCGGAATTTGGATGTGGTTGCGGTGACAGAGACATGGTTAAAAGGACAGGACTGGCAGCTGAATATTCCGGGGTATAAGTGTTTTAGGCGAGACAGAGGAGTGGCTAAAAAAGGTGGGGGAGTAGCGGTATTAGTTAGGGAGCATATTACAGCGGTGCAGAGGGTGGACAATTTAGAGGGGTCATGTAATGAGTCGCTGTGGGTGGAGCTCAGAAACAGGAAAGGCGCAATCACTATGCTGGGGGTATACTACAGGCCACCCAACAGCCCACGGGAAGTGGAGGAACGGATATGTCAGGAGATTCTGGATATGTGCAGAAAAAATAGGGTTGTTGTAGTGGGAGACTTCAATTTCCCTGGTATAGACTGGAAAGTGCTTAGGGCTGGGGGTCTGGACAGGGAGGAATTTGTAAAATGTGTACTGGAAGGTTCTTTGGAACAGTATGTAGATAGCCCAACTAGAGATGGGGCTATACTGGACCTAGTTCTGGGAAATGAGCCCGGTCAGGTCGTCAAAGTTTCAGTAGGGGAACATGTGGCAAATAGTGACCATAACTCTGTTAGCTTTAGGATAGTAATGGACAAGGACGAGTGTTGTCCTAAGGGTAGGGTGCTAAATTGGGGGAAGGCTAACTATAGCCGGATTAGGCAGGAATTGGTGGCCGTTGATTGGGAGAGGCTGTTCGGGGGTAAGTCCACGTCTGGCATGTGGGAGTCTTTGAAGGAACAGTTGCTAAGGCTGCAGGACAGGCATGTGCCTGTAGAAAGGAAGGATAGGAAAGGTAGGATTCGAGAGCCGTGGATAACCAGGGAAATTGAGGATCTGATCAAAAAGAAAAGAGAGGCATACATTAAGTCCAGGCAACTGAAAACAGATGGAGCTCTGGAGGAATACAGAGAGAGTAGGAAAGAACTCAAACGGGGAGTTAGAAGGGCAAAAAGAGGTCACAAAATGTTCTTGGCAGATAGGATTAAGGAGAATCCTAACGCATTTTATTCATATGTTAGGAACAAAAGAGTTGTCAGGGAAAAATTGGACAGGCTGAGTGAGTGGGCGAGGAACAGGCAGATGGAGTATAATGTTAACAAATGCGAGGTTATTCACTTTGGAAGAAATAATAGCAAATTGGATTATTATCTAACTGGAAAGAAATTACAACATGTTGCTGTGCAGAGGGACCTGGGGGTCCTTGTGCATGAGACGCAAAAACCCAGTCTGCAGGTGCAACAGGTGATCAAGAAGGCAAATGAGATGTTGGCCTATATCGCAAGGGGGATAGAATATAAAAGCAGAAATGTCTTGCTGCATCTGTACAGGTCATTGGTGAGGCCGCAGCTGGAATACTGTGTGCAGTATTGGTCCCCTTATTTGCGGAAGGATATATTGGCCTTAGAGGGAGTACAGAGAAGGTTCACCAGGTTGATACCAGAGATGAGGGGTGTTGATTATGAGGAGAGACTGAACAGATTGGGTTGTATTCGTTGGAATTTAGAAGGCTGAGGGGGGATCTTATAGAGACCTATAAGATAATGAAGGGGCTGGATAGGGTAGAGATGGAGAGATTCTTTCCACTTAGAAAGGAAACTAGAACGAGAGGGCACAGCCTCAAAATAAAGGGGGGTCAGTTTAGGACAGAGTTGAGGAGGAACTTCTTCTCTCAGAGGGTGGTGAATCTCTGGAATTCTCTGCCCACTGAAGTGGTGGAGGCTACCTCGTTGAATATGTTTAAATCACAGATAGACGGATTCCTGATCGGTAAGGGAATTAGGGGTTATAGGGATCAGGCGGGTAAGTGGAACTGATCCACTTCAGATCAGCCATGATCTTATTGAATGGCGGGGCAGGCGCGAGGGGCTAGATGGCCTACTCCTGTTCCTATTTCTTATGTTCTTATGTTCTTAAAAGTCGGACCTCTCAGGGACAAAGGAGGGGAATTATGCTTAGAACCCAAGGGAATAGGGGAGATCCTAAATGAATACTTTGCATCGATATTCACAAAAGAGAGGGACTTATTGACTGGGAGTGTCTCGGAGGGAGGTGTTGACCCGTTAGAGAGAATCTCCATTACGAGGGAGGAAGTGTTAGGTTTTTTAGGTAACATTAAAACTGACAAATCCCCAGGGCCTGATGGCATTTATCCTAGACTGCTCAGGGAGACAAGACATGTAATTGCTGGGCCTCTGACGGAAATCTTTGTCTCTTCATTGGACACAGGTAAGGATTGGAGGATAGCGAATGTGGTACCGTTATTTAAGAAGGGTAGCAGGGATAACCCGGATAATTATAGGTCAGTGAGCTTGACGTCCGTGGAAGGGAAGTTGTTGGAGAGGATTCTTAGAGACAGGATGTATGCGCATTTAGAATGGAACAATCTCATTAGTGACAGACAGCCTGGTTTTGTAAGAGGGAGGTCGTGACTTACAAATTTGGTGTTTTTTGAGGAAGTGACAAAAACGGTTGAGGAAGGAAGGGCCGTGGAAGTCGTCTATATGGATTTCAGTAAGGCATTTGACAAAGTCCTTCATGGCAGGTTGGTTAAGAAGGTTAAGGCTCATGGGATACAAGGAGAGGTGGCTAGATGGGTAGAGAACTGGCTTGGCCACAGGAGACAGAGGGTAGCAGTCGAAGGGTCTTTTTCCGGCTGGAGGTCTGTGACCAGTGGTGTTCCACAGGGCTCTGTACTGGGACCTCTGCTATTTGTGATATATATAAATGATTTGGAAGAAGGTGTAACTGGTGTTATCAGCAAGTTTGCGGATGACACGAAGATGGCTGGACTTGCGGGTAGCGATGAACATTGTCGGACAATACAGCAGGATATAGATAGGCTGGGAAATTGGGCGGAGAAATGGCAGATGGAATTTAATCCAGATAAATGCGAAGTGATGCATTTTGGAAGAACTAATGTAGGGGGGAGTTATACAATAAATGGCAGAGCCATCAAGAGTATAGAAACACAGAGGGACCTAGGTGTGCAAGTCCACAAATCCTTGAAGGTGGCAGCACAGGTGGAGAAGGTGGTGAAGAAGGCATGTGGTATGCTTGCCTTTATAGGATGGGGTATAGAGTATAAAAGCTGGAGTCTGATGTTGCAGCTGTATATAACGCTGGTTAGGCCACATTTGGAGTACTGCGTCCAGTTCTGGTCGCCGCACTACCAGAAGGACGTGGAGGCTTTAAAGAGAGTGCAGAGAAGGTTTACCAGGATGTTGCCTGGCATGGAGGGTCTTAGCTATGAGGAGAGATTGGGTAAACTGGGCTTGTTCTCCCTGGAAAGACGGAGAATGAGGGGAGACCTAATAGAGGTGTACAAAATTATGAAGGGTATAGATAGGGTGAACAGTGGGAAGCTTTTTCCAAGGTCGGAGGTGACGATCACGAGGGGTCACGGGCTCAAGGTGAGAGGGGCGAGGTACAACTCAGATATCAGAGGGACATATTTTACACAGAGAGTGTTGGGGGCCTGGAATGCGCTGCCAAGTAGGGAGGTGGAGGCAGACACGCTGGCATCGTTTAAGACTTACCTGGATAGGCACATGAGCAGTCTGGGAATGGAGGAATACAAACGAATGGTCTAGTTGGACCAATGAGCAGCACAGGCTTGGAGGGCCGAAGGGCCTGTTTCCTGTGCTGTATTGTTCTTTGTTCTTTGTTGTTCTTTGTTAAGCCTAGGCAATGAGAAATGTAGGAGAACTTCAGGTGTACCTGTAATTGAGGTGCCAATGAGGTAAAGCTACAATGCAGGGCTACATACATGCTGAACAATGGAAGTAACATGCTATAGACAGAGCTAAGACAATGCCAGAATCAACAGGTCAAAGCTCTGGCATCCTTCCCCATGCAGTGATGAATGGTGGTTGAGAATTAAAGATTCAACCAAAGGAGGAGGCACCCTGAACAACCCTGTCCTCATTGATGGCAGATCCCAGCATACAAGCCTGAAGCATTTGCAACCTTCTCCAGCCAGATGTGCTGATGAATGATCCATCTTGGCCTTCTCCTGAGGTCTCCAACAACGTTCCCGCTGAGCTGTGCAGCAGCATGGAAAAGACCATATGCAACAAATTAGAAAGATCACATTGAAAAAGTTTGGCTGCAGATACCATTCATTCATGTGTGTTCTGGCCCATCCTTTGCTCCCTGTCTGCTGAAGCTTCACCTTGATTCATTTGCTAGGTAGCTTTTATGTACAGCAACAACAATCTTTTCAAAGGAACACTCGCCTGCACCATTACACATGCCAGTCTTCAGCCAATTTGATCCTCTCCATATGATATCAAGAAACAGCTGAGTACACTGAATGCAGCAAAGGCTATGAGCCCTGACAACATGCTGGCTGCAGTGCTGAAGGATGTAACTCCGAAGCCAGCTGTCTCTCTAGCCAAGCTGTTCCAGTATAGTCACAATCCTGGCATCAACCCAACACTGGAAAATCGCCCAGTTACATCCTGTCCGCAGAAAGCAGGATAAACCATTGTACCATCAATTATCGGCAAAGTGATGGAAAGTGCCATTGATAGGACTGTCCAGTAACCTTTACTCAACTATAACCCATCACTGATGCTCAATTTGGGTTCTGACAGGACAAGATGACTCCAGACCATATTGCAGCCTTATTACAAATATGGACAATGAAACTAAATTCCAGAGGGGAGGTGAGCATGACTGCCCTTAACATCAAGGAAACATTTAACCAAGTGTGACATCAAGGAACCCTAGCAAATCAAAGAAGGGATCGGGGAGGAAATTCTACACTGGTTGAAGTCATAACAAGCACAAAAGAAGCTGGTTGTGGTTGTTGGAGGTTAACTATCTCGACCATAGAATTAGTTTTTATTCATTTGTGGGACATGGGTGTCGCTGGCTGGCCAGCATTTATTGCCCATCCCTAGTTGCCTAAGGGTAGTTGAGAGTAAACCACATTGCTGTGGATCTGGAGTCACATGTAGGCTAAACCGGGTAAGGATGGCAGATTTTCTTCCCTGACGGACATTAGTGAACCAGATGAGTTTTCCGACAATCATTTCATGGTCATCAATAGATTCTTAATTCCAGATTCCACCATCTGCCGTGGCGGGATTCGAACGCAGGTCCCCAGAACATTAGCTGAGGTTCTGGATGAATAGTCTAGCGATAATACAACCAGGCCATTGCCTCCCCAAGAATACCATTGCAGAAGTTTCTCGGGGTAGTGCCCTAAGCTCAAACATCTTCAGCTGCTTCATTCGATTCACCATCAAAATTCTCGGGGTCAACATTGACAAGAAACAGTGATGAATCACATAAAGAGCTGTCAAGAGTGATTCACCTTCTGACTCTCCAAAGCCTGTCCTGCATGTACAAGGCACAAATCAAAAAACTGATGGATTTAGTGTAAGAAGTTTAACAACACCAGGTTAAAGTCCAACAGGTTTATTTGGTAGCAAAAGCCACACAAGAAAGCTTGTGTGGCTTTTGCTACCAAATAAACCTGTTGGACTTTAACCTGGTGTTGTTAAACTTCTTACTGTGTTTACCCCAGTCCAACGCCGGCATCTCCACATCAGGATTTAGTGTTGCCAACCCTCCAGGATTGGCCTGAAGTCTCCAGGAATTGAAGATCAATTTTCAGGACACTGATATGTGTAATCCTGGAGAAAAATCATCAGGACATTATAAACAATTATTTTTATTATATTTTCTTTGAACATTTCTCTTCACCAGATATAAAAATGTTGAAAATGGGCAAAAAGATTGTTTGGCTGATAGGCAAGCATCATTGAGTAATGAGTGATTATGTTTTCCAGTTGACATGGGGAGACAATGCAATGGGTTGATCAATAAATGGCTGGAGCTTGTGGGCAAGTCATGTGATGAAACCTCCAGGAGGTTAATCATAATTGGAAACTCTAGATGGAATACTCTCCACTTGCCTGGATAAGTGCAGCACTCAAGAAGCTGGACACCATCCAGGACAAAGCAGCCCGCTTGACTGGCATCCCATTCAGCATCGGCAGAGTGTAGCTGCAATGGGTACCACCTACCAAGTGCACTGCAGCAACTCACCAATCAACTTTGGAAGTTCCTCCCAAATTCATGCTTAGTACTGCCTAGGAGGACAAGGGGAGCAGGCATGTGATAACATCATCAGCTTAAAGTCATGCATCATTCTGACTTGGAAATATATTTTTGTTCCTTTAAAATTGCTGGGTCAAAATCCTTGAACTCCCTGTAACAGTACGGTGAGAGTACCTTCACCTCATGCAGCAGTTCAAGATGTTTGTCATCTATATCAATGATCTGGATGATAATGTGGTCAATTGGATCAGCAAGTTTGCTGATGATACAAAGATTGGAGGTGTAGTGGACAGTGAGGAAGGTTTTCAAAGCTTGCAGAGGGATTTGGACCAACTAGAAAAATGGGCTGAAAAATGGCAAATGGAATTTCACGCAGACAAGTGTGAGATATTGCACTTTGGAAGGACAAACCAAAGAAGAACGTACAGGGTAAATGGTAGGACTCTGAAGAGTGCTGTTGAACAGAGGGATCGGGGAATACAGGTACAGAGTTCCCTAAAAGTGACGTCACAGGTGGATAGGGTCGTAAAGAGTGCCTTTGGTACATTGGCCTTTATAAATCGGAGTATCGAGTAAAAGTTGGAGTGTTACGGTAAGGTTATATAAGGCATTGGTGAGGCCGAATTTGGAGTATTGTGTACAGTTTTGGTCACCTAGTTACAGGAAGGATGTAAATAAGATTGAAAGAGTGCAGAGAAGGTTCACAAGGATGTTGCCGGGACTTGAGAAGCTGAGTTACAGAGAGAGATTGAATAGGTTGGGACTTTATTCCCTGGAGCGTAGAAGATTGAGGGGAGATTTGATAGAGGTGTATAAGATTTTGATGGGTATAGATAGAGTGAATGCAAGCAGGCTTTTTCCGCTGAGGCTAGGGGAGAAAAAAACCAGAGGGCATGGGTTAAGGGTGAAAGGAGAAAAGTTTAAAGGGAATATTAAGGGGGGCTTCTTCACGCAGAGAGTGGTGGGAGTGTGGAATGAGCTGCCGGATAAAGTGGTAAATGCGGGGTCACTTTTAACATTTAAGAAAAACTTGGACGGGTTCATGGATGAGAGGGGTGTGGAGGGATATGGTCCAAGTGCAGGTCAGTGGGACTAGGCATAAAATGGTTCGGCACAGACAAGAAGGGCCAAAAGGCCTGTTTCTGAGCTGTAATTTTCTATGGTTCTATGGTTGTAAGACATCTCACCAATTTCTCAAGAGCAATAACAAAATGGTAATAAAATGTTGACCTCAGCTAGTTGAAGGATTTTTTAAAAAAAAGGATTCCAGTCTTTTGTGCCCGTATTGGCTCTTTGGTGGATCTATCCAATTAGTCCTCAAATCTTTCACTATTTGTTTTGTTTCAAGTATTTATCCAAAATTCCTTTCAGCATGACTGTTGCATATACTTCCTCTCCCCTTTCAAAAGGTGGATTCCAGATCACAGCAACTCACTGTGCAGAAACAATGGCTGCAATTTTCCTATCCTGCCCGCCACAGGAATCGTAGTGGGCAGGCGGGGGCAGACCATGCAAA